>NC_132918.1:90507410-90831986 GCF_047675955.1 Chlorocebus sabaeus
CCCATGCCTGTAATCCCAGCAGTTTGGGAGGCTGAGGTGGGTGGATCACCTGAGGTTAGGAGTTCGAGACCAGCCTGGTCAACATGGTAAAACCCCATCTCTACTAAAAATACAAAAATTAGGCCAGGCACAGTGGCTCACGCCTGTAATCCCAGCACTTTGGGAGGCTGAGGCGGGCAGAGCACGAGGTCAAGAGATCAAGACCATCCTGGCCAATATGGTGAAACTCCATCCCTACTAAAAAAAAAAAAATGCAAAAATTAGCTGGGTGTGGTGGTACACACCTGTAGTCCCAGCTAGTCTGGAGGCTGAGGCAGGAGAATCTCTTGAACCTGGGAGGCAGAGGTTGCAGTGAGCCGAGATTGCACCACTGCACTTCAGCCTGGCAACAGAGCAAGAGTCCATCTCATAAAACAAACAAACAAACAAAAACCCAACAACAAAAACAAAAATGAGCCTGTCCTGGTGGTGGGCGCCTGTAATCCCAGCTGCTCCAGAGGCTGAGGTAGGGAGAATCTCTTGAACTGGACGGTGGAGGTTGCAGTGAGCTGAGATCACACCTTAGTA
Source organism: Chlorocebus sabaeus (assembly GCF_047675955.1). Lineage (NCBI taxonomy): Eukaryota > Metazoa > Chordata > Mammalia > Primates > Cercopithecidae > Chlorocebus > Chlorocebus sabaeus. The sequence continues at coordinate 90,507,978 of NC_132918.1, forward strand.
CTCTAGCCTGGGTGACGAGCGAAACTAAACACCATCTCAAAAAATAGTAACAATAGTTCTCTTTGCCATCATTTCTCTTCCTGTGGAGCCGCTGCCATGAAGGTTGAGCTGTGCAGTTTCAGCGGGTACAAGATCTAGCCAGGACACGGAAAGCACTACGCCAGGACCCACGGGAAGGGTTTCCAGTTTCTTAATGCAAAATGCAAGTTGGCATTCCTTTCCCAAAGGAACCCTTGGCAGATAAATGGTGCTGTCCTCTACAGAAGGAAGCACAAAAAGGGACAGTCGGAAGATATTCAAAAGAAAGGAACCCGTTGAGCAGTCAAATTCCAGAGGCCATTACTGGTGTATCTCTTGCTGCTATAATGACCAAGAGGAATCAGAAACCTGAAGTTAGAAAGGCTCAAAGAGAACAAGCTATCAGGGCTGCTAAGGAAGCAAAAGAGGCTAAGCAAGCATCTAAAAAGACTGCAATGGCTGCTGCTAAGGCACCTACAAAGGCAACGCCTAAGCAAAAGATTGTGAAGCCTCTGAGTTTCAGCTCCCTGAGTTGGTGGAAAACGATAAACTGGCAGATTAGATTTTTAAATAAAGATTGGATTCTAACTCGAAGAATAAGAGGAAGAACAAGAGGAAGAAGAGGAGGAAGAGGAAGAGGGAGGAGGAAGAGGAAGAGGGAGGAGGAAGAGGAAGAGGGAGAAGGAGGAAGAAGAAGAAGAGGAGGAGGAGGAGGAAGGGGAAGTAGTTCTCCTAAATCTGCCTTCTCATTTCTACTTCCACTTTCTAGTTCAGGCCCTCGTCATGACACAGTGGAGCACTGGCCATCTCATGGGTCCTCCTGCTGTCAGGCCCGCGCATCCCCTCTCGGTTCTCAGGGGTCCTCCTGCTGTCAGTCCCGCGCATCCCCTCTTGGTTCTCAGGGGTCCTCCAGCTGTCAGGCCCGTGCATCGCCTCTCCGTCTCCTCTGCCGCTAGAGCCATCACTCAATGCTCTGGACCGTACCCCTCCCGGGGCAGGAGGTAGGTGGATCCCCATAGTGTCATGAATGATGCTGCTTTAGTCAGCTACCTGAGCTTCACCAGCCGCTTCCTCATCAGATCCCGGCATTCTCCGTGGCCAGCCTGAAGACAGAGCGTTTGCTTTCAGAGAACTCCAGCCTCGATTTGCTCTTCAGTGACTTTTTTCCTACTGTGAATTAACAAGTCGATATTCAGATTTCATTTTTAAGATGCAAGTTAAATTCTTTCCTAGAATTGAGTCCTTGAATCAATTCACCTTCAGATTGCAATCTGAGCTCCATGTCATGGTTTACAGCTGTCAGTGATCTGACCTTTGGCCACCGGTTCTACTTCTCCTCTACAGGATTTCGGACCCTAGGTGCTATGGAATTATTTGAGTTCCTACTTGGTGGGAGTCTTTCCTCTGCCTGGGATACCGCCTCCTCCCCCTTCTATTTTCTTTTCTTTTCTTTTCTTTCTTTTTTTTTTTTTTTGAGGTGGAGTCTCGCTTTGTCGCTCAGGCTGGAGTGCAGTGGGGCGATCTCAGCTCACTGCAACCTCTGCCTCCTGGGTTCAAGCGATTCTCCTGCCTCAGCCTCCCGAGTAGCTGGGATTACAAGCGCACACCACTATGCCTGGCTAATTTTTGTACTTTTAGTAGAGAAAGGGTTTCACCATGTTGGCCAGGCTGGTCTCAAACTCCTGACCTCGTGATCTGCCCGCATCAGCTTCCCAAAGTGCTGGGATTACAGGCATGAGTCACCGCGCCCAGCTTCCCCCTTCTATTTCTGACTACCTCCAGCTTGTTTTTCCAAACGCAGCTCAGGATTTGCTCTGGAATGAAGCCTTCTCTACCTCTTCAGGGCAGCATCAGGTGGCCCTCCTCTGTGCTCCCGGAATCCCTCATTCTACCATCCATTATAGCCTCTCATCTTATTTGATCTCCACACCTACATGGTTGGTTTTCTTGTTTATGTTTCCCTCTAGACTCTGAACAACTCCAGCAGGCTCCAGGTCAGTTCTCCCAAAAACACTGTACCTAATCATTGCTCTTTTGGCACCTATTGGGAGTATCCTATGCTTTTTTCTTTTCTTTTCTTTTTGCCTAATGTTGGCATTTTAATTTTGCGTTTTCTTGATAGAATGGGTAAATTTCTTTTTTTTTTTTTTTTTTTTTTTTTTTTGAGACAGAGTCTCGCGCTGTCGCCCGGGCTGGAGTACAGTGGCCGGATCTCAGCTCACTGCAAGCTCCGCCTCTCGGGTTTACGCCATTCTCCTGCCTCAGCCTCCCGAGTCGCAGGGACTACAGGCGCCCGCCACTTCGCCCGGCTATTTTTTGTATTTTTTAGTAGAGACGGGGTTTCACCATGTTCGCCAGGATGGTCTCGATTTCCTGACCTCGTGATCCGCCCGTCTCGGCCTCCCAAAGTGCAGGGATTACAGGCTTGAGCCACCGCGCCCGGCCTAGAATGGGTAAATTTCTATAGCCATTAGCTGTGGACTCTAAGGCACTCCTCTCCAAAGGCATAGTGTTTGTACCTACTATGGATGCTGCGCCATGAAGACTGAGTTGGGGATGGAGCAATCAGCAGGCAGCTGGGGGTGTTGCTGTGGTTGAGATGTTGAGATTACTGGGGGCATTGCTGTGGATGAGATGTTGAGATTACTGGGGGCGTTGCTGTGGACGAGATGCTGAGGTTACTGGGGGCGTTGCCGTGGACGAGATGTTGAGATTACTGGGGGCGTTGCCGTGGATGAGATGCTGAGGTTACTGGGGTCGTTGCCGTGGATGAGATACTGAGGTTACTGGGGGCGTTGCTGTGGACGAGATGTTGAGATTACTGGGGGCGTTGCTGTGGATGAGAAGCTGAGGTTACTGGGGGCGTTGCTGTGGACGAGATGTTGAGGTTACTGGGGGCGTTGCTGTGGATGAGATGCTGAGGTTACTGGGGCGTTGCTGTGGACGAGATGCTGAGGTTACTGGGGGCGTTGCTGTGGATGAGATGCTGAAGTTACTGGGGGCGTTGCTGTGGATGAGATGTTGAGGTTACTGGGGGTGTTGCTGTGGATGAGATGTTGAGGTTACTGGGGGTGTTGCTGTGGATGAGATGTTGAGGTTACTGGGGGCGTTGCTGTGGATGAAATGTTGAGATTTACGTGGAGACTCTAAAGATGATCGTTTCTGGATGGATCCCAGTTGTAAATGCTTGAAATAACTTGCTTGCAGTCACCTGTAATATTTGGTACAAATTAGGACTTGTAATTTATAGGGTTTATAATTAATACTTCAGAATTCGATATATAATTTTGTGATTTTTGAGCTCTTGATTAATAATAGCAGAATAGTAACAGCTCCAAGGGAACTAAACAACACCATCATTCATCAAATGTTGTGAACCTGTTATGAGGTAATTTGAAATATGGAGCCTACAGTGTTTTTGGTAAAAAAAAAAAAAAAATTCTTTGGAGACAGAGTCTCACTCTGTTGCCCAGGCTGGAGTACAGGGATGAAATCATGACTCATTGCGTCCTCAAGTCCCCAGGCCTGAGATCCTCCCACCTCAGCCTCCTGAGTACCTGGGACTATAGGCACACATCACCACACCTGGCTCATTTTATTTTTTGTAGATACGGGGTCTCCTTCTGTTGCCCAGGCTGGTCTCAAACTCCTGGCGTCAAGATCCAAAGTACTGGGATTACAGACATGAGCCACCGCGCCTGGCCCTAAAAATATTTTTAAACTTCCTTAAAATGCCAAAAAGATAGGAACAACGAAATACTCAAAAAAGGATTGATTTTTAAGCCCGGCTCCACACCAATTTTTATTAACTTCATTTCTCTGTATCAGAAGTGAGGAATACAAAGATGAATGAAACAGGGTTCCTATCACCATCTAGTGGGAAGGACAGGCTGGCAAACCAACAGTTAATCAAGGAGGTAATTTAGGTAAATGATTTAGAGTTGACACATTGGATTTATCTTTGGAGGCAGTAATTCCAAGGACAAGAACTAACAACTGCCTTTCTGCCAGAGCTCACATGAGGGTCGGAGTTCTTAGGCATAATTCAAATAGTGAGTTGAACCAGTCCTCAGAGCAGATAACTGCAAACATAGGTTTGCTTAGGTTACAATCACTTTCCTGCAGGCAGAAATCTACCATACTATTTCTTGCTGGTATTGAATTTGGTGGCGTTCATGCAGTATTTTCTGGGGTGTCCTATGAATTCTGTTTCTGGAGACTCTCTCTACTGCCTGAATAGTTTCCTTTGAATTTTATTGTTCTAAAGTAATTATTTTTCATTATGAGTTGCTTTGCTTTGTCCTTTTTTTTTTTTTTTTTTCAGTTTTTTTGTTAAACATTATTTGTGTGGAAAATTATCCCTTAGGAAGCCATCCATCATTTTCTTGTTTTGATTTTCAAGGAGATGCTTTTCTATGAGATGGTGATGGAAGTGGATGCTACAATACTAGACATAGGGCCTGGCGAAGTGGCTCACGCCTGTAATCCCAGCACTTTGGGAGGTTGAGGCAGGTGGATCACAAGTTCAAGAGTTTGAGACCAGCCTGGCTGACACGGTGAAACCCTGTCTCTACAAAAAATACACAAGTTGGCTGCGTGTGGTGGTGGGTGCCTGTAATCCCAGCTACTTGGGAGGCTGAGGCAGGAGAATTGCTTGAACCCAGGAGGCGGAGGTTGCAGTGAGCCGAGACGGCACCACTGCACTCCAGCCTGGTTGACAATGGAAGACTCCATCTCAGAATAAACAAACAAAAAACACAATACTAGACATAGTTAATGAATAATATTAGTTAACAAGAGGTTTGAGAGCTAGCAGAGATTCTCTTAAGGTTGTTATTTGATAAATCACTCATTTTCACAGAGTCACTGCTTACTGTGGGTAATATGTTTGCTTTTGGTTGACAATGAACCTACTTAGGAGAAGATATGATCCTTCAGGGCTTTTATTTGTTTGAAATGAAAAAATTCTTTCTCTTTTCAATAACAGACAGTGATGCTTTTCTGTTATAATTCAAAACAGGTTTCGGAACGCATGTCATTTTCGGGAAGACGGGAAGGATGAATGAATGAGCCAGAGTGCACTTTCTATAACATATACACGGGAAATGGGAGCTGGATGCAGATAAGTCTTTCATGCTTATTAAGAACATTTTAATGTTTCTCAGTTGATGTATGAAGTACTTGCAATCAGCGTTTGCTTCTTCAATCACAAGGAGGCAGCATAGTCTCATGGGAGGAGGGGAAGTGGGTATATTCAAAACACTTGTTCTTCCTGCTGCCTGTGCTGTTCTTGTCCAGAAGGCCCTGCGGAGCTGGGAGTGTCTCATGGAGTCATTCAGTTCCTTGCTTCCTGGTAGAGTTGCCCCTTAAACATATGAAACAATATCTCCCTAATGCTAAAAATAACCAGGGTCTGAGTCTAGGACTTTCATGTTGACAGTCTGATGTACCTGGTGGCCCTGGGAGCAGGATGTCCTCATCTCACTCATCTCTGATACTGTGAGTCCTACCAAGCCTGGCCAAAGTTGCCTCCTTAATAATTAGTCCTTGAATAGAATCCCCAAGGTAGTGGTTATTGATTTGCAAAATATAACACTGACTTTATACCATGTTTTTTTGTCTCATGGAGACAAAAACACTTTTCTCATAGAATATATTGTTTGTGAGGAAATGAACAAAATGAGGTAAAAAACGCAGATCATCTTATGAGTAAGTTATTTTTCTGATAGAAGTCAGGGTCCAAGTTCAAGTTATAAGTATAACTAGTCACGTAGTTTCACTTAAGTCATTTCACTTTGCTGGGCTTCAGTCTCCCCAGTTGGAAAATGAATGAATGTGCCTGTGATATTCTGGTTTAAGTTGTGGGAACATACCAGATATAGCAAATGGGGAAGCAATCGTAGCCAGATATGTTGAGGCACGTAAATATAAAACATTCTTTATCTGGGTCCTGTTTTCACTTCTGTAACTGATTATTTCTGGGCCCTGGGACATTTATATTCAGCCTCTGCATTTGTACATTAATTTGTTCATTGACCCACTCATTTATTCAATAAATATTTATTGAGTACTTAAATATGTGCCAGGAACTGTCCTAGGGCTGAGGATATAAGAGGGTACCAAAAAAGCAGGATCTTTTCTTTTTTTTTTTTTTTTTTTCCAGAGAGCCTACCTCCTAGTGGGAGAGATGGACCACAAATACATAAGCAAACACAAAATCATTGCAGATTATGAAAAATGATAAGAAAGAGATTAAAAAGTGTGACAGGATGGCAGGTAACTGGGGCCATCACTTTTAGGCAGATGCCTCTGAGATGCCATCTGAGCTGAGACTTGACAAATGAAATGCCAGCGATCTCAGCCTCTAAGCCTGCCAAGTTTGAGATGTTATTTTTATTAGTAATTTACAGGTGCAAATGACCCACCTAGATTGTTTCTAGTGCACAGTATGCTTTGTTGACAAAATGCCCTTAAGCAAAATGCCACAGATGTCAGCTTCAGTTTTGTGGATTTTCATAGCATCTTCCAGTAAGGTTGGTCATTGTCATTAGCAACCACTCCCCCGTTTGGGGAGGGAGGACACAGGGTGTACTCTGACTCTGGTGCACACATGAGCTCTCACCAGTCCTGCTGGGACCAGGCTGCAGGCAAAGAACAAACACCTACTTAGTGAACTGTAATGACAAAGGAGTGGCCATTTGCTTCCTCCAGTGCTGTCCAGGACAGCACCTGAGCCCACTTGTCACTTCCTGGGGACAGAGCTGACTCATAGAGCACTGGCAGTAATTTTGGCCTGGGAGGGGTGGGAAGCAGAAGGCTCGGATTAAAAGCAGGTGGAGCTGGTGGCTGCCTAGGTAATATGATGGGAATTTTTGTCCACTGACCTGTCCACAGTTCTTGGAATTCTGCTAGAAGTTGGTATCCAATCCACTTGGTTCTGAAAGGGTTTTTTGATTTTTGATCTTCAGGTCTCTTGCTAATGTGAATGTTTGGAGGAGGATACCACTGTTTAGAAACATAATTTAACATCTCAAAAAAGACTCACACGAAAAAATCTCAAAATGGCGAAAGTCAGGTTATAGGGGTTAGGCCCTGGATCTCATTTTATCCAGAATTGTCCTACGTCTGAAATGACAAATTCATATGCTCTACTTTCAGAGCGTGACACGTAGTCTTCTCACCTTCCTACTGAGTCACCCACATTACACTGCCCTTCAGCCTCCTGGAGACCTCTTTTTCTTTTTTAAAAAAGTTTTATTTTAGGTTCGGGGTATGGAGACCTCTTTTTCTATGAAAGGTTCGCAGTCTGTATCTGCGTTAAGATATAGTCATAGACAACTGTTATTCAAAGTAAGGGGCCATGAGATTGGACACAGTGGCTCACGCTTGTAATCCCAGCATTTTAGGAGGCTGAGACAGGTGGATTGCTGGAGCCCCAGGAGTTCGAGACCAGCCTAGGCAACATGGTGAAACCTCATCTCTACAAAAAACTACAAAAGTTAGCTGGGCATAGTGGCACGCGTCTGTGGTCCCAGCTACTGGGAAGGCCAAGGTGGGAGAATCACTTGACCCCGGGAGGCAGAGGATGCAGTGAGCTATGATTGCACCGTTACACACCAGCCTGCGCAATAGAATGAGACCCCGTCTCAAAAAAGAAAAGGTAAAGGGCCGTGATTCTATGTCTATTTGTGTGTGTATGATTTTATCACTTTATTTGACAATCGGTGGTTGGCTCTCACCCACATTGACTGTCTATAGATTTTTGAAAGTGGTAACAGGTACATAGTTAAAACAAAGTGTAGAGTTTGTTTGGTGAACCTTCACCTCATGATGTTTTCTGCATGATAAACATGGATGTGGTAGGGCCCTTCCTTTCACCTAACATTTGTTGAGCCTAGTATTAGTGCGTACATCTGGAGTCCCCATCTCCCATCATGGCAGATTTCTGGATCTCTCTTGAGTGCCTGAGGGGCATTCTTCTTGAAGCCCACTTCGTGGACGCACCTGTAAATGTTGATGGTGTATCCTCAGGTCACCACCTCATTGATGGCAGAATGACCCCCCTTCTTCTGGCTACCCTTTTTGCAGGAGTCATTCTGCTGGGCCCAAGTGGGAAGTCACATATCTTCTATTACCTACCTCTCAGCTTAAGAAAATATTACTGTGATAGGTTGAAAAATGCTCTTCCAAAGCTACCAAGTCCTCATCTCTGAAGCCTGGAAATGTTAAATTTGGAAAAAATGTCATGGCAGATATGATTGAGCGAAGGCTTTTTTTTTCCTTTGAGACGGAGTCACGCTCTGTCGCCCAGGCTGGAGTGCAGTGGTGCAGTGGTGTGTTCTTGGCTCATGGCAACGTCTACCTCCTGGATTCAAGCAATTCTCCTGCCTCAGCCTCCTGAGTAGCTGGGATTACAGGCATGCACCACCATGGCCAGTTAATTTTTGTATTTTTAGTAGAGATGGGGTTTCACCATGTTGGCCAGGCTGGTCTCATACTTCTGACCTCAAGTGATCCACCTGCCTCAGACTCCTAAAGTGCTGGGATTACAGGCATGAGCCACTGTGCCCAGCAGAGTTAGGGCTTTTGAAGTAGGGAGATTATCCTGGATTATCCAGGTGGGCCCTAAATGTAATTACATGTATTCTTTTGGAGACAGGCAGAAGATTTCACACAGTGCGCACACACACACACACACGCGCGTGCTCACACACACACGCACGCCACGTGGAGACAAGCAGATTTGAAGATTGGAGTGTTGTCGCCACAAACCAAGGAATGCCATCAGCCACCAAAACATCAAAAGTTGGAAGAAGTAAGGAACAGATTCTCCCCTAGAGCCTCCACAGCCCTGCCCACACCTTCATTTCAGCCCAGCGATACTGGTTTTGGACTTCTGGCCTCCAGAACTATGAGAGAATAAATTTCAGGTGCTTTAAACCACTGAGTTTGTGGTTATTTGTCACAGCAGCCACAGAAACTAATGCAGTTACCCATGCAATGAAAGTCAGTGGTGTTCCTCTACCCAATTGCAACCTTCTCCCTCCACTCTCTGGAGGGAACCAGGATCTTGAATTTGGCGTTTATTATTTCCTGCATTTCATTATACTTTATTGCATGTTTATGTATTCTGAAATAATGTCATTTTATATATTCATACTGTATCCTATAAATTGCTTTTTGCTCAACATATTTTATAGATTATATATATTGATACATGTAGCTCTAGTTTTCTCTAGTTTTCCATGGTGTGTATGCATACCTGCACATATGTGTGCATGCTACAATTTTTTTTTTTTTGAGACGGAGTTTTTCTCTGTCGCCCAGCCTGAGGTGCAGTGGCGCAATCTTGGCTCACTGCAACCTCCACCTCCCAGGTTCCAGTGATTCTCCTGCCTCAGCCTCCCGAGTAGCTGGGATTACAGGCGTGCGCCACCATGCCCAGCTAATTTTCGTATTTTTAGTAGAGACGGGGTTTCACCATTTTGGCCAGGCTGGTCTGGAACTCCTGGCCTCAAGTAAACTGCCCACCTGGGCCTCCCAAAGTGCTGGAATTACAGGCGTGAGCCACTGTACCCAGCCCACAATTTCTACATCAGTTCTTCTGTTAATGGACATTTAGGTTGTTTTTGGTTTTTCTGTCTTTCAAACAGTGCTGCAGTGAACATTTTCATATGTGTCTTCTTGTGCTTATGTGCAGAAGTGTATCTAGGATGTTTACCAGAGAAGAGAATTACTAGGTCATCCTCAGCTTTACTAGTTTTTGTCAAATTGCTCTGCGAAAGAGCAGATGTGGGTTGGATTTTGGCAGCAGGACATTTCAACAAAAGGATGATGTGTACGAAAGGTACAGAAAGGCGAGGCGCGGGGAGTGGTCGTAAGTGGTCTTTTTCTTTGAAAAAGCAGTGTTTCTCAGTCAAGTCAGGGAAGCAGATTTGGATCACCCTGGAGAATGTTTTGCAACCTTTTGCCCTCTGTCTCCCCATTCTAGGATGTCTTCCCAAGGAACTGATGTATTTCCCCTCTAGGTAATTGCGACATGCTTTGGTTGAGAACCAAAAATGGCTGCCTGAGAAGGAGCCATGGGAGAAGAGGCAGGCAAGTTGGGTGGGGAGGACTGAGATGCCCAGCCAGGAGGATGCGTGTCAATCGGGGTCACAGAAAGTCTCTAAGCAGAAGCTGAGCACCTTCTCCTCTACAGATACCCAGAGGCAGCATTGGGGCTACAGCACCCCCAGACTAAGAGCTTTGGGATAGAGTTTAACTACATGTATTACACTCCAGCTTTGATAGCTCTTTTCCCAATTCTTCCAGCCTTGTTCACTGAGAGAGTCACTTTATAATTCAATAAGTTGTTGTTCCTCCTGGATCTCTGGGTATACTGAAGATGCTGAAGGTTGGCTTTTTAATACTTTAATTATAATTAGTATACTAGGAAAACTCCGGAGAATAACGTACAGTACTTTTGTGCATTTATAGACTATAATATGGAATATGAGTAAAATATACGTATCCCCAAGGAGCCAGATATACATCAAAATAGTTAAGTGGGAGCATAGCTTGGGGGTAGAACATTTGACTGCAAAATAACATGTACATTGGTAAGCTTTAGAAAGACACAAAACAATCTACAGGGTTGGTCTTATAAATAAGTCTGTGGCTTATTGTCCCTAAAAATGATGTAAGACTCCCTCTTTGTCAGCAAAATCTCACCTTATTTATCATGTACAAAGCCATAAGACTAAATGTTTGACCTGGAAGAGTTGCTGGAGAAATCTGGTAGAGTGAGTGGCTAATAAGTGGGGTCGGGGCTAGCGCTGGGCCCACTCCCAGTACCTCTCACCGCACTGCTCCTTAGCATTTCCAATGATTAGTTCAGATCGCCTTACTCTGCTGGAAAATGTTAGGGAACTCTTGAGCCTATTTGAATGTTGTGTTTACTGGAAGCACTGATTGCAGCATGAAAGTTGACCACATTTAACAAATCTAACAAACTGTAGTAGTTTCTCACTACCAAGGTGAAAATGATTGCTTCTGGGGTGGAAATCTGTTATAAAATAAAACAATGCTTAGACAAATATAAATATAAAAACTTTCGGCTGGGCACAGTGGCTCACATCTGTAATCCCAGCACTTTGGGAGGCCGAGGCAGGTGGATCACCTGAGATCAGGAGTTCAAGACCAGCCTGGCCAACATGGTGAAACCCCGTCTCTACTAAAAATACAAAAATTAGCTGGGCGTGGTGGCACATGCCTGTAATCCCAGCTATTCGGGAGGCTGAAGCAGGAGAATCGCTTGAACCCGGGAGGCAGAGGTTGCAGTGAGGTGAGATCACACCACTGCACTCCAGCCTGGGCAACAAGAGCGAAACTCCGTCTCAAAAAAATAATAAGTAAAAAAAAAACTTTCTAAATTACTTGATATCTTTCTTAATGTCTCCTAGAAAAGTGTATAGAGAACCTTTTTGGTAGTAAATAAAGATTGCTTTCATAGAGAAATTTTACACTACAACACATCCTATATTCACAAACTAGTACATCTCAGCTGTTCTGTGGATGTGGTAGAATAGGGCAATAGTCCAGAAAAGTCTCAAGGTCTGAGGTAGTTGCTGGAAGAAGCAGCTTATTTCTTTGGACACCTGACTTACAAGAGGGTCAGGCTAAACTAGAAGGAGGTTTTAGGATCTGAAGTTTTAGGGCCTCCACTCCAAGTAGCAGCAGCAGAACTATAAAAGGGGGGAAATTATCCATGATTCCACCACTCTAACACATTAATTGCCTTCATTTTCTCTGTTCACTTTTAGTTCTTAATTTTATGCCACTTCATGAGGCTATAAATACAGCATAGTTAAAATGCAACATTCTGTCTTTCACTCAACATTACATTGTGAGCGCTTTTGTCTGAGGACTATTTTGGTTGCAGGAACATTTACTCAGTCAAGTTAAATTGTCTCAGAAAATAGTTGTGTGTACGTGCCTAATCTTACAGAAACCAAGGGCAGGCACCTAAGCTGGCTAAGCTCCCCAGGAACTGCTGCTAGGACAGGGAGAGCCAACAGCTACTGAAGCTGCTCTGTCTGGGGCATTGGGTGGGCGGAGGGATCTCTGCTTATCCTGCGTTTCTGCTCTGCACACATCACTTCAGTAGTGCATGGCCAGTAGTGGCCACTACAAACGACATGACATTACAGTACCAGAGCTTTTAATGATCTTCTTTCCAGACTGCTTAAAGTCAAACCCTTATTTGATTGTCTCAATTTATCTTTTCCCTCCCGTGAGGCCATAGACTCAGAGGTTTCTGTTCAGCCTGTGGATTGGCTGTCGTTGGCTCAGGTGGTCCAATCAGGTGTGGCTGGGGAGGTGGAGTCACATACTTTAGATTCTGGCTCTGCAGGGCAGCAAGGCCATGCGCTGGGACTCCCCCAGCAGTGAGTGTGGCTTCGTAGTTCTTACAACTAAAAATGTTCATGAACGCATGACATCACATCAAGTGGCTGTTTCATAATTTATGACCCTTCCTCTGCTGTTAGCTTTCGTTTATCGCCCCTTTCAGCTTGGGGATGGCTACAAGTAAAACTATGAACATTCTTGTGCATACATTTTCCTTTTCATCTTCCAGATTATATAAAATAATCTTTAAATTACATAGAGATTACATTCTCTGAGCACCTCCAGAACAGAAAACATAACCTTGCAATTTTTTCTTGTTTTATAAAAGGGGTCTGTATTTGCTAGAGATTTCTACTTAAGTAGCTATGGGCAATAGGATGTGATATCAGGGATCTGCTTCAAAGCACTCTAGGAGAAAAATTAGGGGATGATAATAGCTGAAGCAAGATTGGTGAAATCTCTAGCAAATAACAACAACAAAAAATTTCAAGGTTATGTTTTCTGTTCTGGAGGTGCTCCGAGAAGGTAATCTCTATGTAATTTAAGGTGAGCTTATATTTTATATATACTGCTGGAGCGGATGATGGGTATGTGGAGATTTATGATACATTATTGAATCTGTTTTGTGGTTTGTGTCCTACTTCCTTTCTCTTTCTCTCCCCTCTGGATTTTTTGTTGTTAGTCCCCATGTTTCCTCTAGACATTTGGTACTCACATGCTGCCCTGTGATTCCCCCAAATTTTTCTCAGGTTCAGTGACCCTGACACCTACCTCATAGGTTCCTTTTCCCTCCTTACCTAAAAACTCAAGTCCATCTGTCTATCTACCTATTCAGTAATTCATTCACATAAAAAAAAAGTGAGCCTATGTATTGGTCAAGACACGAAAAATGTTGCAAAATATAGTGACTTTCATTGTTTTAGATGTTACTAGACAGCTATTAAGAGGAATGAAATCACAACTTATTATGTACCCTGAGATAAAAGCCAGCTCGCCAGTGCAACGCTCAGGAATGACTGTCTTTCAGCAGAGAAGCCAGATGCCCTCTGTCAGGGGGTGGTGGGGCCAGTGTGCCAGAGTGTAGGGTGTGGCTGCAGGCAGAGCCTGGGAGAGGCCCTCCTCCCTCCAGGCCCACCTCCTCACTGCCTTTTTGCTAACGGCTTTCAGCCTTCTGGGATTTAGAATTGGAAGCTACATTCTGAGGTCATATTTATTTTGTTAAATGAAAATTGTATATATTAAAATCCTTGGGATTTTTGTAATCATTAAAGCATCAAAGAGACTCGAGTGCTCCAGAAAATGAGCATTTCATATTCATGTTAAAAAAGCAAAAATCTAATCAGATGGCTTAATTTTCTATTCATTTCCCAAAACATTAGAAAATTGTCAGTTATGTGAGCTAAGTTAAGTTAAATTACAGGGCCAACATTCTGAGGTCTTTCTGATTTTAAAAGTCACAATGTTAAAAAACCAAACTCAAGGAAGTTTTTTTTATTTTTGTAATGGAGTCTTGCTCTGTCACCCACTCTGGAGTGCAATGGCACCATCTCGTCTCATTACAACCTCTGCCTCCCGGGTTCAAGCAATTTTCCTGCCTCAGCCTTCTGAGTAGCTGGGACTACAGGCGCCTGCCACCACACCTGGCTAAGTTTTGTATTTTTAGTAGAGACAGGGCTTCACCATGTTGGGCAGGCTGGTCTCAAACTCCTGACATCAGGTGATCCACCCACCTTGGCCTTCCAAAGTGCTGGGATTACAGGCATGAGCCACCGCGCCTGGCCAGAAAGAGGTTCTTGAGACCTGTTGGTACTGGGAAGTTGGAGTGCTCATAGGCATAGCTGCACAACCCTAGTGCTTACCTGTGTCTGGCAGGGGTTGGGACTTTCCTGGAGCTCCCTGGCATCCTCTGTGTGCCTCTGCCTTTGCACTCTTCACCTTGGATTATAATTGCATCTTTATCTGTTTCTCCCTCACTAGACTGTGAGCTTCTATGGGAGGACAGGGATTCTATATTTTCCATTCCTGGAATGCAATTGGGCTTCCGTAAATATCAGTTGAATGAATGACAGCACACATATACACACACATATATATGTATTTTAAAATACATATGGATTATATATATATGTATTTTAAAATACGTATAGATTATATATATATATGTATTTTTTTCTTAAAAAAAAAACTCCCTATGTTCTTCCTCGTAGATTCTCCTCTTCCTTACATAAACCCCTAGATGGGCTCATTCTTCAGCCTGACTCTGAAGACCTGAGGAGAAAGTAAACACTTCAAGGAAACTGCCCCACAGAGACTCCGAGCCCCCAAGTAATTCCCCCTGAAGGGAGCATCTACTCCAGAATGGGGGCATTTGGATTCAGGTCACCCAGAATATGCCTTTGCCATCAGCTTCCCCGCTTCCAGAAACAGGATTGTTACCTTTAAACTAGGACAATTCAGTGCTTGGTTTTTTCAACATAACTGCTTCAGGATTTTTTTTTTTTCTTTTTTCTTTTTTCTTTTTAGAGGCAGTGTCTTGCTCTGTTGCCCAGGCTGCAGTGCAGTGGTGCCATCATAGCTCACTGTACCCTCAAACTCTTGGGCTCAAGTGATCCTCCTGCCACCACCTCCTGAGTAGCTAGCATAGGTGTGCACCACCATACCCAGCTAATTTTTTAAAATTTTTTGTAGAGATGAGGTCTTGCTATGTTGCCCAGACTGGTCTTGAACTCCTGGCCTCAGGTGATCCTCCTGCCTCAGCCTCCCAAAGTACTGGAATTACAGGCATGAGCCACCACGACCAGCCTGTTTAAGGATTTCTAAGCATAAGCTTATAATGAAAAACCCACAATAATTAATCCAACTTGCAATCACCGTGAGCACAGCAGGTCAGCAACCAGTTTATTTTGCGGCTAGCAGGGTAACAGGGTAGGGTATGGCTGTGTATTCAGGCCAACTCCCTTGAGCTCCTCACCACTGTCTTCCGTGGTCAACCCTCCCTTCTGGTGTTTGCGAAGGTTTGTCATGGTTGATTGGTTTGTGTTTATGAGGAGTGGGTGGGGTGGGGGAAAGCAAAGCAGGAAATGTAACGTGGAGTGGGCACAGCCTCCCTGTGGAGCGTGGTTACGAGAACTCGGGGCAGTTCTCCTGATCTGTGACCGTCATTTTCTTGACATCAATGTTATTAGAAGTCAGGATATTTTTTAGAAAGTCCACTGTTTCTGAAGGGAGATGACGGTTTCTTGCCAAGATCCAAGCATAATCCACACGAAAAAGACTGATGATGCTGACACAGGAATACACGAGGGCATAGTTCTCATAGTCGGTGGCCAGGACCCAGTATGGTGCCGATGGCATAACTGAGAACCAGAGAGAGGCAGCATTACTGGAGGGAGAGGGCAAGAGAAACCTCAGGACAACACAAGAAGGGTGGCCCAGGCAACCACCCGCCAAGCCCTCCGGCCTCTGAATCCAGAAACAGAAAGACCCTTGAAAGAAGTCTGGACGAGAGCCTAGCCTGAGTGTTTCCGACTTACCTTTCTAGCACTGTTGGTGCCCTGCCTGCCTGCCTCACTCACCCAGAGAGAGAGCGAGAGCGCTATAGTCATCACCCATCTGCACATTTCAGCTGCTCTGTGCTCTCAGCTGGACTGAGAACTCTTTTTTTTTTTTTTTTTTTTTTTTTTGAGACGGAGTCCCGCTCTGTCGCCCAGGCTGGAGTGCAGTGGCCGGATCTCAGCTCACTACAAGCTCCGCCTCCCGGGTTCCCGCCATTCTCTTGCCTCAGCCTCCCGAGTAGCTGGGACTACAGGCGCCGCCACCTCGCCCGGCTAGTTTTTTGTATTTTTTAGTAGAGATGGGGTTTCACCGTCTTAGCCAGGGTGGTCTTGATCTCCTGACCTAGTGATCCGCCTGTCTCGGCCTCCCAAAGTGCTGGGATTACAGGCTTGAGCCACCGCGCCCGGCCGAGAACTCTTAAGCCCAGAGTGATTTTGGAAAAATCTGTCTCCCACCTCTGCCAGCAGTGGCATCATGGCCCACCCACACACACCCAGGCCTGCACATCTGCCTTCCTCTCGTGCTCCAGCTCTCAAGAGTAAATTTACCCAGATACAATACAGAAAAAAACTTCACTTGTCTCTCCTCATTTGAAAACTTTGACAGTCTCCTATTGTTTATGGAAGAAACTTCAAGTCATCTAATGTGGCATTCAAGGCCCTTCCTAACCTCATCGCCCTCTCCATGTACCCTCCCAGACTCTAGGCTGCTTTATTCAGGCCTTCTTCTTCTTCTTCTTCTTTTTTTTTTTTTTTTTTTTGAGATGGAGTTTTGCTCTTATCACCCAGGCTGGAGTACAATGGCACAATCTCAGCTCACTGCAACCTCCACCTCCGGGGTTGAAGAGATTCTCCTGCCTCAGCATCCTGAGCAGCTGGAATTACAGGCAGGCGCCACCATACCCAGGTAATTTTTTATGTCTTTAGTAGAGACGGGGTTTCACCATGTTGGCCAGGCTGGTCTCGAACTTCTGACTTCTGACTTCGTGATATGCCTGTATTCAGTCCTTCTATGTTCCAGTTCCCTTCACTTGGAAATCCTTTCCCATAATCTCCCATACATCCTACAAGGCCTACACCTAATCCTCCCAACCGGAATACATCTTTCCCTCCACCTTTCCCAGCCAATAGCTCCTGCCTCTTTTAGTTCCTGTCCCAGGCTTCCTTATGAAGACTGTTAGGCACCTAATAGTTAGCTTTCACTCCAATCCCCATCCCTGATCCATGTGGGAAGAATAAGTGGAGAGTTTGGAGACCTAGGTTTAGGTCCCAACTCTTCTTCTAATGAGTTCAGTGACGGCCTGCGTCACTCAGCCCGCTTGCACTTTAGCTTCCTTCTTGATAAAAATAACAAGAGAAACTGTGTATAAAGCCCTTTACAGTTTACAGAGCGTGTGTATCTAGTTTACTTTCATGACACTGAGCAGTTATTTCTGGCTCGTACATGTGAAGTTAGTTGTCCACATTCATATATGTGAGAAGAACTGTTTTCTCCTCCCAGCTTCCTTTCTTGGCCTATAAAATAAGAACTTCCTCTCCGCCCGCCTCTAGGAACTTGACTGGTGGGGGGTGGAGGAGTGGCAGGGGTGAGAAGTGGGAAGTGGGGGGAGCAATTTTTGTAGCTGATGACTTCAGTGTCTGCCCTGCAGGTGGGAAAGGGGCTCTCAAGCACTGTTCGTGTTAGAAAGTCTCACGGTTCTGGGTTGAACTCTCTAGTGTAGCTACATCAGCAGTAAAACTGATGTTTGGTGCCTTCTCTATTGCCTGTGTCCCTTCCTCAGTTAGCTAAGAACCCAGAGGCAAATGCCTTTCATTAGATATCTCACAGGATCCCCAACAATGTGACTGGAAGGTGGCGGAAGCAGGATTCAAATTTACCATCACTCTCGTCATCTCTTGCTTCCAAGTTTCTGCACCATGCAGGTTGTTCTGCTAAGATCTGCTAATTTTTCGGGCCCCAGTTTCCTCTGAGAAACAAGACTGGATTGGGTCTTCTACAGCCCTGTCCTGTGTGCACCTATTCGTGTTTCACCTATTGAAACGCTAGCTAGTGTCCGTATCCGCACTGGGATGTGAGCTCCGTAAGTACCAAGGCCAGCTCTGTCTGGCTCATCATGGCAACCCCAGTGCATGGCATGTAGTAAGTGTTTGACAGATAATTATATGCTGACTCATTATAGATGACACTCAGGTGTCTCAGGAATTCTCCGAGCCAGGGCGCTAGCCTTCAGTTTGCATATTTCCTGTCCCTGAATCCTCCTGGGAAAAGTGGAGACTTACACCAGAAGAACTTAACTTCCAGCTTGGCAGGCTCTGTGATGTTAACTGGGGTAGCTTCACCTTCAATTTGATTCACAGTTCCATCAGCTCTGCAATGAGTAAAAAAAAGAAAAAATACAAAAAACAAAAAAGAAAAGAGAAAAGATAAACAACTCATTGAAAGCCAAAAACTAATGAAAGGCAAGATTTGTGCCACTAAGGACCATGGCAGCCAACACCGTGATTTCTGGTAAGAGAGGCTCTCAAAGGCAGGCTAGACCCTAGCTCCACGGCCTGCCCTTTCCTTTGTGACTGTCTCTGAGGCCAAGCAGGGGAAGAGCGGGGTGATAAGAAGCCGCAATTGACAAGCTCCAGGACGGGACAGTATGGTAGGCCCTTGCACTTCAACACTGTCTCTGACTATCTGCAATGGCCTGAAAGACCAATTCCTGCTCCCAGGATCCAAAGAGAGGGAATAAAAGAGAATGGAAAAACAAACAAAACAACGCAACACACAAAGAAGATTCACTTTTTTTTTTTTTTTTTTGGAGACGGAGTCTTGCTCTGTTCCCCAAGCTGGAGTGCAGTGGTGTGGTCTCAGTTCACTGCAACCTCTGCCTCCTGGGTTCAAGCAATTCTCCTCCCTCAGCCTCGCTGGGAAATGGGATTACAGGTGTGCACCACCAGGCCTGGTGAGGGTGGAAAGGCATCAGGGTGCTCTTCCTAGGGAGCCAACAGAGGAGATGATGTCTGTTCATCAATCCTCAAGGCAGAGCAGGGAGGCCAACTGAAATTAGAGCAGTCATATGTGTTAGAAACTCAGTAGGTTGGCCGGGTGCGGTGGCTCATGCCTGTAATCCCAGCACTTTGGGAGGCCAAGGGGGACAGATCACGAGGTCAGGAGATGGAGATCAGCCTGGTCAACATGGGGAAACTCCGTCTCTACTAAACTACAACAAATTAGCCAGGTGCAGTGGTGGTGGGCACCTGTAGTCCCAGCTACTCGGGAGGCTGAGGCAGGAGAATTGCTTGAACCTGGGAGGCGAAGGTTGCAGTGAGCCGAGATCGCACCATTGCACTCCAGCCTGGGCAACAGAGTGAGACTTCGTCTCAAGAAAAAAAAAAAAAAAGACAGTGGGTTAGTGCTATGGTTAGTGGTGACGGATGTCCTAGAAACCAGACAATGAGCAACAGGCCAGGGGTTTTGGGAAATGTGCTCTGATGTTCCCTACTACATTCTCTGTTTATCACCATGTAAAGCTGGAGACCGTGCCCTCCTCTCTTATCTGAATCTCAGACAGCGGGAGAAGATGGTCTGTTCCTATCTGCACACATTGACTTAGCAACAAACCAGTCTCCTCCCAACAGATTCTGCCCTTTTCACCGTCAATTGCATTTTGCTCCAGAACGGTTTTCGGGACACCAGTCTCTGACCGTGAACTCACAACATGTTCATGGAAAGCTGCATTCGTATTTTCAAGAGTGGAAGGGGGATAGGAAGGAGTTCTTCCTGGGGCTCTTCTTAAGTTTATATTTGCTTTCCAAAGTGTAACTTTCTGGATTAAATATTGTGTTAGAAGCCCTCGGTAATAGAACTGTACATTTCTAAAGGATATCCTGCTTACAGAGGACGTGTATATATTGTGTATGTGATTCTTGCTTAGTAAGAAAAGGAGCTTTCTGATACATTCAGCTGCCCAGAGATGGGATGAACTGTCCTGGAAGGTGATGAGCTCCCAGTTCCCGGAAGTGTTTGAACAAAGCTGGATGCTTCTGTCAGCAGATGGTGTCAAGCGGCTTCTCTCCTGGACTGGAGGTCAGAGGAGATGGTCTCGATGTTCTTTGCTACCAGAGTATCTATTTTGCAGTGAGGGCAGGAACCGTGTCAGTTTGTGCCCAGCAGGCGGTCATGGAAGCGCATAAGTGGATCCTAGTCCTTGCCGTCCTGGCCTGACAAATGCCTTCCTCTCAATCCCTGCTGGGAGCAGAGTCCACACCTGGCAAGGACCCATCCTCCCTGACCCAGGCTGCTGGACACCTGGTCCCTCCGGGTCCGCACGCCACCGGCCTGGCCCCGGATGGCCGCAGCCACTCACCTCAACTCCTGGTTTAACACTTTGATCTTTCCATTTTCCTTTAGTGAGTAGTTGGCCTGGATGCAGCGTCCGTTCTCAAAGGTTGTTGGGATCTTCTCAATTTCGTACCATCTTCCGAAATACTGCAGAGACAACAAGCAGAGCAAAACCTGTGGTTCTCTGGGGACCTGCAACCTTTTCCGCACTGTTGTGCAGAAGTTGAGCCCTGTCCTGGGGAAGCCAGACAAAAATGGGCCTCATTGTTCCCAGGGGCAACTGGGCAAGAGATTAATTGAAATGAGAATCCGTGACTAGGATGGGATGTGCGGGCGGGGGGTCAATGCTGAGCAAAGGGCTCTTCTCAGTGTCCCCTTCAGCCAATATTGCTGTGACATTCTAGACTCTGTAAAAAAAAAAAAAGGGGGGAATGATGGGGCTGGGTGCGGTGGCTCACACCTGTAATCCCAGCACTTTGGGAGGCCAAGACAGAAGGATCACAAGGTCTGGAGATCGAGACCATCCTGGCCAACATGATGAAACTCTGTCTGTACTAAAAATACAAAAAATTGGCCGGGCGTGGTGGCTCACACCTGTAATCCCAGCACTTTGGGTGGCTGAGGCGGGTGGATCACGAGGTCAGGAGATGGAGACCATCCTGGCTAACTTAGTGAAACCCTGTCTCTACTAAAAACACAAAATTTAGCCGGGTGTGGTGGCGGGCGCCTGTAGTCCCAGTGAGCCGAGATCACGCCACTGCACTCCAGCCTGGGCGAGAGAGCAAGACTCCATCTCAGAAAAAAACAGAAAAAGAAAAAGAAAAAAATAAAGGGGGATGATGGGAAGTAACTTTCTTCTGAAACAGTGCATGATTCTACAAGTCATCTTCAAATCTTGTGCAAAGTCAGATGTGTTTGCTGTGGGGAGCTAGGACTCCAGAGTGCATGGAACTTGCCTCATCCACCCTGAATAGGGAGTTGGTCACCAAGGCTTTGGGGAGGTGACGGGGATGAGGCGCTGTGTCTGTCCTCTGCCAGGGGGCTTGGCTAGCGCCACAGACGCTCCCATAGCCTGCGGGCAGCAGCTGATGGACACTCGGAGGAGCATGCTCCACCTGTCCTCAGAGGGTGCCCGGTGTGACTGACCCTGATGGCCCAGGGTGACAGCTCATGAACGCTCCCTTTATTGCTTCTGTGCTGTCTCCGACTCACTTTCCCACCTGCTCTCGTGCGTCCTGGGATCACCCCGAACCTCTCTGCCCCCAGTCTTTGTCTCAGCAGATTGTCCGCTTTGGGGAAACCCCAAATAAGATAAATATGTGTCCCAAGGTGTGCAGTGGAAATTAAAGCAGCATAATTAAATTGAATCTTGTAGAATGCTTGTTCACATCAGAGGCAGCAAAACAAATGGGAGGTTCGCCTTTTACCTTATTCGGGTCAAAATTCTCCTGCACCGGAGGCGAGGGGCACTTCCCAAGATGAAATGCTTGTCCCTCTGCTGCACCGAAAAGGCCAGCCAGTGTGGAAAGCAGCAGCAGCAGCATCACCATCTTGGGGCTGGGTGGCTGGAGAAGGGACCTGGAGTTAGAGGAACACACAGCAGCTGGGGTTGTCATTCTGAGCCTCCTAAGTCCACACAATCGTGAAGCAAGAGTCCTGTGCCCACGGGCCCCTCTGTGGGCGGTCTCTCCTCTTCTCTCCCCAGCGCATGTGAACCCTCATCCTGCAGGGGACACCTGCCTGTCCGTATTGCTGTGAGGCTTTCCTCGGAGCCTCTGCACCTCCACCAGGGCACTCTCCGCCTGCTCTTCCAGTTTGTTGGGTTGATTTTGCACCACACTCCCACCTGATTATGCATCTCCCAGGATAGGCACCGTGTCTGGTTCTCCTCAGAATCACCCACGGACCTCAAGAGTGTCGGCTCAGTAGATACTTGTCAAATGAACAGAAACAACGCGGAGGGGGCTGTGTAAAGTGGGGGACATGGAGGGGGCTGTGTAAAGTGGGGGACATGGAGGGGGCCGTGTAAAGTGGGGGACATGGAGGGGGCCGTGTAAAGTGGGGGACATGGAGGGGGCTGTGTAAAGTGGGGGACATGGAGGGGGCTGTGTAAAGTTGGGGACATGGAGGGGGCTGTGTAAAGTCGGGGACATGGAGAGGGCTGTGTAAAGTGGGGGACATGGAGGGGGCTGTGTAAAGTCGGGGACATGGAGAGGGCTGTGTAAAGTCGGGACATGGAGGGGGCCATGTAAAGGGGAAATTAAAGCCTCCAAGCGAACCATGAAAGACACAAAACCAAACCAAACCTTGCCCAACGCTTAGTGTCTTCCGAGATTCTTCGGGGAGATGCCTCTGTGACACCACCCCTCCCCCTGCCCTCAGCTTGCTGGCTGCTCTACCAGCCCGAGTGCGCTTGGAAACCTTAACAGGGAGTGGCCTGCTGGGGACCCCAGGGTCACCCAGCCAGGTTCAGATCCTGACTCTGGCCATGCTAAGTATAACTGTGTCCAATTTATGCCTTAGCTTCCTTGTCTAGTAAGTGGGAATAATACTCATTCCCAGCTCATGAATTTTTGTGAGAATTAAATGAGATAATATCAAGAGAGTACTTAGGGGAGTGTCTGACACAGAGTAAATACTCAGTCAATGCTCCTTACTGTTATTATCAAAAGCAGAAAGATGATGGTTTCAGAGGTTTCTGTTTCTTTTTTTTCTTTTTTTTTTTTGACATTCTGTTGAGGGTTTTTGTTTTGTTTTGTTTTGTTTTGAGATGGAGTCTCACTCTGTCACCCAGGCTGGAATGTACTGACACGACCTCGGCTCACTGCAACCTCTCCCTCCCGGTTCAAGTGATTCTCCTGCCTCAACCTCCCGAGTAACTGAGATTACAGGTGCCCACCACAACTCCTGGCTAATTTTTGTATTTTTAGTAGAGATGGGGTTTTGTCATGTTGGCCAGGCTGGTCTCAAACTCCTGACCTCAGGTGATCCACCCGCCTCGGCCTCCCAAAGTGCTAGGATTACAGGCCTGAGCCACTGCACCTGGCCTGTTGAGGGTATTTTTCTTTTTTTTTTTTTTTTTTTTTTTTGAGACGGAGTCTTGCTCTGTCGCCCGGGCTGGAGTGCAGTGGCCGGATCTCAGCTCACTGCAAGCTCCGCCTCCCGGGTTTACGCCATTCTCCTGCCTCAGCCTCCCGAGTAGCTGGGACTACAGGCGCCCGCCACTTCGCCCGGCTAGTTTTTTTTGTGTTTTTAGTAGAGACGGGGTTTCACCGTGTTAGCCAGGATGGTCTCGATCTCCTGACCTCGTGATCCGCCCATCTCGGCCTCCCAAAGTGCTGGGATTACAGGCTTGAGCCACCGCGCCCGGCGAGGGTATTTTTCATAGATGAAGTTCATTAAATCAGAGAAGGACTGTCGGCTGATGTGTAACTGTGCAGCAGGCATTTCAACCCCAAGAGTCCTTTGGCAGCAGAAGCTGGCTTTGAAGCAGGGCAGCAGGGAAGGGAGACAGAGGGCAGGGAGACAGAGGGCGGGGGAACAGAGGGCGGGGGGACAGGGGGCGAGGGGACAGGGGGCGGGGAGACAGAGGGCGGGGGGACGGGGGGCGGGGGGACAGGGGGCGGGGGGACTGGGGGCGGGGGCACAGGGGGCGGGGGGACAGGGGGCGGGGAGACGGAGGGCGGGGAGACGGAGGGCGAGGGGACAGGGGGCGGGGGGGACAGGGGCGGGGGGACAGAGGGTGGGGACACAGAGGGCGCGGGGACAGGGGGCGGGGACAGGGGGCAGGGGGCAGGGAGACGGAGGCTGCAGAACTGCGTGCAGGTTCTGGGTATTTGAAGCTCCCCCGTTTCCTTCACTGACTTGCTGTCAATTTGCTCCTTTCCTTGTGACTCCTTGCCTGTAGCTTGCACACGAGCTATTTCCAGCTCTCTGCGTTTCTCCCTGTAATGATGATGACTGATGCAATGCAAGCAAAATGTTCTCAGATCTGAGCATTTCAAAGGATGTGTCATTACAGGAATAATTATAACTGCTTTCTTATGAGTCTCTAAACCTCTAAATACCCTTTAATAATCAATAGCTTTTTTTTCCTGGAGGTTTTGTTGCCTGGTTTTCAGAAGAACAGTTATGTAATGAGTGGAAGCTTGCCAGCTGGGGTCGCTGCGGTGGGGGACAGTTACTGAGGCCCCTCTGAGCAAGTCTGCAACAGGGCCGCTTTCCCTGGTCTTCCAGGCTCCCTTTCTCAGCAGCTCCACCACCGTGTAAACAACACCTGTCTTTTAACCTTTTAGGGGATGACGAATTTATAGAAATGCAGCCTAAACCCACACAAATTTGCATCCATTTTAAAGAGATCTTTAGTTCTAGTTCGTAGGCCCAAGCTGAAAGCCTGTCCCAGAGGGTCAAAGCTCAAAGACTGGCCACACATTGTGCACATTCTACAAGGTCCCCCACAGTGGAGAGGACCTCAGAGGTCATCTCTCTAGCCCTACTTCCAAGGTGTACAGATGGCGAAGCTGGGGCCTGGAAGGGGCAGACAGCTGGGACTCGGGCCCATCTCCGCCTCTCCTGTCCGCAGCACCCTGAACCTGCTGCTTCTGTGCCACCACAGGGCCTTTCAGTAACCCCCCGCCACAGTGACCTGATGAGTCTCACCACCACACGACACTTACAACAAAAGTCAGTTCTGCATCTTACTCTGATAAAATGTTCTCTTGTGGGCTGAAACATATTCTTTACCTCAGTAGGAGGATTTCAGAGCAACCCCCCTTGATTGCCTCTCTTCCAAAGATGTCTCTTGGCTACATGAGTTTTATTCCTGTGGTGAAAACTCCTTGTGAGGCCGGGTGCAGTGGCTCAGGCCTGTCATCCCAGCACTTTGGGAGGCTGAGGCAAATGGATCACCTGAGGTCGGGAGTTTGAGACCAGCCTGACCAACACAGAGAAACCTTGTCTTTACTAAAAATAAAAAAAATAGCCGGGCATGGTGGTGCGCTTCTGTAATCCCAGCTGCTCGGGAGGCTGAGGCAGGAGAATTGCTTGAACCTAGGAGGTGGAGGTTGTGGTGAGCCAAGATCGCACCATTGTACTCCAACCTGGGCAACAAGAGCAAAACTCCATCTCAAAACAAACAAGCAACAACAACAACAAAAACTCCTCGTGAGAGAGGGTGGACAGCATCCATCATAGTTTTCAATGTCCTTCCATTCTAATTTGCCCATTACTTATTCAGCATGTTCTTAATGTGTACTTAAGACTGTGGGTAACATATGGATTATATACCACTTATATTTTTGCATCTTCTTCTGATATCAATAGGAAGACTGTTCTAATGAGGAGTTTAAATACTTTACAAACTAAGTATAATTTAAATATTATTTTTGGCCAGGCACGATGGCTAATGCCCGTAATCCCAGCACTTTGGGAAGCTGAGGTGGGCGGATCATTTGAGGTCAGGAGTTTGAGATCAGCCTGCCCAATGTGGTGAAACCCTGTCTCTACTAAAAATACAAAAATTATGCCAGGTGCAGTGGCTCATGCCTGTAATCCTAGCACTTTGGGAGGCTGAGGTGGGGGCATCACCTGCAGTCAAGAGTTTGAGACCAGCCTGGTCAACATGGCAAAACCCCGTCTCTACTAAAAATACAAAAAATTAGCCAGGTGCGGTGGCAGGTACCTGTAATCCCAGCTACTCGGGAGGCTGATGCAGGAGAATTGCTCGAATGTGGGAGACAGAGGTTGCAGTAAGCCAAGATCGCACCATTGCACTCTAACTTGGGCAATAGAGCAAAAACTCCATCTCAAAAAAAAAACAAAACAAAAACAAACAAACAAAAAATACAAAAATTAGCTGGGCGTGGTGGCGCAGTCCTATAATCCCAGCTACTTGGGAGGCTGAGGCACAAGAATGACATGAACCTGGGAGGCGGAGGCTGCAGTGAGCCGAGATCGTGCCACTGCACTCCAGCCTGGGTGACAGAGTGAGACTCCATCTCAAAAAAATAATAAATAAATAAATAAATATGATTTTTAACGGGATATGAGGTAATTTGAAAGCAATCCTACTAAGGTTATAGTGCATCCACCTTGGACCTGGCACTAGCTGGAAATCACTGCTCCACTTGCATTAAGCTTCCCCACGGAGAAGCCCTGGTCTCAGGATTTTAAGGGTGCTATGCACTCAGTCTCCATAGCACCTCCTCTGGAGGCGACCTCTGCTGACACTCTTTGTACCAACGAGGTGAATTTGCCCGGGTTACTTCCTGGTAAACTACGAAGCCAGAATGTAAGCCCAGGTCTCCCACAAACCCGCGCTCTCAGTGCCTGGGGACAGGCTAGAATGTAAGCCTAGGTCTCCCACAAACCCGCGCTCTCAGTGCCTGGGGACAGGCTAGAATGTACGCCTAGGTCTCCCACAAACCCGTGCTCTCAGTGCCTGGGGACAGGCTAGAATGTAAGCCTAGGTCTCCCACAAACCCGTGCTCTCAGTGCCTGGGGACAGGCTAGAATGTAAGCCTAGGTCTCCCACAAGCGTGCGCCCTCAGTGCCTGGGGTCACAGCACTTGACCTCAAAGACCTGCAGAACATGAAGGACTAGATTTTGAAATTTCACCTCATAAAATAAAATAGGTTCCGATAAGTCATTAGGTCTCAAAGACTCATTTAGCCATTAAATACAACAAGAAACGTATCTCCCAAACACAGTATTTTATGATATTAAATGCATTTTCTATTCACACCATTAATTCCAGTTTCCAGACTATTTTACTGTGATGCACAGTTGGACAGCTCGCTGAGAATTCACCTGGCACAGTGTTTGTGCGTCGAGAAATTCCTTATTGTCCAGTTTGGAGGGGGAAGCAAACGATGCTGGGATGAGTTCACGCCGGGTTTGGTTTTATCTTAGGCCTGTTGCTAGTGTATCTACCTCAGTTTCGTCACCGGAAGAATGGCTCTGATAATACCTACCTTGTACATTTGTTTGAGGAAAAATGAGAACAAGTCTAACGCTACCGGCACAAACTCTCAATCAGTGGTGATTATATGTAGCTGAAAAGGGGCAATGGAGAACCAAGACCGTTCCTATTTTAGACATTATTATCATAAATGAAAAGGTGAAAACTACAGTACATACCTTTTCTTTCAAGATGAAGGCAGTTTCCAGATGCAGAATCAGCCGATTTGAGATGCCTGTCTTGGTGACTGGCCTCTCCCAAGCGATTTTATAAGCTTCTTCAGATCTCTGATGTTTACTTCTCATGCAGGCCACGCCCCTGCTCCAGCCAGGAGAGCTGGCCTAAAAGCTTAGTCTGTACCGAAACACAAAGATGGGATGTTGTGTCCACCCTCCTCCCCCAATTTCCTTCACAGCTGCTCCCTGAAGGAGAAATGAGATATTGTTTTCGTGTGTGTGTGTGTGTGTGCAAGAGAGAGTATGTGTGAGAGAGAGACAAACTATTTTCATTCATAACTTTTTTTTTTTTTTTGCTATGTGGATTTTCTAATTTAATTTTTTTGGTCAGAATGCACTTTTAAGTTCCAGCAGGACGTGTTGCAACATGTTTTTAAACATCTGGTGTTTATTTTTCATTTTTGTGTAAATGAAAAATCAACAAGCTCGTTTCCTGAAGTGGAACACAGACTCTAATGGGAGCCAGGTAACAGAGCGAGGGTTACGAGGCAGAGCTGGCTTTCTCCACGGTCCTGGGCAGCCGCCTGACTTCTCTGAGCCACAGTCTCCTCGTTGTAAGTAGGAGCTGTCATTTCTATCTCCACCAGAGCCAGATGTGTAGGGGAGATACCAGTTCTCTAACAACTGGGGCTAAAAGTTGAGACTGCAGAAGGCATCTTCTGTCGCTCTGTTCTCTGTCCCTTTTGTGACCCCTCCAGCCACATGTTCAAGGCAGTCTGTCAGGGAGTGGGGAGTGTGGACTGAAACCCAGGGGTGCTGTTGGTCCAGCCTTCTCTCTCCTGGTGGAATGAACAACTTTGACTCTTGTGAGTGAAATTCTTTCTTTGTGATAGGCAGGAGGTATTTTTAGAGACATTTAGATAAGGCCGTGCCTTCGTAGTAGATTTAGACTCCTAAATAAAATTCACTCTAAAATATGTAAGCAACAGAGCTACATTTACAGCACTGAGTCTATAAACATGAAAACAGCAACACAGAACCTTAACATTCCAAATGCTGTGAGCTCTTTAAGATGTTCTTCGCCTTTTCAGAAACATAAGAAATTCTTATTCCTGCCCAGGGCCTGCCTCTTGCTGACCTCCTTTGCTGCCCTCCCCTGAGAGCTCTGCGCAGCTCCCTTCCTCACTCCAGGTCCTTGCTCAAATGGCACTTTTCCCTAAAAGGCTTCCTGGCCTTTTCAAAAATAGCACTCTTGTCACCGTTCCTTTCCCTGCTTCATTATATCTTTACCCGAAATTCTCTCCCTTATTTATACATTATCTTGCTTCATATGTTTCCCCAGGAGGATAGGAGCTTGAGGGGTGCCAAGAATTTGTCTCTGTGACTCTGTGTTGTACCCCAGCGGCTAAGCATATACTAAGTGCTCAGTAAATACTTATAAATTAAATGGATGCTATCCAAAGAACTTAGTGAGTTTCTAAGATAGACAAAAGGCACCAAAGGTAATATCCATGCGATTTTGATTTCACTTGTATTTCTGGAAAAGCACTAGCCTGTATGTTTCTGTCTTCTTCACCTGTGTCACATTTGCCACCAAGAATTGCCTGTCGTTGAAGAAATACACAATTAGCCGCTTTTCAGCTTAATACAAAAACTTCTCTCTCCTGTAAGGAGTTGCACCGTTTTCCACAAAGCAATATTTTGCCTAAGTTTCCAAATATGTGTGTTGGAGTTGGAGATATCTGTGTCTTTGAGCTTTCAGCACTGAAGTTGGCAACCATGGAGCTGAAGGTCCCAGTCTAGGAGAAAAGCCGCACCATCTTCCTGGGTCTCGGTTTATTTGTTCTGTAAGTATTGGGAAGTGGTATACCTTAGGGAAATCTTCTCTTCACATGTTTCTGGAATGTGTAGCCAGTAACACATTCTTAAGCGTCATAAAACAAATCAGACCTACATTCTAAACAAGTCCCAAAATAAATACACGTTTGTTCAGAACAATTAAAACAGTACCAAAATGCAGGACTCAAGAAACGTGAGCACCTCATCATCCCACACTTTTGTTTGTAATTATTCCTCTAGATCTTTCTATACAGATCCGTACGTAATAATAACAATATTCGATGTTCTGAAAGTTTTTTTTTTTTTTTGAGACTGACTCTCACTCACTCTGTCATCCAGGCTGGAGTGCGGTGGTGCAATCTTGGTTCACTGCAACCTCTGCCTTCCTGGTTCAAGTGATTCTCCTGCCTCTGCCTCCCGAGTAGCTGGGATGACAGGCACAGGCCACTGCACCCAACTGATTTTTGTATTTTTAGGAGAGATGGGATTTCACCATGTTGGCCAGACTGGTCTCGAACTCCTGACCTCAGGTGATCCGCCCACCTCAGTCTCCCAAAGTGCTGGGATTACAGACAGGCCTGAGCCAAGACACCCAGCCAAGAAACTTTTCAAAAATGTAGCAATGAATCTATCTCTCTATATCAATACACGTACATCTACCTCATTCTTTCACCTGCTGCAAAATCTTGCTTTTACCTGACAGCACATTTCTTAAAGAGACAGTCTGTGGTCTGTGGTGTTTCCGGAAAGCAGTTTTCTGTTGGGTGATCTTTCTTCATGTAGGTGATTGCCTCAGTGGTTTCACTCCAAGACCTGCAGGGGAGATGCAGTTATTTGAGTGGACTCTTTGTGGCAAGAAATAGAGAACTATCTCATTTCCTAAAAAAAAATGTTTCCGGATGAAGAATTCTGTATTTCTTAATAAGTGGTTCTCTCCACTACCAGAGTCATCCTGTATGCCTTTCTAAAGTGATTTTTTTTTTGTCAGTTAGAATAAAGGGGACGGACAAATGTACTTTTCATGTGAAAATGCAGACTGAGAGGTTTCAATCATTCACCTTCACTCTTTAAGACTCGGTTCAAATGTCCCCCTCCCTGGGTCATCTTCTGGATCTCTAACCCACCTCACATAGCGTTCTCCCGTCCGCTTTGTGTTTTCGTGGCATGTATCACCCTGTCCTCACTCATTACACTGTGCTTATGCCTCCATCTCCTTCTGGAGACGGTCAGATCCATCCAAGTAGGTTTGTCTTTCTATCCCTGGTACCTTACATGATGCCTGACATGCAGGTGTTTACTAAATATTATTCCGTGGATGATGGAATGAATAGTAGAATGCTAGATTCTCAGTCCTTGCTGGGCTTCTTACAGACCTTGTTATTCAATCAGACGCCCTCTTTCCTCTCCCTCCCGCCCCCTTGTGGCCATTTCCCTTCTCACTGGGCTCTGGAACCAGTTGAAAGTTGAATGGTGCCAAGTATCTGGTCAACAGGAAGACAGCAATCAAACTGGTGAAAACAGCAGCTTGATACGGCATGCAGGAAAAAACGCTGAACGGGGGCAGGAGGCCTGGATTCTGGTCCTAGCTCTGTTACTAATTTATTTACCCATTTATTCATGCATTCAACAACATATAGCCACACTATGTGAGTGTATGTACACACACACATACACCACACACACACCACACCCACACACACCACACCCTCACACACCACACCACACACCACACACACCACACACCACACACACCACACACCACACACACCACACACACACACCACACACACCCCACACACACACACACACCACACACACACACCACACACACCCCCCCACACACCGCACACCACACACACACACCACACACACACACCACACACCACACACACACACCACACAAACACACACCACACACACACACACATACGGTGGAGCACTGTTCTGAGTCCTGCAGATATACTGGTGAAGAAGAAAGACAATGTCTCAGCCCTTGTGGGACTTACCTCCCAGAAGAGAGATAGACAGGAAAAATATAGGAAAATACCTATTGTTCCTGTCTATCTGTGTGACTCTCCTCTGGGAGGTAAGGAAAGAGAATACGATGACGTGATAGGAAGTGGAGGGTGCCCACTTCAGTCCTGTGGTCAGGAAAAGCCTCTTTGAGTATTGACATTTCAGCTGAGATGTGAATGATGAAAGGGAACCAGTCATTCAAACATCAAAGAGAAGAGTGTTCCAGGAAGAACCGCCAGTGCAGGGGTCCTAAGGTGGGAACGGACTTTAAGTTTTTAAGCGACAGAGAGATCAGTGTGGCTGGAGCAGAGCTGAGGAGGAAGTGAGTGCAGAGAGGTAGGCAGAAACCAGGATATATCTTGCTTTGAGGACTTTGAATTTTATTTCAAGTACAGTGGGAGTCATGGGAGGGTTTTAGACAAGAGCATGACATGGCCATTTGGGCTTCACTGTCAAGAGTGGAGAATAAAATGGTGACAGATGGATCAGCTGAGGAGCCATTGCAGTCATTTGGGAAACAGTTTGATGGTGGTTTGGGTGAGAGTGATTAGCATACAGATGGAGAGAAGTGGGCAAGTTTGGAATGTGCTTTGGAGATAAAGCAGACAAGACTTGCTGATGGGCTGCCAGTGGAAGATGAGGAAAGCCGGGAATCGAGACTGGCTCTTAGATGTAAAGGTTGAACAATTGGGTGAACATGCCTGCCAGCTGCTACAAATAGGAAGCCTGGAGGGCGAGTCTGGGAGAAGAACTCAAGTTCTTCATGGATAAGCTATGTTTGAGTTGCCCCATCAGACATCTAAGTGAAAATGTTAAGAAAGCAATTAGATATTCAAGTGAAGTTTGGGGGAAAATCAGGGCTGGAGACAGAGATTGGGAAGTCATCAGAACATACATGGTCTTCAAAGTCATGAGCCTGGATGGGATCACTAAGGGAGAACATTCAGAAATGGAAGAAAAGAATGCCCAGGACGGATCCCTGGTACCCTCTAACCTTTAGAAACTGATTAGAGGAGAAGGAGCCAACAAAAGAGGCAGGGGGAGCAAGGAGGGCAGAAGCCCAGTTTGAATGGGTTGGGGAGGGAAAGAGGAGGCAGCAATGCTCTTTACATGTGAAAGAAATTAGAGAAATAGTTAGTAGTCAAACAGAGACCTGGAGGTTAAGGGAGGTGCTTACAGCATGCACAGAGGGACGATCTAGTAGAGGAGAAATCTGCAGGAGAGAGGGAAGGGATCCAGAGTGCAGGCGGAGGTGGGCTTTGGGAGAAATGAAGGTTCTGTGTCTGTAGAAACAAGAGGAAGGCAGAGAGTCGGCACCCAGATGAAGAGCTGTGTAGATCAGGAAGAAGCTGAGGCAGGATTTTCTCTTTGTGTGATTGTGGTCAACTCATGCCCTTTGCTGAGATGTGTGGGAGAAATAGATCTGCTCTGATAATGGTGGAGGGGCTTCTCTGAACACATCCACTTGGCTAACAACACCTGTGTTAGCACCTGCTTTATTCATAAGGGACACAGTGTGGCATTGGGGGAACCTGCCCCTAATATTTCAACGTAGGTTCTTTCTATTTTCCATAAGTGTCGGCTGGCTGAGAAATAAAGAGAAGGAGTACAAAGAGAGGATTTTTACAGCTGGGCCACTGGGGCTGACATCACATATCGGTAGGACCATGATGCCTACTTGAGCCTCAAACCAGCAAGTTTTTTATTAAGGGTTTCAAAAGGGGAGGGGGTGTAAAACAGGGAGTAGGCACAAAGATCACATGCTTCAAAAGGCAAAAAGCAGAACTACTAATAAGGGTCTAACAAAGATCACATGCTTCTGAGGGGACAGGACAAAGGGAAAAGCAGAACCACTGATAAGGGTCCGACAAAGATCACAAGGCAAAGAGCAAAAGCAGAACTACTGATAAGGGTCTATGTTCAGCAGTGAATGTATTGTCTTGATAAACATCTTAACAGAAAACAGGGTTTGAGAGCAGAGAACCAGTCTGACCACAAATTTACCAGGATGGAGTTTTTCCCCACCCTAATAAGACTGAGGCTACTGCAGGAGACCAGGGCATATCTCAGTCCTTATCTCAACCACATAAGACAGACACTCCCAGAGTGGCCGTTCATAGACCTCCCCCCAGGAATGCATTCCTTTCCCAGGGTATTAATATTAATATTCCTTGCTAGGAAAAGAATTTGGTGATATCTTTCTTACTTGCATGTCCGTCTATAGGCTGTCTGCAAGAAGAAAAATATGGCTCTTTTTGCCCAGCCCCGTAGGCAGTCAGACCTTATGGCTCTCTTCCCTCGTTCCCTAAAAATCGCTGTTATTCTGTTCTTTTTCAAGGTGCACTGATTTCATATTTTTCAAACACACATGTTTTACAATCAATTTGTAGAGTTAACACAACTATCACAGTGGTCCTGAGGTGATGTATATCCTCACCTTACAAAGATAACAGGATTAAGAGATTAAAGTAAAGGCAGGCCTAAGAAATTATGAAAGTAAGAGGCCGGGTGTGGTGGCTCAAGCCTGTAATCCCAGCACTTTGGGAGGCTGAGATGGGCGGATCACAAGGTCAGGAGATCGAGACCATCCTGGCTAACACGGTGAAACCCCATCTCTACTAAAAAATACAAAAAACTAGCCAGGCGAGGTGGCGGGCACCTGTAGTCCCAGCTACTTGGGAGGCTGAGGCAGGAGAATGGCGTAAACCTGGGAGGCAGAGCTTGCAGTGAGCTGAGATCCGGCCACTGCACTCTAGCCTGGGTGACAGAGTGAGACTCCGTCTCAAAAAAAAAAAAGAAATTATGAAAGTATTATTTGGGAACTGATAAATGTCCATGAAATCTTCACAATTTATGTTCCTCTGCCACGGCTCCAGCCGGTCCCTCCATTCAGGGTCCCTGACTTCCCGCAACAATGTGGAAGGTGCAACCCAGAGCTCATTAGAATAGTGGCTCCTAACCACAGGACACAACACTTCAGGTCCTGCATAGGTGCTTTCTGTACCTTAGCTCTAATTGTCGCTACACCCTGAAAGGCAGGTATGACTACTGTTCCCATTAGAGGGATGAAAACACAGAGAGGGCCAGGCGCAGTGGCTCATGCCTGTAATCCAAGCACTTTGGGAGGCTGAGGCAGGTGGATCACTTGAGGTCAGGAGTTCCAGACCAGCCTGGCCAACATGGTGAAACTCTGTCTCTACTAAAAATACAAAAATTGGCAGGGGTTGGTGGTGGGTGCCTGTAATCACAGCTACTCAGGAGGCTGAGGCAGGAGAATCACTTGAACCCAGGAGGCAGAGGCTGCAGTGAGATGAGATGGTGCCACTGCACTCCAACCTGGGCGACAGAGCGAGACTCCAGCGCAAAAACCAAACAAACAAACAAACAAAGGGGAGGGGGAGATGGCCATGCAACTTTTCTGAAGTGATGGAGTGAGAATTTAAACCCTGACCCAAACTCATGCTTTTAACCATTACATTCTCTTACCCCAGCAGGGAGAGAAAGGAGTGAAAGGGCTCAGCTAGGAGATGGGCCAGGGGTTGACGCCCTCAGGTTAAATACCTGCCAGTCTTCCCAGCAGAGCAAGGGGACACCAACTGCTCACTAATTCCTAACAAGGGTTGAGGGCCAAGATGTCGGTGGCAGGCTCAGAGGCCAGTGTTCTGGACTCCCTGACACTGACCACCTGAAAGCAGAGGAACTGACCCAGAGGAATTGACCCATCTGTTCAGTCCACAATCCAACAGCGCCACCCATCACATTTAGGAGTTGGACATCTCAACCGGTCACCAGGGCCCTGGCCAAATCCTCAGCCAAGTTACTATGGCCTTAAGCTTTTTCAGATGTTTACCGGGAAATAATCTTTGTGTGGTGTTGCAATCCTGGATAAAGCAAGGTCAGTGCTTCTGAATACACTGAGGGCCAGTAGGGCTTCCTCCACCCCTTCCCACATGGAGAAAATTCAGGAGTGTTCAAAGCAGAGGCAGCGAGATTTCTGTTTCATTTTTCTTAGTTTCCTGAAATATTAAATTAGTAAAAAACACAAAAGCACAGGTGCAGGAATAAGGAGATGGGTTTCCTGTCCCAGGCCTCTCACTTCTTAGCTGGGTGACCTTGGAGAGTTTCCTAAGTTCTCAGCAAGAGGTTTGGCTGTCAGGTGTTGATCATCTGAAATCCATGGATGTCCATGGGATGTTGGGTAGAATGGTTTTTCAGTGTAATTGAATTCCTTTGTGATCTCATGTCTTTTATTTTATGTATTTATGGATATTTTTTGCCAAGCTGTCAAAGGGGCACACGGCACAGAAATGTAGAAATGCTGCCAGAAGATCTGTGGGGTCCCAGCTTGACTCAATGTTCTGTCATTTCCATTAGCGTCCCTTCTGGGATTGGGGCTTCTTTTAACCAAGTCCTTCTGTCTGTGGAGGAGTTAAGGGAAGTTTCTCAATGCTGGGTCAGAGAGGTAATAAACAAGAGGCAATGGAACCGTTCGCAAATGGGCTGGGCCCAGGCCCCTGGAGGGAGAGACTCAGGCTCTTGGGCCTCACATGCTGTCATCGTCTGGGTAGAGGGGCCGTAGCATCCACGCACTCATAAGCGGAGTTGGGGACCACCCCTGAGAGCAGGGGCAGGCTGCAGTCTGAGATGTCTTGGAAGCCATGTGCTGCCTCAAGAGAGAAAGAAGAGGGAGGGAGGGAAAGGGTGGGGGCAGGAGAGGAACTGTGACCTGGACCATCCTCCTGTCTTCGCATCACTTCCACTCCTACAACACGGCTTCTGATCATAAAGTGTGACGTTAGGATAAGTTCTGGTTCAGAGAGGTATCACTGAGCGATCAGCCAGTATCAGACGTGGACACTCATTGTGCCAGGCAGTTTATGCGTGTTTCTCTCTCATACCAGTATCAGACGTGGACACTCATTGTGCCAGGCAGTTTATGCGTGTTTCTCTCTCATACCAGTATCAGACGTGGACACTCATTGTGCCAGGCAGTTTATGCGTGTTTCTCTCTCATACCAGTATCAGACGTGGACACTCATTGTGCCAGGCAGTTTATGCGTGTTTCTCTCTGACAACAGTATCAGACGTGGACACTCGTGCTAGGCAGTTTGTGTGTGTTTCTCTGTGACACCAGTATCAGACGTGGACACTCATTGTGCCAGGCAGTTTATGTTTCTCTCTTGTAGAAACCATGTAGGTATGCATGATGACAACCACCTTCTCAGGGAGAGAACAGGCTCACAGAGGTCAACGAGCTTGCCTGACACGGCACAGTGAGTGGCCTAACCGAGATTCACACCTGGATCTGTCTGGCTCCAAAAGATGTGTTTCTTGGTTTATTAGGCACTGACAAAACTCTTCCACACGCACTGTCTGTGAATGGGAGCTACCAGCCGGCCTCTCAGCCCAGTGTCAGCCATTCCTCTCCCTCTCAGACTCAGCCATGCCCACAAGTGAAGAACAGGATTTGTATGTCTTCACTGAAGTCTGTAAGAAAATGACCATATTTTATGTATGTATGTATGTATGTACTCATGATCTACTTTGTCAAAAGTGGTATTGTACTGTGTCTAGAGTTTGTGTGTGGCCTGGAAGGCTTCTTTTAAGTTTTCTGGAATTAGTATTTA
Organism: Chlorocebus sabaeus; assembly: GCF_047675955.1. NCBI lineage: Eukaryota > Metazoa > Chordata > Mammalia > Primates > Cercopithecidae > Chlorocebus > Chlorocebus sabaeus. The sequence goes on from NC_132918.1 coordinate 90,544,887, forward strand.
CCAGTGGCTCCTCATCAGGGCTATGTAAAGAGTATTATTGGGTTTGAGAATCACAGTGCACTCCATTAAGAATGGCAAGTGGTTTTTCACGGGCTCCATCTCCTGGAGGGGCAAGTGGGTGGGTACAAGGGAGAGGAGATGACTAAGAACCACAGATTTCACTGCTTTCCAGATTCGGAAGGGGGCTGAGAAATAGAGTGGACCCACTACAGACTCTAGAATAGAGCAGTGCACCCCTGGGTCCCATAGACCTTGTCTAGGGTCTGAGAGCCCATTTCCAGAATTACTGGTCGAGTGAGATATTCATAGTAATCTTTGTGCTTTTCCTTTCCACGCTTGTGTTGGTGACCCTTCCTCAGCCCAGCGGTCCTTCACTCTGGCTACAAATACTTACCATTAAATGAGAAACTTCGGCACATGAACATTTGAGAGTCTCCTTGAGCGGACAGTGAGTCGTGCATCCAGCAATAAGCCCCAAATCATTCCGGGCTCCAGTGAAGGGGTGCCAGGGAAAATCTTTCATAAGGTGCTCATGGAAGCAAGATAAAGAAAATATCTGATTGGTTAATGTGAAAAGTCCCTCGTTCGAGGTTAGTTTGTGGTTCCTAATTGGTTAATCTTAAATTTTGTTTTCCTAGGTTAAAATCATTCCCTCTGAGTTGGGTTTCAGTTGGTCACATAGGAACTCAAGGCCCTGGAGCCATCTCAGGCTAGTGGCTTCTCAATTAATTATCTTAACAGTACTGATTCTAGGGCCAGGCATGGTGGCTCACGCCTGTAACGCCAGCATTTTGGGAGGCTGAGGTGGGTGGATCACGAGATCAGGAGTTCAAGACCAGCCTGGCCAATATAGTGAAACACCATCTCAACTAAAAACACAAAAGTTAGCCGGGCGTGGTGGAGTGCACCTGTAATCCCAGCTACTTGGGAGGCTGAGGCAGGAGAATCTCTTGAACCCAGAAGGTGGAGGTTGCAGTGAGCCGAGATTGCACCAGTGCACTCCAGCCTGGCGACAGAGTGAGACTCTGTCACAAAAAAAAAAAAAAATATTAGCAAGGCATGGTGGTGCACGCCTGCAAACCCTGCTACTCAGGAGGCTGAGGCAGGAGAATTGCTTGAACCCAGGAAGCAGAGGTTGCAGTGAGTGGAGATCGTGTCATTGCACTCCAGCCTGGGTGACAGAGCAAGACTCCGTCTCAAAAAAAAAAAAAAAAAAAGGAAAAAGAAAGAAATAGACGTGTTCACCTTTAAAAACATCTCTTGTGTATTGTCACAGTCTATGCCGCAAGCATTGAAGCCTCACGAGCTGCAGCCACAGCTACCATTGTGCAGCTAGCACCTGGCCCAGCCCGTAGTGTCTGCCCAGCTTATGAGTCAGGCTGCCTGTTTGTCCCCCAAAGAGTTGTTCATTTCATCTCAGATGAACAAAGAAGACATTCTGGTCATGAGAGGATGGTTGTCAGGGTTTTCCTGACACAGCACTAGAAAGAAGATACTTTGATTGCTGTCTTCTTGGTTGGGACCAGCAGAGGTAGAAGCATGTCCACAGTTTTCAAGGGTGAGGTTCATATAAAGACACTGGTGGCAGAGTCTCTTTGGGCGGACACTCTAATGTTTCCAGGTGGGAGAGTTTGACCTTTAGTGAAAACGGAAAGGGAAGAGGAGGAGGAGGAAAGCAGCTTCCATTAAGAACTTACAGGCTGGGCTCTGTGGCTCACACCTGTAATCCCAGCACTTTGGGAGGCTGAAGTGGGCGGATAACCTGAGTTCGAGAGTTCAAGACCAGCCTTGCCAACATGGTGAAACCCCGTCTCTACTAAAAATACAAAAATTAGCCGGGCGTGGTGGTGGACGCCTGTAATCTCAGCTACCTGGGAGGCTGAGACAGGAGAATCACTTGGACCTGGGAGGCGGAGGTTGCAGTGAGCTGAGACCGCGCTATGGCACTCCAGCCTGAGTGACAGAGTGACTCCGTTCCCCCCAATCCCCACAAAAAGAACCTACTGTGTGGCCTGAAGCACTGTGCGTTCATTTACTACTCCTTACAGCAACCCCGGGAAGAGTGTTGCCCTCTATTATGCTCATCTCTCATTCACTTCCTTCAGTACCCACATACTGTCAGTTTCCACATTCTGTCCATCCAGACTCCAATATTTCTACTTTGTCCCCTCTCTCCTGCCCCAGTGGCAATGCCTGAGCTCAGGCCACCATCTAATTTGACATGAGGGGGTATGAGATCCACTAAGCTCACCACACACGTCACAGCCTTCGAGGGAGCTGCATTAGGACCTGGGTCTTGGATTGAAGGGAATTTCTCTGTCGAGCTATGATTTTGAGACTGACTGAGATTCTCTGGATACTTCTTTCTGTGTCCCCCGCCCCCAGGCCTAAACCTTTGACCTGTTCTCAGAAATTAATCTTTTATTAGTTTAACATTTACTGAGTACTTCCTAAGGACCAGGCATTTTGCTAGATACCCAGAAGATGTGGGGTACAAAATAATACCTTGCCCTTGTGGAGTCTGCTATTCTAGCTCCTTTTCCCTCTGAACAGTTGCTCCAGTCTCCTGCCTGTAGCCTCAGTAATGATCGCGCTCTCTCTGGGAGTAGGGAGTTACCAAGTGGTCTTTATACCAGAAGCTGGACGTGGCCTTTAACCAGACAAACTCCCCAAGAGTCAGGAATTCTGCATCCTGTCCTGACAGGCCCTGGGCAACTCTGTTCTGCCCATCCAGGGGCAGTAAGTGGTCTCTTATGTAACCCCCCTCCTTTAGCCACCTCCACTCAAGAGAAGGACAAAGGTTAGGGATTCTTGGCATCTTAGGTACTCAGTTCAACCATGCAGCATATCACCCTGGGCACCCTGAGACCACAGAGGGACCCTGGCCTCCAGGACAGAAAGCCTACGGACTTGATGTTGGCCAGGGATTTCTCTGGTTTTGGTGTCATGAGCACTCAAGTAGACACGACTTAGATTCATTTTGCCTTTAATGATCAAATGTCTGCTTCCCTGGTACATTCTGTTTCTTTGAACTGGGCTGCTTTGATACAGTTAGAAATAACAAAAATTTAGGAAATCAAACAAACTCAACTTTTAAAAGCAAAATATGTGACAGAAAGATTTGGCTCAGTGAATGTGCTTCAAATAGGAAAAGTTCAATCATGAATAGAAGGCTTACGATTTTGAGGGCCAAGAGGCTCATCTGAAGAATGGCTCCTGGGCCTTTCACAGCCCTAAGGAGTGAACACACACTTTGACTTTTTTCTCTGTAATTTGGTCTGAGATGGTCAGGTCATAAATTCCAGGCTGAGAATTTCACTTCCTTGAGAGTTACCCTCACTCACTCAGAAGGACCCAGCTGATGAGTGGCCTGAAGATTTAGGTATCAACATCACCCATTCCCCAACCCCCCAGCCCTGTGTCTTCATTCTCCTATCCAAGGACCAGGGCTGTGGAAGTTCCCAGAGGCAGGTGCATCCATGTGAGGGGAAGTGACTAGATTTCCCAGAACCCTCTGCTGTAGAAGGGTTGTTTGGGAAGATGTCCATGGACTGCTTAGGGAATTATTACAAGTTCTGTTGCAGGGATGTGCTTGGGTGGGCTGGCTTCAGCTGAGGCTCTGAAGGGACTGGGTTTGAAATAGAGGAGAAGGAAAAGTAAAAAATAAACCCAACCAAAAATACCAAAAAAAAAAAAAAAACCAAAAAAAAACCAAAGCCACCGAAACAATGGTACAAAGGAAGAAGCCCTGTCCCCGTGAGCAGATGCAGATGGAGTGGTGGGGTCAGCCCAGCCCAGGCCACTGTCCCAGGCCTCCCAAAGCATTTGTGACAGGCTGGGAGGAAAAACAGCTGTGGTCCAGGGACAGCGTGGGATTAGGGAGAGGCCCAGGGGATAAATGACCACACGAGGACACCCTCAGAACAGAGGGAGGGCCACAGCGTTTAGATTTGGCAATCAGAGGAGCAGAGGGTGCTTTCCACTCTACCAGCGGAACCCTGCCATGTAGACTGGCAAGTAGACTAATTCACGTGGCATAGTGAACATTCCAGCTGAAATTATACAGCTCAACTTCTGGCCGGGTGCGGTGGCTCATGCCTGTAATCTCAGCACTTTGGAAGGCTGAGGTGGGCACATCACGAGGTCGGGAGATCGCGACCATCCTGGTCAACATGGTGAAACTCTGTCTCTACTAAAATACAAATCTTAGCCAGTTGTGGTGGCACATGCCTGAAGTCCCAGCTACTCGGGAGGCTGAGGCAGGGGAATCTCTTGAACCCAGGAGTCAGAGGTTGTAGTGAGCCGAGATGGCGCCACTGCACTCCAGCCTGGCAACAGAGCCAGACTCCATCTCAAAAAAAAATTATGTATATATATGCAGTTCATCTTCTAACTATATCAACCAACCGGACAACTGCCAGATCTCCGGGTCTCACTGGGATCCATGGACACAAGCTGTAGGTTTCACTATCAGGAGGCTGCCTGAGATCTGTGTCTACTTCTAGCATATATGATCTCACTTGCACGCAGAGAGTTGAATCGACTACATGCTCTTTAAGGCCCTTTAGGTTTCTGAGCATCTGTGATTTAATAGAGATCCAGAGCTAAACACTATTAGGGACAAACTGTGCTGTGAATGCTGGGTGGACAGCAGGGGAAGGAAGAACTCACAGAGTGAACCCACCCTCTACGTTGCGAGATCCTACCCAGATCCCCTGAGACTCTGGGGGACGGGGCAGTTTGCAGGCTTCTCTTGATGTTATAACCAACTAAGATGTATCCTATTTTGTCTTATTTCACTTTTGGTATCTTGATAGGTCATTGTTATTTACACCAAGAGACTGTATCTGTGAGAATCTTTTAACAGTTCAGTTAAGGAATCCTCTTCAAGTCAAGGCTTATGGAGAGTGCAGGTCTGTGAGCCAAAACATGAGGGTTCTAGGCCCAGCTTAGTCGTCAACTTGCCTCTCGCCTTGGCAATGCATCCGCTTTGCCAGGATCCAAGCTTTATCTCTTTCTCGCTACTTTCACATCCTGTGACTGTGTTGCAATACCTAGAACAGGAGGAAGACAGGGCCCAGCAAGGTGGAGGAAAAGATGGAGTCAGCACGGAAAGTCAGGGGAGGGTCGTATTAGCCTGGGAACCATTCAAACCCTTGGGCCCCTAATGACTCTGCTTGTATCTTTAAATGTTTGACGTCCATTGGCTGCTTTCCATCTTCCACACCATCAGCTCTTACCAGGGCCTGTGGACCTCCTGGAAACACCAAGACTCACCGGGTCCCCATTTCTTTTCTGCATATGCATTCACCATGGGGAAGCAGAGCCAGAGAGACGGAGCGTGGCGTGAGGAAGGAGGCCACGTGCAAAGTGCAGCTGGGGAAGATGCTTCTATTTTGAAACTACTGTAGGCCCCCTAGCCTCAGTACCAGGGGAAGACCACCCTCCTGGGTAAATACCATCTGCTATTTTCCTTAGATGAAACTGTTTATCTGAAAAGGAAATACAAAACACAGATTCTATTTTTCTGCACTGTGTGTCTCTGATGGTAATAATAATAGTTGTGCAACCTAGTCTGTGGTTATTAAACCTATCTTACGGTCACAAAGGAGCTGTAAGGAAGCCAAGAGGCACAGAAGCCCTGAGGGAGGATTTGGAGGTTTTGCAAATTCCAAACGATTTTGCAGATGAACTGGAGTAACCCACCACAGAGCAGAAGAGACAGACTCAAGCTCCAAGTGCATCTTGCCTTCGTGGAGTTTGTCTTGAAACCAGAAGAATTTCCTCCGTGTGTTATTCTCAGTCTTATCCACACAAGGTGGTTCAGCACTCAATCTAGAGGACATTTGTTGAATATAAATGTCTGTCTCCCTAGCACAAAATCACTGGGACATTATTCCATGGAACATTCCATGAGTCCATAGAATAGTTTATTCCATGATCCAAATGGTCTGATTGATTCTTCCACCAAATTCCATAACTAATTACTCCGTGTGTGTGTGTGTGTGTGTGTGTGTGTGTGTTTGGGGGTGTGGTACTGATCAGCCCAGAGCTGAAGCCCTTGAGCTCCGGGAGAAAAGCACCCTTTTCTGAAAGCTTCTCATGGTGGGATCAGAGCCAGCCTTGGGATTTTAGCGAGGGGTCTGAGACCAATATGAAGAGGGAAGAAAGAAGGGTCTGGATGATTTTGAACCATTTTTGTGGGAAAACAAGATGACTCTCTCATGAAGTACCAACCAGACCTGGAACCCAGGCACACACACACAGTGTTCCTATCATTCTTCCCTCAGAAGGAGGCTGGTCCTCTGTCCTCCATATGCTTCTAGGGCAGTGAGGGCCCATTCCGGACTCTCCCTCTGTCTCCACCCCTCATGTTGTCTCCAACATGGCCCTTGAGGCTCATTTCACCCATTTTTGCCTGGGTGAAAATAATGGAGGAGGGCAGTTATCCTGCCCCACACCTGACCCCCACCCATCAGCCCTCGCAGTACTGAACAAGCTGAACTTGGGAATGAATAAGAAAGAGTTCTGAGAAAAGAGGAGAAGCAGAGGAAGACCAGAGTTGTCACTTGGGGACAAAAGTGACCTTACCTCTTGTTGACTCCACATTCCCTTCCTTTGGGAAGCTTTTCTTTCTCTATTTTATAGCAATCTGCCCAGTCCATATGGTTGGATGAGACTGGCTGGCTTTATCTTGTACCACCACTGCAGGGGCAGGCACATGACCCAGCCTGGACACTTAAAGCAATCCCTCAGGCAGGACCCTGCATCCAGAGCGGTCAATCTTCCCTCAGATGTTTGCTGCATCTTTCAGGGAATACTCTCCTTTTCTTCCTTAGGTCACTAGCATGAAGGACCATGTCCATCCAGAACTTCCAGGGACCACCTTAGAGTCACATTTCAGGTAAGAGCCTTTTTGCAAATAAAGCAAAACAGAGGAACCGTGGATCTATCACTGAACCCTTGGATCCATCTGTGCCTCAGGCAGAACCACCGGTTACTAACTAGTACAGGTGCATAGAAAGGAGGAGATCAGGCTGAGCATGGTGGCTCATGCCTGTAATCCCAACACTTTGGGAGGCTGAGCTGGGCAGATCACCTGAGGTCAGGAGTTTGAGACCAGCCTGGCCAACATGGTGAAACCCTGTCTCTATTAAAAACACAAAATTAGCCAGGCGTGGTAGTGCATACCTGTAATGCCAGCTACTCAGGAGGCTGAGGCAGGAGAATCGCTTGAACCCAGGAGGCGGAAGTTGCAGTGAGCTGAGATCCTGCCATTGCACTCTAGCCTGGGTGACAGAGTGAGACTCGGTATCAAAATCAAACAAACAAACAAAAAACCTAGAAAGGAGATCAGAGGTGAATGTCCTCATCTTGTGGTGATGCTGACCAAAACTCAAAAGGACATGATGGAGAACCAGGAAAGCCAGTGCTGTCATTCATTCCAGGTCTGAAGGCCCAAAAACCAGGCGCTCTGATGTTGAAGGGCAGGGGAAGATGGGCGTCTCAGCTCAAGAGGAGAGACAGAATTCGTCCTTCCTCCACCCTTTTGCTCCTTTGGGCCCTCCATGGATTGGGTGATGCCTGTCTACATTGGTGAGGGTGATTTTCTTTACTCAATCAGATGATTCAAATGCAAATCTTTTCCAGAAACACCCTCACAGACACACCCAGAAATAAACTCTTGCCAGCAATCTGGGCATTTCCTAGCCCAAGTGTTACTGGAAAGGGGTCCCGATTCAGATCCCAAGAAAGGGCTCTTGGATCTCGTGCAAGAAAGAATTCGAGGTGAGTCCATAGAGTAAAGTAAAAAGCAAGCTTACTAAGAAAGTAAAGGAATAAAGAATGGCTACCCCATAGACAGAGTGGCCCCAAGGGCTGCTGGTTGGCTATTTTTATGATTATTTCTTGATTATATGCTAAACAAGTGGTGGATTATTCACAAGTTTTCTGGGAAAGAGGTGGGCAATTCCCAGAACTGAGGGTCTCTCCCCTTTTTAGACCATCTAGGGTAACTTCCTGACATTGCCATGGCATTTGTAAACTGTCATGGTACTTGTGGGAGTGTCTTTTAGCATGCTAATGATTGTAATTAGCATATAATGAGCAGTGAGGATGACCAGAGGTCAGTTTTGTAGCCATCTTGGTTTCGGCTGGCTTCTTTACCGCATCCTGTTTTATCAGCAAGGTCTTTGTGACCTGTCTCTGTGCTGACCTCCTGTCTCATCCTGTGACTTAGAATGTCTAACCTCCTGGGAACACAGTCCAGTAGGTCTCAGCCTTGTTTTACCCGGCCCCTATTCTAGATGGAGTCGTTCTGGTTTAAACACCTCTGATATAGGTTGACACATAAAATTAACTATCGTAGTGGTTATGGAAGATTGAGATCATTCTAGACTTTGGTGAACTAAATTTTATAAGTTTTCTCCAGCCCTAATTATTGGCAGAGGTGTAAAAAAGACCACTAATAAGGAGGGAAAATAATTAAGGAAAAGAAATGTTAGTTTTGTGAGATTGTACCCTTTTGGTTTGGCCTTGAATTTAGTGCTTCTTAAAAGAGTGTGGGAGAAAAGGAAAGACCCTTATCTGTATTGTGAAAGGAAAATAAATCTTGGGACCCCAAAATCATTAAGCTAAAGGGAAAAGTCAAGCTGGGAACTTCTTAAGGCAAACCCACCTCCCATTCTATTCAAAGTCACCCGTCTGCTCACCGAGATAAATGCATATCTGATTGCCTCCTTTGGAGAGGCTCATCAGAAACTGAACAGAATGCAACCATTTGTCTCTCACCTACCCGTGACCTGGAAGCCCCCTCCCCGCTTGAGTTGTCCCACCTTTCTGAATGGAACTGATGTTCGTCTTACATATATTGACTGATGTCTCATGTCTCCCTCAAATGTATAAAACCAAGCTGTGCCCTGACCACCTTGGGTACATGTTGTCAGGACGTCCTGAGGCTGTGTTATGAGCATGTGGCCTGTGGCCTCAACCTTGGCAAAATAAACTTTCTAAATTAACTGAGACCTGTCTCAGGTATTTGGAGTTCATATTTTGGTAACCACAGAGGGATTCTGAGTGGAGGTGCTTCTGACCTTTGCCAAATCTCCAACTGGTGCTTGGGACCAGCCTGAGCTATCTTTATGGCCCAAACCAACAGGACAATTTGCTGAGGCCTGGAACGACCCTCTCTGGAGAATTCCTGGTCTCCCAAAATTCGGTCGTGATCTAAAGTTTATTATGTTGTACAACTACTGTGGGTTTTTTTTGGAGTTTTACTTGCTTCCAACACAAGGAAGGTAAGTTTTTCCGGCTTCCATGAAGATGGAAGGCAGGTAACTCCCCTGTGGAGTTTGAACTCGCTTCCAACAGGGAAAACACATTTTAGATTTCTCCTGCTTCTAGGGTGGAGAGCAGTCTTCAGCTTGAGTCCCATCCATAGGTAAGTAACTGAATTGGGGTTTGTCTTGGCTAAAGTTAAGGTTAACAACCAACTGGTCTTAATTTCTCCTTACCATTAGAGCACTCAGTGATCATATAAGTTGTGCCATCATTTGTTTTGCTTAACTGGTTTTGTTGTTGTTGTTTTTTGTTTGTTTCTGTTTTTGTTGTTTTGGTCTTTTCCCCATTGGGTTTGATCAACTCTATCTGACTTGGTCAAATCTAAAGGAAAGCTTCAAATTATGGGGAACAAGCCCTCTGAAGTGGCTAAATTCCCACAAGAAAAAAAAAAAAAAAAAAGAAAAGGCTGGCGTGGTGTCTCACACCTGTAATCCCAGCACTTTGGGAGGCCGAGGCGGGCGGATCATGAGGTCAGGAGATCGACACCATCCTGGCTAACACGGTGAAACCCCATCTCTACTAAAAATACAAAAAAAATTAGCCAGGCGTGGTGGCGGGCGCCTGTAGTCCCAGCTACTCAGGAGGCTGTGTGGGGAGAATGGCATGAACCCAGGAGGTGGAGCTTGCAGTGAGCCGAGATCACGTCACTGCACTCCAGCCTGGGGACAGAACGACACTCTGTCTCAAGAAAAGAAAAAAAGGGGGGGTGGTGTGATGTGGGGAGAAAAACAGCCAGACAAAGGAAAAAAACCAAAACCAAAAAAAAAAAAACAACAAAAAAAAAAACAGGAAAGATTTTTGACTGCTTAAGGGGCTTTATTTACATAACGAGGCCCCTTTTTGCTAGCCAGGCCAAGCTGAAAGAGCAATGACTGTTGCCCTGCGTGGCAGTTCCATAGCTAAGGGTTCTACCTTCTTTTTGTTCTATCACAACAACCTAGCTTTGGTTCCTAAGTCAAACCCTTTCCGCTTTGGTACTTGGTGCTTCTGAAAGAACAGCATTTTTTTTCCTAGCTTAAATATGGTAATAGATTTTAAAAGATGTTTTAAAAGGAGCTCAGTGGTTAAAAGTCAGCTTAATTAAAAGCCAACATCCAAGATGTGTGTGTGTTTGTGTGTGTGCGTTTGTGTGTGTGTGTGTATGTGTATAAAAGGCCTTCGTGGTGGTGTTTTTTCTTTCTCCTAGGACCTTGTCTCTTTTTTTGAGCAAAAATGTTTTTCTTCTCAGTTGACTGAATTCTGTTTTCTTCATTTGCTTCTCCTGTCTCTCCTGTGTCTCCTTTCTCTTGCACACTCTGCCACATGAGGGACCTAAAATAGTTTATAATAGCCTGGGGTTCCTTAAAGAAAATGGAGAAAGCACCAGACTCCCTTCAGGGGAGAAACCTGTTTTTCCTTATGGAACCGCAAGAGTGTAAACAGACAAGTTCATCTCAGCTCTTAAACGGCTTGCCTTTTTACTGCTACCTGATTTACTGACGAAAATAGTTATTGCAACATAGGCTGCTCTTGGGTTTTTAAGGAAGAGTGTAATTTAGACACTAAGAAATGTCTTTGTTTAAAAAAAATTTTTTTTTTTTGAGACAAAGTTTTGCACTTGTTGCCCAGGCTGGAGCACAAAGGCACGATCTCGGCTCACTGCAAACTCTGCCTCCTGGATTCAAGTGATTCTCCTGCCTCAGCCTCCCAAGTAGCTGGGATCACAAGCGCCCACCACCACGCCCAGCTAAATTTTGTGTATTTATTACAGACGGGGTTTCACCATGTTGACAAGGCTGATCTTGAACTTCTGACATCAAGTGATCTACCCTCCTCGGCCTCCCAAAGTGTTGGAATTACAGGCATGAGCCACCACACTGGCCAAAAAAAATTGTTTTAAGTGCACTGTAAAAGCATCACGTGGTCTAGCCTCATAATAATTCTGCCTTTTTGGAGACCCAGGGTTCAGTGTGGGCTCTCTGCCCAGAGCTCAGAGATCCAGTTAAAAGACAGGTAGTCCCTATCTAAATAAAGTTGGTCTCCTCATAAAATTCTATGACAGATTTGTGTAATTTTATGTTTGATTTGGCATCCCTCTTGAATATCCCTCCAGCAACACCAGACTTCTGTCTCTGTACTTTGAGATGTAAATTTTGCTATCTGATTTTTCACCCAAGAGTTGTTCGTTCAGTTGCAAATTTAGGGCTCATCAGCTGACAACTGCCAGGGTAATGAAATAGGTTATCAAGAGTTTGCAAGTCGGAGATAGGAAAAAAAGGAGGTTTTAGGAATCTATAAATACATCTATGTATTATGTGTTGTGTACACAATGTTTGACTACTAGAAATATATAAAAGAGCTCTAACTAATTGGCTTAAAGAAAAATAAAAGCTCTTACATCAAATACTTTATCAAAAAAAAAGGAAAGACTAGTTAAATGCTTTTTCTAGTTTCTGTGACTTAAGTAAAATCTTTAATAAATAAGCTAGCTTTAAAAGTATTGGTAAAGTAATATTAAAAATGTCTTAAGAACTGCCAGCAAAAATTTTTGTTTGCATTTATTGATCAAGTAATTTCAAATTTATCCCTGCCAAATACTATAAGACGTCAAAATTTGGCATGGGGGTTACAAAACTATAAACCCAGCTCAAAACAGAATGATCTTTGCTTGTGTAATTTTTAAATAAGTAAGACATTGATATTGGTTTAGTGAAAACAGCTACTTCTTGAATTGTTTAGTAAAATTATCGTAACTTTTAATCTCATGGCTTTAGGCAGTCTTGTCCACAGGCAGTAAGGAGATTTGTTTTGGCAAAGGACTGTTCTCAACTTTGTTTCAAAGCTAAACTATAAACTAAGTTCCTCCCAAAGTCCCGGAATGAACAAGGACAGCTTGGAGGTTATGAGCAAGATGGAGTCAGTTAGGGCAAATCATTTCCGCTGTCTTAGTTAGAATCTTGCAATAATGAGTTTCGTAACATTAAATGATGACTATCACAGTTTTCATAAATAATCTAGGTAAAGGATTAAAATAAAATAATTAGATAAATGTCATGGGATAAATACTTATAGACAAACCTGTGATAATTTAGAATCTAAAGTTAAATTAAATAATAGATATTTCATTATTTGGATATTTTCAAAAAAATTGTAGGAAAAGATTCTTTCTAAAAAAATGGCCTTTTTAAAAAGGTGAACAATTTTTGTCTAATTCAAAGTTCATTTAAAGGTTATGTATAAAACAAGATAAAAGGAACTGGGAAATAAGAGAGATGTAAAGAAAGTTATAGAAATAAGGAGGTTTTTTTTTGTAAGAAAGCTTAAAGAGAAATAATTTTATATGAGAAAGAATCTTGTACAGTAAATTTAGTCCTAGAATAAAATGACTGGTTGTTTAAGAAAGAAGGATGTTCAGGAAAAAAACTGAAAGTCCAAGCATGTCATGAATGGTCTGTGTAAGTAATAATAAGAGGATTTATTTAAAACAAAACAAAACTTTTATATGATCGAGTTGTCTATAACTGAAGAGAAATTATAATGGTCTTTATAGAAATTGGGTTTGATGTAAAAAATACACTTACACACTAAATAATTGATTAGAACAATAAAATTTTCTTAAGGGACTGATTTAGTAAATTATAGGAGATTTTAATTTTTTTAAACCCAAAGTTCAACTTTTATTGCATCTTGCTGTTTTCAGTTTCGCACCCCTTTTAAAAGGCATGAAATAGTAATGCTCTCCTTAAAGTCATTTTCGGCTCATATAAGTTTTTTTTCCCCTCAACTTCTGTTTGTTGTGGCCTGATGCTAACAATGTTTTCTTAAAGGTCTAAGGGAAATGTTTTCTTCCAACATAATATTCTGTGCACTGCAGAAGGTCTCTTCTTTTGCCTTTTGGTAACTGGCTTAAGATATTTTGTGTTTTATCAAAATAATCCCTATGCCATTATTGTGAAGTTTTGGTTTGCTTAGAAAATAACTGAGATTAAAACAATTTTTTAAAAATTAAGGTTACTATATCCATGTATCTTTCTGTATGTGCTTTTAAAGTCCTTGTGATGTTGAGTACAGGGCTTTGAGTCCTGGGTCTAAAAAGGACACCAAGTCCTGCTAAATCTTAAACACTGGCAGTAATAAAAGCCTCAACTTCAGGCTTAGTAAAAGATGCAAATCAAAATAAACTGCATTCCTGAAACACAGGGCCAGAAATTAAAGCTGTTCAACTCCTCAAAGGCCAGGGACTATCACAGAAGGGTGGGTGCATGAGATTGTAAGTGCCGATGTTGAGTGATAAAATAAGCTCAGTTTCTCTATAAATTGATCATTAATGTCAAAGGCACACTAAGGCAAGACCAGCATATGGGCCCCTGTGTCAGATTAACATTTTCTTGGAGCATTAACTGACTCCCAGATAAAGGCTATAAAGGTCATAAAAGGCCTATGGAAGTTATAGCTTATGGTCAAGATTAAAATTTTATAGATTGTTTATGAAATTTTGGAAGTCAAATTTGATTGGCTTCATGCTGTTTTTATTAGGGCTTATTGTTTGGAAAATTAAGTCTCCTCTCTCAAAGAATGAAGGTTTTCACCTTTTTTTGAAGTTCTTGAGTTACCACTCTGGTTAAATGAATGACTTATTTTACAATAACCTGTGATCCTATTTTATGATATCAGGTTTTTAAACCTTTGATATTTGACAAACTTTCCAAAATCAAATTATAACCTATGTCTTTTACTGACCTAGTTAATCCTGTTAGATATTAGGTTCCTTAAACTCCAAAAATGACATATCTGGCTTATTAGGTGTGAAAATTATATAGGAAGCATTGTCAAATATGAAATGGTATTTAGTTTTCTTTGAGTTGTATCTGTATAAATATGTTATTGGTATGTGTTCCAAAAATTATGGGAAACTCCTATAATTCTGATAAGACTTAGTGTATGTTATCAGTAATAATTATAATTGCTATGTTAAATTATTTTGTGCGACACAGGTAACAAATTTCCTTGTCAATTGTGTCTTTGACTATGGCTGCCTTAAAATTTTTTGTCATCCATGGACAATTCTGTCTTGTTTTTATCCTCTTTAGAAGGTAGTTTTATAATCAGCTATAAAACTCTAACAGGTGCTCTTGAATGCAGGTTTCTGATAACTTGGAGATTGTGACATCAGAATAGAGGAGAAACTTTCAGGACTCGTGAAGAGCTGGAATGTTCATGGACATCAAGCAGAACAGGAATTAAGTGCATGGACTCAGCTTACAGAAGACTGAAGCAATGTTTTTGACTTTTTGCTGAAAACATTGCTGTTCTTTTGTTTTGTTTTTCAGAGTAAAGAAAACTTTTCTTCTGAGCTATTAACAGCTTTTAACAATGAAGCATACTTCTATGAACAAAATTTGGAGCATATTTGTTTCTCTCTACCTGATTTCTCTAGAATTTGGAAACTATTTGTAAGTATTCTTAACTTATGGCAATATAGTTATTTGCATAAGTGCAATAAGAATCTGTTTTCATTTGTAACAGGATGCAATTGGAGAAATTGGTTATTTTACACAGGCTTTGACTGGAATGGTGTGCTTTTCTGTAAGGAATCAAACTTGACTTGTGGAACCAATAAAGGCCACTTGGGAAAACTGGCCTCATACCTTGTCTATGCAGTCCCTGTACAGAGTTCCTGACCCATGGTAAGTAAAGACTTACTTTCTGACATGCCCAGGGGCCCCAATTACTAATATCTTGGGACCTCAAGAGAAGAAGAATTCATCCAACTCATAGGTATTTGATGGTACAAATCCCATGGCTGGGCTCGGCTTTAAAAAAGTCTTTTCTGAGATTCCTTCTATGAAACAAAGTTCCATCAAAGCCTATTTTTTATTTATGTATTTATTTTTTGTGAGATGC
This sequence comes from Chlorocebus sabaeus, assembly GCF_047675955.1. Classification (NCBI taxonomy): domain Eukaryota; kingdom Metazoa; phylum Chordata; class Mammalia; order Primates; family Cercopithecidae; genus Chlorocebus; species Chlorocebus sabaeus. The sequence continues at coordinate 90,560,109 of NC_132918.1, forward strand.
AGTCTTGCTCTGTTACCCAGGCTGGAGTGCAGTGGCACAATCTTGGCTCACTGCAACCTCCATCTCTCAGGTTCAAGTGATTCTCTTGCCTCAGTCTCCCAAGTAGCTGGGATTACAGGTGTCTGCCACCAGGCCCAGCTAATTTTTGTATTTTTAGTAGAGATGGGGTTTCACCATGTTGGCCAGCTGGTCTCGAACTCCTGACCTGAGGTGATCTACCCACCTCGGCCTCCCAAAGTGCTGGGATTTCAGGCATGAGTGCCCGGCCCCATCAAAGCCTATTTTAAAAGACTATGCAAAAAATAATTATTCTTGCTGCACTTTATACAAATTATCTGGCCAAGTATAGTAAGGCAAATTGGTCCTACCATGATTTGTCATTAGTAAAAATGGGAAACTAGAGATAGAAACATTATATTTCAAGAACTATAATACACCTGTTGTTAGATTTTAGTCTTGCCTAATGTTTTTCAGTTTTTATTATTTTCTACAGTTTGGACTGAATTCTAATTTTTCCTGGCTACAGGTCTCCAAAACAATGTTTTCAAATTTTTCTTTTCTTTTCTTTTCCTTTTTTTCCTCCATTTTCCTAATTTGAAATCACTGAAAACTAAGCTGTGCTTTCTTAAAGCCCTGTGAACTGAATCTAGACAACATAAACTTCAGAAGAAAAGAACAGCAACCTATTTACATATGTAAGCTACTTTCATACCTGCCTACTGATGTATGGACTTCAGAGTAATGTGGCCTATATCGATTTTCTAGGATCGTTATTTTGTTTGTTGTTTTTCTCCCTTCCTCCCCCTATTTTCTCTTCATAGGACATGGTGATTCTCAGCCTGCTAAAAATGAGCTTTCCTAATAACTCAGGACCCACCTGCCTAGGAATAAATCACCCTAGCCGTGAGAGACCAGACAAAACCTGAGACCAGACACTCGTTTTCTTCTAAAATGCTTTCTCCAAAAGATTTTTTAAAAGAAAAGGGGGAAAATGTGAAAGGAAAAGAAATCTTGGGGCCCCCAAAATCACTAAACTAAAGGGAAAAGTCAAGCTGGGAATGGTTAGGGCAAAACTGCCTCCCACTCTATGCAAAGTCATCACTGAGGTAAGTGCATATCTAATCACCTCCTTTGGAAAGGCTAATCAGAAACTCAAAAGAATGCAACAGTTTGACTCTCACCTACCTGTGCCCTGGAAGCTCCCTCTCTGCTTGAGTTGTCCTGCTTTTCCGGACTGAAACAATGTTCATCTTACATATGTTGATTGATGTCTCATGTCTCCCTAAAATGTATAAAACCAAGCTATGCCCTGACCACCTTGGGCACCTGTCATCAGAACCTCCTGAGGCTATGCCACAGGCATGCAGCCTCAACCTTGGCAAAATAAACTTTCTAAATTAACTGAGACCGGTCTCAGATATTCAGGGTTCACAGTATCCAAAAATCCAATTGCATCTGAAACCGCCTTTGCAAAAATTATCACAGTGAGAAAATAATGGCAGCGAAAGAGATCTGATCTAGCCAACCTCCCTCTTGCCCTTAGCCTTCAAGCTGCTTTTAATTATTCCTGGGTTTAAGCCAAGCTACATGTGGGAGTCATTTAGTTTATAGTTTAAACGAAGCAAACTCAACCACCCTTGTAATACTAATGAGAGACCACCAGGCTAGGAGGAGGAAAGGACCCTAAATTCTGCTAAGGTGTAGACATAAACAATTGTGAGGCATTATTCCAGAAGCCACAAGATATGCAACTTCCTCAGTTACCCCTGCTGGTAACGTTACTTTTGTAGAACCTAGGATTGGCCTTCTGAGATATCTTCTCAGAATTTTGCATGTCGGATGACTGATGGCTCCACCGGGACCAGCCAACGGCTTCTGTGTCCCCACCCAGAAGCTACTCAGAGAAAGAGGACAGCTTCGATGCCCTATGATTTCATCTCTGACCCAACCAATGAGCACTCCCCATACCCTAGCCCGCTACCTAACAAATTACCTTTGAAAAATCCCTAACCTCCAAGCCTTAGATGCGTTTGATTTGAGTAATAACTCTGCCTCCCACATGGTGTGGCTGGCATCACGTCAATTAACTTCTTTCTTTACTGCAACGCCATGGTCTCCATGAACTGATTTTGTTTGTGCAGTGGGCAGGAAGAACCCGTGGGGCAGTTACACATCATGAAAGAGAAGCTCTTCCTGTAAGGTACATCAACTGTGGTTAAGAATCTTACATACTTATCATTTTTTGTTGTTGTGAGAACATTTAAAATCTATGCTTTTCTTTTTCTTTTCTTTTTTCTTTTTTTCTTTTTTTTTTGAGATGGCGTCTCACTCTGTTGCCCAGGCTGGAGTGCAATGGCACGATCTTGGCTCACTACAACCTGCTGGGTTCAAGTGATTCTCTTGCCTCAGCCTCCTGAGTAGCTGGAATTACAGGCATGCACCACTCCTTTAGCAATTTTATTTATTGATTGATTGTATTATATTTTTAATATTTTTAACTTTTATTTTAGATTCAGGGGGTATATTGCAGACTTGCTCTATGGGTATATTGCATGATGCTAAGGTTTGGGGTATGAATGATTCCATCAGCCAGATAGTAAGCATCATACACAAGCACTTTAAAAATATGCAAATAGTGTGGTATGGTGGCACATGCCTGTAGTCCCAGCTACTCGGGAGAATGGGGCCAGAGGATCGCTTCAGCCTAGGTGTTTGATACCAGCTTAGACAACATTGTGAAACTCTGTCTCAAAAAATAATAAATAACAAAACAAAATAAAATATATAATGCATTATCATTTAATACAGTCATTATTCTGTGCAATAAATCACTAAAGCTTATTTTTCCTGTCTAACTGAAACTTTGTACTCTTTGATGAACTTCTCCCCTTTCCCCATCCACCTCACTTCCCTGGATTGTATTAAATTAAATTGTATTACATTGAATTTACCAGAATTAACCACTACATTAGTAGAAACTCCAGTGGGTATTCCTAAAATTATGGAGACGTAGATAGATTTAAAAGCAAAAGAAATGCTGCAATTTCTTCAGAATTCATAAAAGAACTTCTATTGGAGAAATGTAAAATTTGAGCTGGCTGAGCCTTGAGACCTCCCAAGACTAAGTTATAGGAGTTTAGCCTTCTAAACTACCTCAGGGTACAGCCTGGTCTTAACTTTTAATTTTTTTTTTTTTCTTTTTTTTGTCCGTCGCCCAGACTGGAGTGCAGTGGCCAGATCTCAGCTCACTGCAAACTCCACCTCCCGGGTTTACACCATTCTCCTGCCTCAGCCTCCCGAGTAGCTGGGACTACAGGTGCCTGCCACTGTGCCTGGCTAGCTTTTTTTGTATTTTTTAGTAGAGACGGGGTTTCACCATGTTAGCCAGTATGGTCTCGATCTCCTGACCTCGTGATCCGCCCGTCTCGGCCTCCCAAAGTGCCGGGATTACAGGCTTGAGCCACCGCGCCCGGCCAACTTTTAATTTTTAATTTATTTTTATTTTATTTTTTTTGAGACAGAGTCTCACTCTGTCGCCTAGGCTAGAGAACAGTGGTGCACAATCTCGGCTCACTGCAACCTCCGCCTCCCAGGTTCAAGTAATTCTCTTGCCTCAGCCTCCTGAGTAGCTGGGATTACAGGCATGTGCCACCACGCCTGGCTAATTTTGTATTTTTAGTAGAGACGGGGTTTCACCATGTTGGCCAGGCTGGTCTTGAACTCCCGACCTCAGGTGATCTGCCAACCTCGGCCTCCCAAAGTGCTGGGATTACAGGCGTGAGCCACTGTGCCCAGCCTATTTTTCATTTTTATGGGTACCTAGTAGATTTATATATTAATGGGGTACATAAGATATTTTGATAGAGACATACAATGCATAATAATCATGTCAGGGTAAATGGGGTATCCATCAGCTCAAGCATTGATGCTTTCTTTTTGTTACAAACAACCTAGTTATATATACTCTTTTAGTTATTTTAAAATGTATAATAAATTGACTGTAGTCACTCCGTTGTCCTATCAAATATTAGATCTTACTCATTCTGTCTAACTATATTTTTGTACCATCCCTCATTTTCCACACCCCCAATTACCCTTCCCAGACTCTGGTAACCATCATTCTACTCTATCTCCATGGACTCAATTGTTTTGAGTTTTAGATCCCACAAATAAATGAGAACATGTGAAGCTTGTCTTTCTGTGCCTGGCTTATTTCACATAACATAGTATCCACCAGTTCCATCCATGTTGTTGCAAATGACTCATTCTTTTTAATGGCTGAATAGTACTTCATTGCGTACATGTACCATATTTTCTGTATCCATTCATCTGTTGGTGGACATTTAGATTGCTTCCAAATCCTGGCTGTTGTGAACAGAGCTACAACAAACATGGGAGTGCAGATATCCCTTTGACATCTGATTTCCTTTCTTCTGGGCATATACCTAGCAGTGGCATTGCTGGATCATATGGTAGTTTAGCTTTTTTGAAGAAACTGTTATGCATGGTGGTTGTGCTCATTTATATTCCCACCAACAGTGTATGAGGATTTCCTTTTCTCCACATCCTTGCCAGTGTTTGTTATTGCCTGTTTTTGGATGTAAGCCGTTCTAACCGGGGTGAGATGGTATCTCCTTGCAGTTTTGATTTGCATTTCTCTGATGATCAGTGATGTTGTGCACCTTTTGATATGTATGCTTGTCATTTTATATCTTCTTTTGAGAAATGTCTATTCGAATCTTTTGCCCATTTTTAAATTGGATTATTATAATTTTTTCTGTCAAGTTATTTGAGCTCCTTGTATATTCTGGTTATTAATCCCTTGTCAGATGGGTAGTTTGCAAATATTCTCTCCCATTCTGTGGGCTGTCTCTTCACTTTGTTGATTGTTTCTTTTGCCATGAAGAAGCTTTTTAAACTTGATGTGATTCCATTGGTCCATTTTTACTTTGGTTGCCTGTGCTTGTGGGGTATTACCCAAGAAATAATTGCCCAGTCCAATGTCCTGGAGAATTCCCCCATGTCTTTTAGTAGAGACGGAATCTCACTCTGTTGCCCAGGCTGGAGTGTGATGGCATGATCTCAGCTCACTGCCACCTCTGCCTCCCGGATTCAAGCAGTTCTTCTGCCTCAGCTTCCCAAGTAGCTGGGATTATGGGGTTATGGGGTGCCCCACCATGCTCAGCTAATTTTAGTATTTTTAGTAGGGATGGGGTTTCACCATGGTGGCCAGGCTGGTCTCGAACTCCTGACCTCAAGTGATCCACCTGCCTCAGCCTCCCAAAGTGAGATCTAAGTCTTTAATCCATTTTGATTTTTTTATATGGTCAGAGATAGGGCTCTAGCTTTATTCTTCTGCATATGGATATCCAGTTGTCCCTGCTGCATTTATTAAAGAAACTATCCTTTCCCCAGTGTATGTGTTTGACACTTTTGTAGAAAATGAATTAATTATAGATGTATGGATTTATGTCTGTGTTCTCTATTCTGTCCCATTGGTATATGTGTCTGCTTTTATGCCAATGCCATGCTGTTTTGATTACTATAGCTCTGTAGTATAGTTTGAGGTCAGCTAATGTGGTTCCTCAAGTTTCATTCTTTTTGCTTAGGAAAGTTTTCGCTATTCTTGGTCTTTTGTGGTTCCACATAAATTTTAGGTATTTTTTCTATTTCTGTGAAAAATGTTATTGGTATTTGATAGAGATTGCATTGGATCATCAGATTTCTTTGGGTAGTATGGGCATTTTAACAATATTGATTCCTTCATGAACATGGAATATCTTGCCATTTGTGTGTGTGTATGTGTGTGGGGGGTCTTCAATTTTTTTCATCAATGTTTTATAGTTTTAATTATAGAGATCTTTTATTTCTTTGGTTGATAAAATGTATATCAACCAAATAAAGGTGTATACATTTTGGTTACTAAACTTAACCAAAAAAATGAAAGATCTCTAGTTAACTAATAATTAAATAAATGGTTAATAAACTTAACCAAAGTAATAAAAGATTAAATAAGATCCTAGGTATTAAAAGATTAAATAGAGGCCGGACGCGGTGGCTCATGCCTGTAATCCCAGTACTTTGGGAGGCCGAGGCGAGCGGATCACAAGGTCAGCAGATCAAGACCATCCTGGCGAACATGGTGAAACCCCATCTCTACTAAAAATACAAAAAAATTAGCCGGGCGTGGTGGCGGGCGCCTGTAGTCCCAGCTTTTAGGGAGGCTGAGGCAGGAGAATGGCATGAACCCGGGAGGCGGCGGAGCTTGCAGTGAGCCAAGATCGCGCCACTGCACTCCAGCCTGGGCGACAGAGCAAGACTCCGTCTCCAAAAAAAAAAAAAAAAAAAAAAAAGATTAAATAGAATCCTAGGTAGCTATTGTAAATGGGATGACTTTTTAAATTTTCTTTTTCAGATTGTTTGCTGTTGGCATATAGAAATGCTAGAGATTTTTGTGTGTTGATTTTGTATCTTGCAACTTTGCTGAATTTGTTTACCAGTTCTAATAGTTTTTTGGTGGAGTTTTCAGCTTTTTCCAAATATGAGATCATATAATCTGCAGACAAAGATAATTTGACTTCTTCCTTTCTAACTTGGACTCCATTTACTTCCTTTTCTTGTCTGATTGTTCTGGGTAGGACTTCCAGTACTATGTTGAATAACAGTGGTGAAAATGGGCATCCTTACCTGGGCGTTGTGCTCATGCCTGTAATCCCAGCACTTTGGAAAGCCAAGGAAGGTGGATCACCTGAGGTCAGAAGTTCGAGACCAGCCTGGCCAACATGGTGAAACCCTTTCTCTACTAATAATACAAAAATTAGCTGGGCATGGTGGTGGGCGCCTGTAATCTCAGCTACTCGGGAGGCTGAGGAGAATCGCTTGAACCCGGGAGGCAGAGGTTGCAGTGAGCTGAGCTCACGCCACTGCACTCCAGCCTGGGTGACAGGGCAAGACTCTGTCTTAAAAAAAAAAAAAAAAAAAGATAGGAGTAGGGTAAAGGCATGGGATACAGGATGGACCCTGAAAGAATATGCCAGAGGTGCTCAGGACAAACAACTCAGGTGTGTGTGGGAGTGTGCATGCGAGGGTTTGTACGTGTGTGGTGTAGTCTTTTTCCTACACAGAAGACCTACTAGTCTAGCCATTCCTGGGGGAAGTGAGTGAGGCAATGGCTTTGTGTTTTCTCTGGCGTTGCCCTGGAACCCAGGATGAATCCACTCCAACTGGCTGTGAGCACCAGGTATTACCTGAGAACGTGATTTGAAACTGCTCCCTAGATAGGGCCAGTTCCTTAGTCAGGGGTTCCTGGTGGCCCTGGAATAATTCACATTTGTCATTAGACTGCAAGGACCATCACTTCATTGCTTTTGTGTCCCTTCATTGTGCCAAGCCACGCGCTGTGCATCCAGCAGGGAACCCTGTGGATGCTTTTCACGAAAGCTTCCAGCTGCACGAGGTTGGCTCTTAGCACTGTTAAAGGTTGGGAGCTGACATGGGCACTTAGGACACAGACCCTAGCAAGGAACAGTGGGTCTTCTTAGGGCTCTCATGATGTTTCCAGGCCCAATCATTGGTCGGGGATCCAGAGGAGATGTGCTCCTCACGCTTGGAATTCTACACTTTAGAGGAAGAACCCAAACGAAAAGCTCGGCGACAAACCAGTGGGATGAGGAACAGATTAAAATAACTTGCTTCTCAGATGAGGACATTGTTTTCAAGACAGGGATGACCGTTGTGTTTTGGAAATCCAAGTTGTCCTTACTGTTTTGCTCTCAGGGAAATTTCAGCAAATAAAATCCCAGTGTTATTCATCAACTTCTCCAGGTTCGCTTTAAGCTCCTTTAGCTAGATGCCCACATGCTGATTGAAAAGTTCTGAAGAAAACACAGGAAGAGAAATCCAGGCTACAATTGTTATTTGCAAGTTAGTGACTGGTCCTGGAACCTGACATTCCCTTCATGGGTCGGCATGCTCAGAGTTTTTGTGGTTCATTTACCCCATAGGGACTAAGTACCAAACATTTTACAGATTTCTGTTACAAAGGTCTTTACAAACACAGACACATGCAAAAGGCCCAATTATCACCTTCAACAATGGCCTTCCTTGGTCTTATAGTATGGCCAAGTCAGCAAAGACCTAAACAGCCTCCAGTGTGACTTTGCCACAGTTCGTTCACCTTGACTGTTAATGGCCTTCCCCTGACAAAAAGCAAATTGCCTGTCATGGATCATCTGAGCAAAAGAAGTCATGGAAATTCAAGTAAAAGGAGGAAAAACGTATGCATATGTAAAGGCTTACTCCAAAGTCGCCTCATCTAAAGCTCTTGGTCAGAAAGCAAGTCAGAATCTTCACTCTTGTACAGCATTACTGAATGGAAAACACGGTAAGAGTCATCAGTAAAGTCAGCCCGGTGTAGCCTTCCCATTGGAGAAATGACAACCTGAGGTCCTACCTCCAGCGCTAGGATGTACCTGTGATGTGGCTTCCATCTTGCACTCAGTGGCCAAGACCTGGAACAACCTGTATTCACCAGTGTGCACCACAGCAGGAGCCCAGGCAGGCTTAGCTCAAAGCTCAATGTTTATTGCATGAAGCCTTTAAAAAGTATTTGTTATCAGAAAGCTTTGCCTAGAACTTTGGAGATTACAAAGGAATGCTTTCTTCCTTCAGCTTATTTCTTAGGAAATTACCTCCATATCTGCCCAAGAAATAAAGCCTGCAGGATCTCATTGGTGTCTTCATACATTGAACACTTATTTAGAAATCCCTCATGACTTTTTCCACTCCCATTTCTTGAGGTGAAAACAGAAGATCTGAGAAAGGGAGAAAAGGAGATGTCCTGCCCCGGTCTCTTAGCTGCCCTAATGGAAAGGCTCCAAGTCGCAGTTCCAGGAACAAGGGCTGGCACTCTGAGCAGGCTATAACTTCTTGCTGATACCTTCTCTCTTCACCTCAGTGGCCCCTGTTAGGTGAGGGCCACAGTCCTTCATTCCAGGTGTTTTTGCCTTCAGCCTTGTTTTACTACCACATTTTTCTCCTTTTCTGTCTTCCATTTATCCTTCCATAAATCCATTCATTATTCATCCATCCAGCCACCCATCCATCCTTTGAGACATCCATCCTTCAAGCCACCCTTTGACCCCTTCATCCCAAATGAATGACTTACTATACGCCAAACTCTATGCTAGAAACCTACTCTACAGATGAGCCAGAACAGTTCTTGCCCTCAGTCTTGTGAGGGAGGCAGATACATGGATAAATAACCGTAATATGATGCAGAGGTTGATGTGTACATAAGACCAAGGGATGTGGGTGTTCAAAGGAGAAGCATCACCTCCAGTTGTCACCTCCTGTCACAGACTTCTTCTTAAGGTGGTTCCTATGGTCCTGTCTCCTGGAGTCCATGCCTTTGTGTGATCCCTTCTGCTGAGTGTAGGTAGGGCCTGTGACTTGTTCTAATCAATAGAATACGGCGAAGGTGACAGAATGTGCATGATTACATTATTACATTACATAAAATTGCAGTGCCCACCTTGCTGGGGTCTCTCTGTCTCCCTCACTGGCTTTTAGGAATCCAGGGGCCATGTTGGGAAACCCCACTTGGCAAGGAAAGAGAGAGGCTCTAGGAGCTGAGGGCAGCCTGCAGCCAGCAGCCAGCAAGACATGGAGGCCCTCAGCTATGTAGCCACAAGGAAATGGACTCTGCCACCGTGAGTGAGCTTGGAAGTGAATTCCTCCCCAGTAGAGACTCAGATGAGACTGAGCTCCAGCCAACACCCTGATTGCAGTTTTGTGAGACCCAGCTAAGCTGTGTATTCACTCCTGACCCACAGAAACTGTGAGATAGCAAAGAGATGTTGTTTTATTTCATTTTTGTTTGTTTGGTTTGAGACATGATCTCACTCTGTCACCCAGGCTGGACTACTGTGGTGCAGTCACAGCCCACTGCAGCCTTAACTTCCCAGGCTCAAGCGGTCCTCACACCTCAGCCTCCCGAGTAGCTGGGAATACAGGTGCATGCTACCGAGCCTGGCTAATTTTTGGACGCATCGCGTACTCGTGTGTAACCAGCTGGCTGAGGCCCGCCACCGGGCCTGGAGGAAGAAAAGTGCAGGGCGCTGTAGAGGGGAGCAGTTGGCATCTTTTCTCCACTCCACAGGCCAGGGTCGGAGGGCTCATGGCAGGTGATAGTGCAGCCTGCCTCGGCATCTGAGGGATCGCACGTGGGGCTCAGAGGCAATGCTCACTTCTCCTGGTTGTTTTTGTTTGTTTGTTTTAACTCCCTTGCCTCATTTAAAACTTTTAAGGTGGGGCACGGTGGCTCACACCTGTAACCCCAGCACTTTGGGAGGCCAAGGCTGGCAGATTGCTTGAGCTCAGGAGTTCGAGACCAGCCTGGGCAATATGGCAAAACCACATCCTACAAAAATACAACAATTAGCTGTGGCACACGCCTGTGGTCCCAGCTACTCCTGGGAGGCAGAGGCTGCAGTGAGCCAAGATCACACAACTGTACTCCAGCCTGGGCAACAGAGGAAAACCCTGTCTCAGAACAACCACCACAAAACTTTTCAGCTCAGACAGTTTTCTTTTCAACCCTGCATTTTTTGCTGAGGAAGGCAAGTATTGCTCCTGCACAAAACAGTTTGCCAGGTGCAGTGTGGGAGCGCTGTCTCCAGGTGAGCCATCCTGGGTAGTCCAGCCTCTATTCACTTCAGGTGGGTATTTTACCTCTAAACCTCAGCATTGCCATCTGCACATAGAACCAGCCTTTCTGGTTTCCAGGTGAAAATAGGTTATGACTAGAAAACTAAGGAGTGTTGAATTGGGTGGGGCATGGTGGCTCACGCCTGTAATCACAGCACTTTGGGAGGCCGAGGCAGGTGGATCACCTGAGGTCAGGAGATCGAGACCATCCTGGCTAACGTGGTGAAACCCCGTCTCTACTAAAAGTACAAAAAATTAGCCGGGCGTGGTGGTGGGCGCCTGTAGTCCCAGCTACTCGGGAGGCTGAGGCAAGAGAATGATGTGAACCCGGGAGGCAGAGCTTGCAGTGAGCTGAGATTGTGCCACTGCACTCTAGCCTGGGTGATTCTAGCCTTTGGTGAGACTGTGTCTCATCAAAAAAAATAATAATAATAAAAAAGATTTATCAACCAGGCGTGGTGGCTCACATCTGTAATCCCAACCCTTTGAAAGGCTGAGGTGGGCAAATCACCTGAGGTCAGGAGTTCATGACCATCCTGGGCAACATGGTGAAACCCCGTCTCTACTAAAAATACAAAAATTAGCCAGTGTGGTGGCACACGCATGTAATCCCAGCTACTCGGGAGGCTGAGGCAGGAGAATCACTTGAACCCGGGAGGCGGAGCTTGCAGTGAGCCGAGATCGCGCCACTGCACTCCAGCCTGGGTCACAGAGCAAGACTCCCTCTCAAAAAAAAAAAAAAAAAAAAGAGTGTAGAATTGCCTACTGGAAGCTCCCTCCCGTTTTACACAGACAGCCAGGGCTTGGTGAGAAAAGCTTGCCCAGGAACACAAGGGAGCGAGAACCACCGACAAGCCAGGCAGCCCCCGCTACGATGGCTCTTACGGGGCACCCAGCCTGCCTTAGACAGGGTCTCTATTTGCAGAGAATGAGAGGCCAATTACGGATGAATGTGCGTGCCTCTGCATGCATAACCCCTCACAATTGACACACACCGTAGTCACGCACTCTGCAGGCTGCACAGGCTTCTGTCGCTCCCAGAAGACCATCGCTCGTGGAAACGGTTCGGTATTTCCCAGCCCAGCCGCCAGCAGCTCCTCGGATCCCAAGGCTTGGCTTCCCCTGGAGCGCACGTTCTCTCCACCAGGACGGCTGGGCAGGAGAAACGCCTCTGAAGATGGGCCCGTCCCTGCCTCCAGCCCAGCACAGCTTCCCCTCAGCAACCTTGGGCCTCCGCTGGGGCTGGGTGGGCTCAGCCTCCTCTGTCTTAGAGCAGCGCCTTCCCACCTGTTGCGAGGTCCGCCCGGAGCTGTCACCTGTGATGAGGGCCGGGGGGCCCGCCCGGCACCGGGCGTTTTTAGCAGAAGCGGGAGGGAGCGCGCTCTTCGGTGGAAGCTTGTCTGATGCTGGAGAAGGGCGACCTCTAGTGTTGGTTCTTAGGAGCGGCACAGCGGCTTCTTCCTGCCTCAGCCCTGCTGGGCCTGTCTGCAGAGGAGTGAGGGTGCCAGCAGCTACACTGGCTGTGCCAGGGGAAAAGGTGGGGAGGTCGGTACTATCCTCTGCATGGGGAAAAGCGCAGCAGAATCTGAGCAGGCAAACGCTGGATGGCATGCTCTGTGAGAGAGCCGACTGCGTGGTGACTGTGACTTTTCAGGGTCTCATCATCTTCATCAATACCACCTCATTTTTTTGAGATGGATAATCACATTTGTTCCACTCTTCAGTAAAGTGCCTTACAATTCTGGGTGAAAGTCCCCCTGCCCTTCCCTTCTAAACAGATTTGCCCAGCCTAAGTCCCTCCTATAAAGAATTGGAGAGCTGGCCAGGCGCGGTGGCTCATGCCTGTAATCCCAGCACTTTGGGAGGCCAAGGCAGGTGGATCATGAGGTCACGCGTTCAAGACCAGCCTGGCCCAGATGGTGAAATCCCATCTCTACTAAATATACAAAAATTAGCTGGGTGTGGTAGCTCCCACCTGTAGTCCCAGCTGCTCAGGAGGCTGAGGCACGAGAATTGCTTGAACCTGGGAGGTGGAGGTTGCAGTGAGCCGAGATCATGCTATTGCGCTCTGACCTGGGAGAGAGAGTGAGACTCCGAGCTGTGACTGGCCACAGGATACGATGTCCACAGTACTGAGGAGGCACAGGCTTTGGGAAATAAAGTGGGATAGGGCTGCGTGACGAGAGAAGGCTCACCCGTTCCCTTCCCAGACCCACAAATACATTCAGAACTTTTGTTGTTATTGTTTCCTGTGGCTTATCATCGATCTCTACTTTGTGTGATTCTGCTGAGTTTAATAAGACCCCGAAATGCTGCACCAACAAGGTCAAAGGGACCGCTGTTTGTATATAATTTTTGGCAAACCTGTTTGCAATTACAGGTAGGGTGCCCACATATCTCGGTTTGCCTGGGACAGTCCTGGCTTGTATCTGTCATCTGACATATCTACTAATAGTGTGCTCTCTCTGAAAAGACTCCCATTTCAATGATAAATTACACAATCCCCCTATTCACAGATGGTGACCATAAGACAACTTAGGCATTAGGATTTAGAAGATACGAGAGATAATACCAGAAATTTGAGATTTAAGTGGTTATTATAATCTTGGCGTAATTAGCTCCAAGCTTCCTGGCAGTTAAACAAAAGAAAACATGAAATGTCAGTTTATTCGGCCTTTTATGAAATGACGCATATTACATCTTCTGGAGGGACATATTTATCAGGCACTTTTAGGAGGATTTTTTCACCTAAATTGTTATACGAGGAACATTAAGTAACATAAGGGACTAGGTCCTCCGTGGGGTTTTTGCAGAAGTTTTAATGTGGCCATCTTCTTTATCTTGGTGCTCAAAAATGACTGTACTTTTCCAATTCTCTTTCTCTGTGAAAAGCGGGGAGGGAATAAAAATTATTTCCCAGGGATTAACTGATATCTTATGTGCTCAAGTGCCAAATAAACTATAAACATCAAAACATTACCATTTTCGTGCATACCATCTTGTCCAAACCTCTTCTTTCAGTGATAAGAAAGCCAAGGTTCAGAGAGGGAGGAGCGACATGGGTAATCAGTGGTAAAACCGACTGGTCTTAAGACTCCTGTTTCATTCCAAAAGCTGATACAGCTTCAAATCGCTGTTCACCAAGACATTATTGAAATTCTCTCAGGCCACCAGTGTGGGATGGGAAGAGGATACAGAAAGAAAATTCAGAGGCCTGAGTTTTGAACCACAGTGGGCATGGTGGCCCCGATGCAGAGGCTAGAAATGGTTTCCAGTCATTGTCATTTTACAAAGTTATTAATGCCAGGCATGGTGGCTCACGTCTGTAATCGCAGCACATTGGGAGGCCGAGGCAGGCGGATCACCTGAGGTAAGGAGTTTGAGACCAGCCTGGCCAACATGGTGAAACGCCATCTCTACTAAAAATACAAAAAATCAGCAGGGCGTGGTGGTGCGTGCCTGTAATCCAGCTACTTGGGAGGCTGAGGAAGGAGAATCCCTTGAACCTGGGAGGTAGAAGTTGCAGTGAGCTGAGATCGCACCATTTCACTCCAGCCCGGATAACAAGACCAAAACTCCTTCTCAAAATAAAATAAAATAAATGTTATTAACATATTTTAGCAAAATAAAATCTTCTTGTGGTGTTTGCTTGGTTGAAAAGAATAAAGTATATATATATTTGCAAGTTAAGAAAATGCAAAAAAAAAAAAAGAAAAGAAAAGAAAAGAAAGAAAGATGAATGAAAGAAAAGGAAGGGAAGAAAAGAAAAGAAAAGAAGAGGCTGTTCCCAGTCTGGTTTCACACAGCCTGTGGGCCTCTTTCCTGCAGTGGATTTTCCAGCATTATCACACGACCTTCTTTTCTGCTTCTCTTTCTCCTGGCCAGTGGGTCTGAAAGTGTTCCTAGACCAGCAGCGTCAGCACCATCCAGAAACTTTTTACATGTGCAAATTCTCAGGTCCCACCCTAGACCCACTGAATCAGAAACTGGGAGTGATTCTGTTGCACACGGAGGTTTGAGAACCCTTGTTCCGGGCTGTTCTTAGAGTCCTGCCTGGCTTCAAAGAGAGAAGAGAAGCAAACTCCTGGCGCTTCTCCCTGTCGCTGGCCATCCCCTCACGCCAGCCCCTGCCCCTGCCAGGCTGTCCTTTCCAAACTCCTGATACCACTGCTTTTTTACCTGTGGCCGTTTGCACCTAGACTTCCTTAAAAAGTGAAGTAGCGTGACTTTTGTTTAATGGTTTGCCTAGCCAATACCACTTCTGGATAACAAAAACTGCCTTTACCAAGCACTTCATATGTGGCAGGTTCAAAAGCACTTTACCATTGCAATCTGATGGCTCAATTTACTTTTGTTTTAAAGAAAAAGCAGCTATCTCTTCTGCCTCTGATGTCTGTGACTGATTTTCCATTCGAATACACTTAAAAAATCCCGTTTCTTTTTTTAAGGACAATTAGGTCTCCAGGAAGTCCAGAATGTAGAATTCTGTAGAAATTACTCAGATCAACTGCGATTTCCTTCTACCAAGAGCTTTTCATGTTTCCAGATGGGTCTCACCAGAAATAGTTTGTCTGAGCCCGACAGAATATTGATTCACCTTTCAAAGAATTTTCAAAAATGTTTGCCAGTTTTACTTGCTCACCCTACCACTGCAACAGACCAGTGTTGTGGACACAGACTTGTCAATGGGGAAACGAACCGTTGATCCTCCCCTGTGAGGGCTTTTCTTTGGCTAGATACAATCGAAAGGACGGGAATGGAATTCTGGCCATGTGCCCCTCACACTGCCCTCTTCTGCTCCTGTCTTTCTTCCCTGAGGGAGCTTTCGGGACTACTCAAAGTGCTCTCCCTCAAGCTTTGTTTTGTACGCAACTTGCTGCCAGGAGAGTTGGAATTCATTCTACTCACATCACGGGGAGGAAGTGGAAGCCCGAGTTCCCGCACCGCCGGTAAACAGGAGGGCACAGCAGGAAGAGCTCACTTCACTGCCCAAACGGGTCAGTCGTGCGTCCGAGCCCTGGTGCTGCGGCCCACAGCGAGGGAGAACAGGAGACAGAGTGACAGATGGAGACAAGAGAGCTCAGGGACAGAAGTGGTCTCCCTCCAAAACGGTGCTTGAGCTGCACTTTACCATAACCTGGGGAGGTGTAAGATTTCTGACAACCAGGCCAGACCCTGGACCCATTAAATCAGAATCTCTGCGAGTGGGACCCAAGTATTAGCTTTTTTTTTTTTTTTTTTTTTTTTTTGAGATGGAGTCTCGCTCTGTTGCCAGGCTGGAGTACAATGACGGGATCTCAGCTCACTGCAACCTCCCCCTCCCAGGTTCAAGTGATACTCCTGCCTCAGTCTCCCAAGTAGCTGGGAATACAGGTGCCCGCCACCACTCCTGGCTAATTTTTGTATTTTTAGTGGAGACAGGGTTTCATCATGTTGGCCAGGCTGGTCTCAAACTCCTGACCTCAGGTCATCCACCCACCTTGGCCTCTCAAAGTGCTGGGATTACAGGCGTGAGCCACCGTGCCTGGCCTGTGATTTTGAAATCTTGAGGCAGCTGATGTGGTGGTCACCAACTTCTGCCTAATAAGCACTCCCCGCTCTTCCAAACCAAGTCTTTCTAACAGTTCTGAGCCCAGTTCCTCTTCCTCTCGCCCCTACTCATGGCAGGATCTGCAGTATTATGGACCACGAGAGACACAGAAATGGAGCACAGGTTGTGAGCCAAGGACCCCCGTGGTATGAGCTCTTGCCCTTCTCCTTCCTTGCCCTCTGCTGCCTGGGGATGCGGCAGCCCAGCACCAGCCCCCAGCTGCTTCCAGTGAAAACATGCTGTGTCATTTCAGGGAGGGATTATATTTTGAACTTGTATTGATTTAGTCTTTATGTTACGCTTCCAAATCCTTGTATTTTTCCACAGACGTTGGGTTTTCTGTTTTCATCCCTAGCTAGATGGACTTACTATGAGCACACCCCCAGTTCCAGGGCCAGAAAGAGCCTCCCCTCTCCTTGCAACATGTGGAATCATGAACACCCCTGCCTTGGCCCAATTTCCCTAGAAAACAGAGCCTGAGGCAAAGCTTGTGTGTTTCTGGGCAGCGGGGCAAGTTCCAGGAAAGTAAGAGTAAAGGACAAAGGAAGTGAAAGGAGGCAGAGTACATGCAAGGTGGGAGGTTAGTGAGCAGCCGTGGCTTCCTCAACACACGCCGCTGGCTGCTTCCTCCCTGGGGGCTTAATCAAGGAGCCTGGGCCTAGCAAGAGTTCCCTTGGGGAGCTTTCTCAGGATGCGAGTTTAACACCCTGGCAAGGACCCCAGGTGATGAGGCAAACTCAAGGGTGGCTTTTAGAAGCCTGGAGAAAGTGGCAGCCAGTGTCAATGGCTGCAATGGAAATGGCCAAGTTGCCCTGGAAGATGGCAGTGAAAACATAAAAAGCCTGAGGAGAGTGGGCACACTATATCATCTGAGACCGGAAGAGCCACGGGGTGGAGGAGTAGGTATGATGGGCGGGCCCAGAGAACACGTGATTCGCCACGAACATCAGAAATGCTCAGGGGAGAGGCACCTACATCACTAAACAGGAGAGCTGGTTACACAGCTGGGCTCACTGCTACCCATGGCAATGAAGCCCCTCTGCCCCCAGTCATAGAGGCCAGGCCGTGGCCTTCGGCTTCCAGATGCCAGGAGGTCACAATTACTACAATGATCTGCAGAGTCAGTCATGCAGCCAACCGGGCCCGGCCCACAGGGAGCTGTGGTCCGCAGAGCACAGCATCTCCCAGGGCAGAATAAATGGACAACCTACACAGGTGCTGCTTAACGTCTCCAGCCAGCAAGAGGCACAAGTGGAGACGTAGGAGGCCCAGAGCCTTCGTACAAACTGACAGTCCCTTGCTCAGTTGTTTTGAACTAAGCCAGTTTTCCGACCTGGAACACAGGGACTGAAGAGGCGGCTGGGTCTCTAAGAACTCGGCAGCACTGGCGAGAAAAGACTGTAACAATTTCCCCAATCTTTCCCTAGGTGGACCCAAGGCCATGTACTTGGATGACCAGACACGGAAGAAAAAGGAATCCCCAGATGTCTGGAGGGCTACTCGATGTAGTGTCTGAGTTGAAACGGATACCTGGACACCCAAAGCATCATTGTGGTCTCCTTGCTAGACTGAGGGTCTATGGAGGTTAGTCAATCAATGAAACTAGTGGCAGAATGGCCTGGAAGAGGCAGTCATCAGCAAAGAGGACATTTACTCCAGGAGATAAAACATTCAGGGCCAGGCATGGTGGCTCATGACTGTAATCCCAGCACTTTGGGAGGCCAAGGCGGGTGGATCACAATGTCGGGAGTCTGAGACCAGCCCGGCCAATATGGTGAAACTCCGTCTCTACTAAAAATACAAAAATTAGCCAGGCCTGGTGGCGCACGCCTGTAATCCCAGCTACTCGGGAGGCTGAGGCAGGAGAATCGCTTGAACCCAGGAAGGGGAGGTTGCAGTGAGCCAAGATCACACCACTGCACTCCAGCCTGGGTGACAGAGTAAGACTCTGTCTCAAAAACAAACAAACAAACGAACAAAAACATTCCCCACTTGAGATGGCTGCAGGGGAGCGTAACAGTTCTGTTACAGCAGGAAGGGGAGGGGAATAGAATTTTTATTGTATTTTATTAGTCACCTTTATTTCTAAATTTTCTGGGATAAGCTTTCAATATTAGTGTGAACCAGTCATCAGGAGCTTCTCATCCGGTGTGTTTTCCTGGATGCACAGTGCAGATCCGGCAAAAGGATACCCCCTTCGGAGAGGTGAGGGTCAAACCCCACGGAAGCAGCCCAAGAGCAGCTAGCTCTTTGCGGAGGTGTGGAAAGTGGCAGGGGAAGAGACAGGCCCTGATGGCAACTCAACAAACACCACCCATGTGCCAGGCACTGTCCCAAGAACCGGGATACAGAGATTAATCCAACCAAACCTCTGGTCTTTGAAGTCCAGAAGCCCCCGGACCAGTAATCCATCACTAGCCACGGGGGACTTCTCACTAGGGAAGAGGCCACCTCTGTGGGCCCCTCTCAGAACTGAGGATGTTGGTGTTTACTCATTGCTGGGAAGGGCTGACCTTTGAGTTGTTTTCCCAGTCACAGAAAGTCCTCTGATCCGCCACCTGCATGGGTGAGATTCGGCCGGGTGAGGGCAGAGCTCCTCCCTGAGCCTGTGGGGTGCTGGGCCTGCTATGTGTAAACCAGCAGAGCGACTTCTCACCCACTGCCCAGGCTGGCAGCCTTCTAGGGAAATCTGTGAAGAAAACACATTTGGGGGTGTGGCATATTTTCTACTGGTTTCCTGTAGGGTTCCTGCTATCTTGGAAACAAAGACGCAGAACTAACTGGCAGCAATTGACTGAACAAAATTCCACGGGCCTGGAAAGGCAGCTCTCTGACTTGTGGTTGGGTAGCCCCGTGCCTGGTGCAATGCCTGCAATGTGAGATGCTTCTAGTTGCTGGTGTTGATGGACGCTAGAGGCTGTTACCAGATGTGTCTGAGAAATTTTACTCAGTGTATTTTTTGGTTAATATTTTTATTATGAAGCACCAAATGCTCTGACAAATTTGAACAGACAGAAGTGTGAGGTAAGAACTGCCCCATCTATCCCTTCTCTTAGTAACCAGAGGTAGTAACTCTCTTGTAATTCCTTCTAGAAAGTTTCTTAGCAAATGTAAGCATAAACATATATATATACACACACAGAGCTATAGATAGATATAGGTATGTAGATGTACACACAGTTGGTCGTCGTATACATCAGATCCTTAATTAACTTTTCTCAAAAATAAATATTAAAGATCTTTCACACAAGTCTGTCACTCCTGGACTCAAGAGACCCTCCCGCCTCAACCTCTCGAGTAGCTAGAACTACAGGCACGCACTACCACGCCCAGCTATTTTATTTTATTTATTTTTTGAGACAGAGTTTTGCTCTTGTTGCCCAGACTGGAGTGCAATGGCACGATCTCGGCTCACCACAACCTCCGCCTCCCAGATTCAAGCAATTCTCCTGCCTCAGTCTCCCGAGTAGCTGGGATTACAGGCATGTACCACCACACCCAGCTAATTTTGTATTTTTAGTAGAGACAGGGTTTCTCCATGTTGAGGCTGGTCTCAAACTCCTGACCTCAGGTGATCCACTCACCTCGGCCTCCCAAAGTTCTGGGATTACAGGCGTGAGCTACAGGGCCCGGCCTATTTTATTTTTTGTAGAGGCACAATCTGTCTGTTACCCAGGCTGGTCTCAAACCCCTAGGCTCAAGCAATCCTCCCACCTTGGCCTCCCAAAATGTGGGGATTACAGGCGTGCACTGCACCTGGCCTGTTTGCATGATTTGTAGTTTTTCTCTATGTAATTGTATGATACATGGGTACGCGTTTGTACTGCTGCTTTAACCCTGCAAAGGTTAGGGGTGGGTCACTTCTAAATTTCTAGTCTCTGTCAACCTGCTGGCGAAAAATGGTATATATAACTTTGTGTATTTTAAAAAATTAATACAGTTGAGCACCTTTATGTATGTTTCTTAGCCATTTGCATTTTTTCCCATGCACTACCTGTTTATATCCTTTGCTCATATCTTTCTTTTTAACATTTATTTTTATTTATTTAGTTTTTTTTTGAGACAGAGTCTTGCACTGTCGCCCAGGCTGGAGTGCAGTGGCGCAATCTTGGCTCATTGCAACCTCCACCTCCCAGGTTGACACGATTCTCCTGCCTCAGCCTCCCAAGTAGCTGGGATTACAGGTGCCCGCCACCACGCCCAGCTAATGTTTTTGTATTTTTAGAAGAGACAGGGTTTCACCATGTTTACCAGGCTGATCTTGAACTCTTGACCTCGTGATCCACCTGCCTCGGCCTCCCAAAGTGCTAGAATTCCAGGCGTGAGCCACCACGCCCGGCCCAACATTTTTTTATCTTTGTGTATTAAGCGTTCTTCATGTATTAAGTTAATTAGCTCTTCGTTGTTTGTGTTGCAAATATTCTCCTCCCCTCTTTTTGTCATTTATCTCTTGATTTCCTTTAGGATATATCTAAAATATACAAGTATATAAAATATAAATATTTACATACATAAATATATAGTATATATTTATAACATGTAAAAATATTTATAACTATAACACACGTTAAAATTTATTTTTTCCCATATAAATGTTTAAATATTTTCTGCTTTCAAATTTATTCATCATTTTTCTTCTTTTCTCTTCTTTCTTTCTTCTTTTCTCTTCTTTCTTTCTTCTTCTCCTTCTTAAATTTTTATGTATTTATTTTAAAGACAGGTATTGCTCTGTCCCCCAGGCTGGAGTGTAGTGGTGTGCTCGTAGCTCACTGCAGTCTGCCAGGCTCAAGTGATCCTCCCACCTCAGCCTCCCACATAACTAGAACCACAGGCCTACAGCACCATGCCCGGCTAATTTTTGTATTTGTAGAGATGAGATCTTGCTATGTTGCCCAGGGTAGTCTTGAACTCCTGGGCTTAAGCGATCCTCCTGCCTTGGCCTCCCAAAGTGCTGGGATTACAGGCATGAGCCACCATGCCTGGCCAGCTACCTTTCAATTTTTTTGTAGAGACAGCGTCTCATTGTGTTACCCGGGCTGATCTCTCAAACTTCCTGGCCTCAAGCAATCCTCTTGCCTCAGCCTCTTCTTTTTTAAAAATAGCAGTTATTTACATGCTGCTTATATGTTTTTTTAAAAAACCTAATTTTAGCCAATGGGACTGCCTTAAAAAAAAAAAAAAAAAAAAACTAAACTAACTCACTGAGAGATCATTTTTAAAAGAAAAACACATGCTTTTTTTCCAGCACATTTTAGACATATCATTACATATGCACTAGTCAAAAATCAGTTTCAGGGAGAGTAAAAGGAAGACAGAACAGAAAAATATATTTGAAAAAATAATGGCAAAAAAAATCCAAATTTGATTAAAACTACAGACCCACAAATACAAGAAACTCAATGAACCCCAAGCATAAGAAACGTGAAGAAAATGACACCAAGGGACATCATAATCAAATTGCTCAAAATCAATGATCAGTAGAAAACCTTAAAAAGAACCAAGGGAACATTTAGGACAAGCGTATAGATGAACAAAGATTAAGATGACACCAGATTTCCCATTGGAAAAACACGTGAGCAAGAAAACAGTGGAAAGCCTGGTGCACTGGCACACCCCTGTGGTCCCAGCGACTCGGGGGGCTGAGGCGGGAAGATCACTTGAGCCCAGGAGTTGTGGCCAGCCTCGGCAATACATGAAACCCTGTATGTCGAAAAGAAAAGACAAGAAAAGGCAGAAGAAAAGAAAACCCTTAAGAAAAATCCTTGAAGTATAGCAAGAAAAAAAAATCCTGTTAACTAGAATTCCATAACCAGCTTAAATATCCTTTATAAATGAAGGAGGTGAAATGAAGCCTTTTTTTTGAGACATACAAAAGCTGAAAGAATTTATCCCAAGTGCCCACACAACAAGAAAGGTTAAAGGAAGTCCTTCAGGCAGAAGGAAAGTGGTACCAGATAAAAATACGAGTATATACAAAGGAATGAAGAGCAACTTACATGGTTAAGTAGATAAGTTCTTTTCCTTATTATCTAATGTTGCGTAGGCTCTGTAGCATAAGTAAATGTAAAAATGGCAGCAGAAAGGTCAAGAGGGGAGGAATTAGATTATTGTATGGTTGTTTTTTTTTTTCTTGAGATGGAGTCTCGCTCTGTCACTCAGGCTGGAGTGCAGTGGCACGATCTTGGCTCACTGCAATCTCTGCCTCCCAGGTTCAAGAGATTCCCCTGCCTCAGCCTCCCGAGTAGCTGGGACTACAGGCATGCACCACCACGCCCAGCTAATTTTTTGTATTTTAGTAAGGATGGGGTTTCGCCATGTTGGGTTCTTATACTCTAGTGTACACCATAATATCACTTGAAGATAGACTGGTAAGTTAAAGATAGATGCTATAAATCCTTTCCATTTCCTTTCTGGTAAACTGGACACATGTAGTTTAATGATTACCTATTCCTACTCATAAAAAAAAGTTCTTTTGTAAACAGATCAACATAATGCCGTTTCAGCTGTCTTTCTCCACCACAGTCTGTCTTTGCAGCCATATATACAGTCCTGTAATAGCTAACTCATAAGGTAAAGGCAGTGTTTACTTACTGACAGTAAAAAGTAAAAATGAGCAACTCATTTTGTTTCAACTTTACTTATTTTTCTCTCCTTCTCTCTCTCTCTGTTTTGTTTTTTCTGTCTCTATTACCAGTGTGGGGAAAAGATAGAATCCTAACTCTCCAGGTTAGTGGCTTCCAGTAGGTAAAATCCTTGCCGAGTTGCCTGAGTTCTGCTTGCAGGGCTGAGGAACAGCCCACAAGTTACGAAGGTGGAAGGTTCCAGAGACCAGACCAAAAGGTGTGAACTAGGGCCAGGCGCAGTGGTTCACTGTAATCCTCGCACTTTGGGAGGCCAAGGTGGGTGGATCACCTGAGGTCAAGAGTTCAAGACCAGCCTGACCAACATGTTGAAACCTCATCTCTACTAAAAATACAAAATTAGCCAGGCGTGGTGGCACATGCCTGTAATCCCAGCTACTCAGGAGGCTGAGGCAGAAGAATCGTTTGAACCTGGGACAGGGAGGTTGCAGTGAGCCGAGATCGTGCCATTGCACTCCAGCCTGGGCAAAAAGAGCAAACTCAAGTCTCAAAAAAAAAAAAAAAAAAAGTGTGGACTGCTTACCGGTGCTGAAGGGAGCACAGCCAGACCGACCAGGCCGACCAGGCTGAAGGTTTAATTGGAGTTTGTATGTCACGCTCCTGAAATCTGGGTCCTAACTGATATGCCTTCCCGCTCTTGTCAAGCTCATCGGTGATTTCTGCACGCTGTTAAATTCAGAGGTCAATCTTCAGTCCTCATGTTTTGTCATATCAGCAGCATCTGAAGCACCCGATCACTTCTGCTTCTTTGACATACGTCGCTCACCTGGCTTCAGAGCATTCTTTCTTGGTTCTTCTCTTACCTCTCGGCCTGTTCCTTTTTTGTCTCTTTTGTCAGTTCTCTCTCGTCTCTTAGACTTCTAAATATCGGAGGGCTTCAGGAATCCACTCTAGAGCCGCTTCTTTTCTCTACTATAGTCACTCCCGTGGTGATCCAATCCAGGTTCAAGAATTTATCATTTCTTGCCCAGACCTCTTCCAGACTGAATTCCAGGCTCCATCCCTCCCTTTGGATGTATAAACATCTCAAACTTAACATGTTCAAAACTAAACTCTAATTTTCCACTACAAATCTGCTCTCACATTCCAAATTGTCCTCTTCTGGGCACGGAGGCTCACGCCTGTAATCCCAGCACTTTGGGAGGCTGAGGAGGGTGGATCACCTGAGGTCACAAGTTCAAGATCAGCCTGGCCAACATAGTGAAAACCCATCTCTATAAAAAATACAAAAAAAAAAAAAAAAAAAAAAAAAGCTGGATATAGTGGCGGGAGCCTGTAATCATAGCTACTCAGGAGGCTGAGGCAAGAGAATTGATTGAACCCAGGAGACGGAGTTTGCAGTGAGCCAAGATTGCGCCACTGCACTCCAGCCTGGGCAACTGAGCGCGACTCCATTTCAAAAAACAAAAACAAATTTTCCTCTTCTCAGTTAATGGAAATACGTCCTTCCAGTTACTTAGGACAAAATCTTCAGAGTCATCCTTGATGTCTCTCTTTCTCCTTTACCCAGAAAGGAGCCAGTAGCAAATCCTGTGGACTTTATCTTCTGAGCGTGTTCAGAATGAGCTACTTCTCACTCCCCTGCTGCCTCCACCCTGGCTTGAGCCACCATCTGCTCTCTCCTAAGTTATTCCAGTTAGCTCCTAACTGGTCTCCTGCTTCCATCCTTGACCTGCTTCAGCATATTCTCCAAATAGCAGCTAGAGGGATTCTTTTAAAATCAAAGTCAGCTCATATTACTCCTCTGCTCAAAAACTGCCAGTGGCTGGGAGCAATGGCTCACACCTGTCATCCCAGCACACTGGGAGGCCCAGTTAGGAGGATTGCTTGAGCCCAGGAGTCTGAGACCAGCCTAGGTACATAGTGAGACCCCATCTCTACAAAAAATAAAATGTTAGCCGGGTGTAGTGGTGCCTGCCTGTAGTCCCAGTTACTCAGGAGGTTGAGGTGGCAGGACGACTTGATCCGGGAGGTCAAGGCTGCAATGAGCCAAGATGGTGCCACTGCATTCCAGCCTGGGTGACATCCCATGTAATCTGGCCTCCACTACCTCTCTGGTCATGCCTCCTCCTCCACAGCCTCTCATTTGTGCACTCCAGCTACCCTGGCTTCCTGGTGCTGTTCTCACTCATGGTGCATGCTCCTTACACAAGCTCCAGCCCTTAGAACTCGCTGTTCTCTCTGCATGGGACACTATTCTTCCAGCAGAAGCAGAATTACCAATAAACTAATAGAGCATAAACTTCCCACCCTTTACCAACATGGGTCCTCTCAAGGCCTTGTACCTACTTTTTTATTGATAATTTCATATTCTATTTCTTAATGAGGCTCTTGAAGTTGTATCAGCATTGGGTCCCACAAATCTTGGATCTATTCGTGTCCCCCAGATATCTGCGTGGCTCACTACTCCATCTCCTTCAAGTTTTTGTTCAAATATTGCCTTTGGACTGAGACTGTTTAAAACTGCACCCCCAGCCCTTCATCTCTAGTAACTTCCTATTGTCCTTTCCTGCTTCGTTTTTATCCTTAGAATTTATTATTACCATTTGCAGTGTTAATCTTCATTTATTTATCTTGTTGATTTTCTGTCTCCCTCATTAGAATTTAAGCTCCACAAATGCACAGATTTGTGTGTTTTTTTACAGCTATCCCCAGTGCTCAGACTAATACTTGGCAAATAGTAAGTGCTCAATAAATTTGTGTTGAATGAATGAAGCTCTCCTTTTGGCGTAAGGGAGTGAAACAAAAGAATTTGTATTTGTAGACCCCCCAAAAGGGACCGTATGACTTTAGGAGGAGGACAGAGGTAGGAGGAATAGAAAAGGCAGGTGGTTCTGTGTTTACCAAGGACCTGATATCTAACTCCTGCGGACAACATTGCGAGGTTGGTGTTTGGTCTGGAGGTGCTGGGGCCAGTGGAATGTGGATATTCTGTAAGGGGCAGATGCCCAGAAGTGGGGGCAGACTTGAGGGCCTGTTGCTGCTGCGTCGTCTTTAAGGCACCTCACTGTGAACAGACGCCCCCTTTCTGAGCAGGGCCTCTGATGTCCCTCTGCTTCAGAGATCTCTTCCATGATAAGAAACCCCCTTCCTCTCCCTAGTACCGCTCAGAATACTTGCAAGGCCTGGGAACACCTGGAAGGAACTGGGTAGAATGAATGCAAAAATGTGACAAAGGGTGAAAAGCATTAGGTTTAAAGAGAAAGATTAGGCTGGTCGTGGTGGCTCACGCCTGTAATTCCAGCACTTTGGGAGGCTGAGGCAGGTGGATCACCTGAGGTCAGGAGTTCGAGATCAGCCTGGCCAACATGGCGAAACCCTGTCTCCACTAAAAATACAAAAATTAGCCAGGCATGGTGGCGCGCGCCTGTAATCCCAGCTACTAGGGAGGCTGAGGCAGGAGAATCATTTGAACCTGGGAAGAGGAGGTTATAGTGAGCTGAGATCACGCCACTACACTCCAGTCTGGGTGACAGAGTGAGACTCCATCCCCGCCTCAAAAAATAATAAAACAACACACATACAAGAGTAGGTTAGATTAGTCCAAAGACAGTAAAATAAGACATGAGCTGGGAAGTTTAGGACAGATTAGCATGGACTTGGAGACAGGTCAAGATGCATGACTCTGGACAAATGCCATGAATAGTACAGGAGTATTCCAAGCTCATTAGTAAATGGTACAGGCTACATCGTTCAGGAGCCAGGTGGCTCGGTAGTGGCAGGAAGCACAGATGCATCTTGCAGAAGAAGCTGCCAAGCCCTGACTCTCCCGCCAGCTGGCCCTGCCACCATAGACGTGGATCTTGGAGAGAGTCGCTGCCTTTCCAGAGTAGTCCTTTGGCCTGGGTCTCAAAGGCCTTTAAAACCTAGCTTGGGCCTGGCGCAGTGGCTCATGCCTGTAATCCCAGCACTTTGGGAGGCCAAGGCAGGTGGATCACAAGGTCAGGAGTTCAAGACCAGCCTGGCCAGCATGGTGAAACCCCATCTCTACTAAAAGTCTCCAGCTAGGAGGCAATGCTAAACCAGGACAACCTAGAGATACTCTGGCTGGCCAGGGCTTCCTAAAAAAGACGTGTTGCTAGGTGGTTACGCTGCCTTAAGAGCACACCCATCACTCAGTGAATCTGCTGTGAGTCAGAGGGACGCCCCTGAAGACACATTGCCTGGAGGAGACAAGCCCCCCAGGGTCCCCCACAGCCATTCCCCAGCTTCTTCTCTTCAGCTTGTTCATTTCTACATGCTCCTCCTTCCAGTTTGGCCACTGGCTCAGGCCACAGCTGATGCCCTGTTCACAGCCTGCATCACCCTCCTGAGACAGGGCCTTCTCCAAGTGTTTGCCTTTGGGCAGGTCCCAAGGCTACCACTTGGAGCTGCTGGAGAGGGTAGTCCTGACAGCAACCCCCTGGCGACCCGGTCCTTGCTAGCTCCTCCCTGACCTCCTTGTAATGCTGGGTGCAGAGGTATGGACCAGGGAGTCACATGTAAGTGGTGAACAGGAGGGCATCTGGGTGACTGAAAGGGGAGAAGGGAGGGGAAAGGATGGGAGAGGCTGCAGCAAACATCTCTGAGGAAAATGGGTAATGACAGAGCTGGTAGAAAATGGTGAGAGAAGGAAGGATGGCACCGAAAGTAGTCATGCTCCTTTTTAATTCATTGAGATTTTCTTTTTCTCTTTTTGCCAATTAATAATACGTTTTGGTCTGGGGGATGCTTGGGAATGCCCCATTGTTCAAAATATCTCTTTCAGGAACCTGGAACACCACCATTTGAGACTCACGTCTTTAGGTCTTGAAGGCTTTTTGGTCTTTGAGATGCTTTTATGTAAAGTTAATGCACCTTCAGTGCCCTCTGAACAGAGGCCAGTGAATGTGGACTGAGCTTCCCTGAGCTTCATCTCCTGCTGCTCACCCTCCTTCCTGCCCCAGCCTGAAGGAGCAGCTCCCTCCTGGTTGAGAGCTCCATGGCTACACCTAATTTATGTCACCGTCCCCAAGCTGGAGGGAGAGTTCCTTCCCCGTCCCAGAGCTCCATGGCTATGCCTAACTTGCCTCAGCCAAAGCTGTCCTGGAAGGGAGGAAGCTGCAGAGTGCCTGTTCCCTTCCTTGGGCTGTGAGCACCTGGACAGCAGGGACTACAGAGACCTCGAGGGGTGGAGGGGGTGAAAAGCAAGTCTTACATGTCCTGCTTTGGCCTGAGACCAGGCCCCTACCTCTGACCTATGCTGCAGGTGCTGGATAGACCAATTCCACAGCAGAGGACTCTATTTCAATGCTGTGTCAGAGTCCTGTCCAGGAAGCAGACCACGCCGGTGAGTATATCAGTCAGGGTTCCCCAGAGAAAGAGAACCAATCTATATACAGTGAGGTGTGTGTGTGTGTGTGTGTGTGTGTGTGTGTGTGTGTGTGTATGTAGAGAAAGACAGAAAGAGAGAGTTTAAGGAACTGGCTCACGTGACTGTAGAGGCTTTGTCAGAGGCATTGGAACCAGAGCAACGCCATCTTGAATAGGAGCTGGGTAAAATGAGGCTGAGACCTACTGGACTGCATTCCCAGACGGTGAAGGCATTCTAAGTCACAGGATGAGATAGGAGGTCAGCACAAGATACACGTCATAAAGACCTTGCTGATAAAACAGGTTGCAGCAAAGAAAAAGAGGTTGCAGTAAAGAAGCCAGCTAGATCCCACCAAAACCAAGATGGCCATGAGAGTGACCTCTGGTGGTCCTCACTGCTACACGCCCACCAGCACCATGAAAGTTTACAAATGTCATGGCAACGTCAGGAAGTTACCCTATATGGTCTAAAAAGGGGAGGCATGAATAGTCCACCCCTTGTTTAGCATATCATCAAGAAATAGCAAAAAAAAAAGGTGGGGGGGCACAACTAGCA
This sequence comes from Chlorocebus sabaeus, assembly GCF_047675955.1. NCBI lineage: Eukaryota > Metazoa > Chordata > Mammalia > Primates > Cercopithecidae > Chlorocebus > Chlorocebus sabaeus. The sequence goes on from NC_132918.1 coordinate 90,588,934, forward strand.
GCCCTCAGGGCTGTTCTGACTATGGAGTAGCCATTTTAAAAAATCATTTACTTTCCTAATGAACTTGCTTTCATTTTACTCTATGGACTTGCCTTGAATTCTTTCTTGCATGATATCCAAGAACCTGCTCCTGGGGCCTGCATTGGGACCCCTTTCCTGTAACAGCATGGTAAGTCCAAAATCTGTAGGGTAGGCGAAGAGGCTGGAGACTCAGGGAGGAGTTACAGTCTGAATCTGAAGGCAGTCTGCTTGCAGAGTTTCTTCCTTTCCTGGGGAAGTCAGTCTTTTTCCATTAAGACCTTTAGCTGATTAAACATTATAGAGGTAACTGCTTTACTCAAATTCCATCAGTCAAATCTCACTCAAAAAACACCTTCACAAAAACATCCAGAATAATGTTTTCCTGTAGGATTTTTCTTCTTGGTCACTTTGCAAGCTGGTGATGCCCTGCCCGGGCCTTACTCAGCCAGGTTGGCATGCCCCAGCTTGCCTGTGTTATAGCTCGTACCTACATTCGATGGTTCCCGAGCTCTTGTACCACAACCAAGAAGAATGAGGATACGCTGGCCATTGAAGGGTGAGGGGGTGGAGAAGTATTTTATTAAGTGGCAGAACAGTTATCAGCAGAGAGGGGAGGTGGGGGGCGGTTCCCCAGCCCCACAGTCGGGTGGTTCTCACCTCCCCAAGTGGCTGGGTCTGGGGCTTTTTATGGGCTCAGAATAGGGGTGGGGCAGGCCAATAGGTAGTATTGGAAAAGGCAACACTCAATTGGTTAAAAGACATTATTCAGAAGAATCAATCAGGAAAGGGTGGGAAAACAGGAATAGAAGTTCTAAGTCTGAGTCATGGGTTTCATCTGGGACCAGCAGCCCAGTCTTTCAGCTCTGTTTTTGGTGTGAAGGTGGGGAGAAACCCCAGGGACCCACCCCGACCTGACTATGCATTTGACTGCATCCCGTCGCTATCAGTTTGACCAAATATCTGGGTACTGGGCCGCCATGAGGAAAGCAGCTGCCAAGAACTGAGCCCCTCCTCTGCATAATAAAACCTTTACAGAAAAAAATTTACAATTTCCACTCCTGCCAAGTTGACACATAAAATTAACCATCACCAGTCCGCTCTTTGTCAATTTGGGACCCACACATATCTCCTTAAATCATACTTAACCTTCAAAAAAAGACAATAACAAGATTGTAGTTCTGTCTAATATTACACAACTATCCTTCCTACAACTGCATCCTACTGCGCTAATCCTCTTCCCAGAAGAGGGTACAAAGTCCTTAGGTGTGTGAAGGGAAAATCAATCTTGGGGCCCCAAAAATCACTAAGCTAAAGGGAAAAGTCAAGCTGGGAACCGCTTAAGGCAAACCTGCTTCCCATTCTATTCAAAGTCACCCCTCTGCTCACTGAGATAAATACATATTCTGATTGCCCCATTTGGAGAAGCTAATCAGAAACTCAAAAGAATGCAACCATTTGTCTCTTATCTACCTATGACCTGGAAGCCCCCTCCCTGCTTCAAGTTATTGCACCTTTCCGGACAGAACCAATGTTCATCTTACATACGTTGATTGATGTCTCTTGTCTCCCTAGAATGTATAAAACCAAGCTGTGCTCTGACCACCTTGGGCACACGTCCTCAGGATTTCCCGAGGCTGTGTCACAAGCGTGTGTCCTTAACTTTGGTAAAATAAACTTCCTAAATTGACTGAGACTTATCTCATTTTGGGGGTTCACAGGTGATATTTACTCTTCTTGAGATCCTGTAACTTAAACACTATGATGTAAGGTTAGCAATATTAAATTCTATGAGATCAAGTAAGGCATCTTATGTAACACAATAAAGGAATACGAAAGGGAAGAAAACAAAGGTGCTATACACACGCTAACATATTCATAACAAAATAAGGCATACACACTCATGGCAATTACAGTTCTTGTTTTTATAACTGGTCATGTAGTTGTAGCTGGTATTGATAACTATCTTATTTCACTACTCATTCCATATTCCCTTTGCCCTCAGCAAGCACCTCAGCTGGTCATGGATTGTTGCCTGGTGAGGTGACCGGAACCTTCATTCCTAAAGGGTCTGGGTCATTAGTAGTCCTACCTGGATTGGGTTGTTGTAATTTTCCATTGACTTTAATCACAGGGCATGCGAATACTAAGAGATGTCCTAAAGGATCTCCTGTATTTCAGACATACTCTTCCTTTACCTCCATTGTGATATTCAAGGCGTATGGCTTTGGCCCCACCTCCTTGAATCTGCCTTCAGATTCAAACTGTAACTCCTCCCTGAGTCTCCAGCCTCTTCTTGCAAATGGCCCTATCTAAAGCCACTTGGCTATTTTGAAATCTTTCTCAGGTCCTGATTCTGGGTTATGCTCAGGGCAGTCTCTGAAGATTTCTCATCCTGTTCAGGCCAGTTCCTGTGCTAATTTATGCCCACACATACCTGGCAGGGAGAGTTAAAGATGGAGTCAGCGGGAGCTGCCCTTTGGCATCATTTATTTTTAATATATTCCTAAGCAGCAGCATCTGTCCTTGACCCTCTGCTTGTCAGAGGGCCAAACTCACAGACATTTTAAGCTTAAAACAAGCAGTTACAAAGCTGTTGAACTTTGCCTGTGCAAAGACAAACACAAAAACATCCCAGCCCTCCCTCCCCCCACCTTTACTTATCACACATATGTGAGAATTTCCATTCTCAGCTAAAGGCAAGCATTGAAAGAATATACAGAAAGCCTGGAAAAGGTTTCCAGGGGTGTCTATACACCCCATCAACTGAGAATTAAGAGGATCTGGCTGGTCACTTACCTGGAGAGGATCCTGCGTGCTGATAGTGCTGTAGCACCCACCGGCTAAGGTGAGAGACAGCTGAACTTGAACGTTAGGGCTGTCACTGAGAGCTGTCAGCAGAAGAAAATTCGAGCCATGGGTAAGGACTGGTAGAAAGGGAGGACGTTGGAGAGGAGTGAATAGGCCTTTGGAAAGAGGTGCTGTTAACCCAAAACAGAGAGGCAGCAGCTTTGCAATTAGATTTTCTTTTTGAAATAGTAGGCTCTGTCCCTGGTAGCAATAGGGAGAAATAAAAAATAATGTGTATTCATTGGGAAAAGAACTGGAAAGAGAATTAGGCAAAATAAGCATGTGGTTTTGTATCTTTTTTGTTAAAGCAGCTTATTGTAATACATTAGATATTCTTTGAAAAAAACAGAATTTGAAGTTTAGAAAATCAAATCAGTTTTAGGGGTTGAGAATCTCATTACATACTTTTGTCTTTCAAAACGGTTTATTTGTTTATTTAGAAATGGGGTCTTGCTATGTTGTCCAGGCTGGCGTGTAGTGGTACAATCATACCTCACTGCAGCCTGAAATGCCTGGGCTCAAGGGATCCTCCTGCCTCAGTCTCCTAAGTAGCTGGGACTATAGGCAGGCACACCTCACCTTGTTCCCAGACCAAACTTTGGATTGGGCTGCTTATTCTTGCAGCCCAGTAATGAGATGCAGATGAACTGGGAAAGAAGGGAGTTTATTGTTGTAACTGGGTCCAGGGAGAAGGTCTGGAAAATATCGCCAGAACAATTCAAAATTACAAAGTTTTCCAGAGCTTATATACCTTCTAAGCTATATGTCTACGTGTATGTGTGCATTCATCTAAAGACGTAAGTGATTAACTTCTTCTAATCTAACTAAGATCTGAGTCCTGAAGGCCTTCCTCTGGAGCCTTAGTAAATTCACTTCATCTAAATGGGTCTAGGTGCTGGGGCGATTACCCTTATCTTGTGTCCTGCTAAATCACAGAGTTTTGGGGAGTTCCTTTAGTCCCCAGTAAAGCTTGCCTAAGAAGGTCTGGGGAGGTCCTTAAGATCCACAATAAAACTTGTTTAATCTTAAATGAGTCCTGTTAAGAATTCCTTCATTATTTTGTCATGCTTCAAGGCCCAGGAAAGGCCTGGGCAAAACTCTTGGTGGGCTATTGTTACATTCAAGCCTTTGTATAGGGCACTGACTCTATCAGCTTTTAATACTTAACTTCAGCACTCAGTCAGTGTGGAAACAGTTGTTATGGAGGCCTTCCTGTTCAGCCATTATGGAGACCTGGCCTGCCACAATGTTGCCTGGCTAATTTTAAAATTTTTTGCAGAAACAAGGTCTCACTGTTTTGCCCAGGCTGGTCTTGAACTCCTGGGCTCAAGTGATCCTCCCATCTTGTCCTCTCAAAGTGTTGAGATTACAGGCATGAGCTGCTATGCTTGGCCATCATTCAAAGTTTATATGTGTATTAGTCTATTTTCTTATTGCTGATGAAGACATACCTACCCAAGAATGAGTAATTTATAAAGAAAAAGAGGTTTAATGGACTCACAGTTGCACATAGCTGGAGAGGCCTCACAATTATGGTGGAAGGCAAAAGGCACATCGTACATGGGGAGGCAAGAGAGAGAATGAAAGCCAAGTGAAAGGGGTTTCCCCTTATAAAACCATTAGATCTCGTGAGACTTATTCACTAGCATGTGAAAACTATGGGGGGAACCACCTCCACAATTCAATTATCTCCCACTGGGTCCCTCCCACATCACATGGGAATTATGGGAGCTACAATTCAAGATGAGATTTGGGTGGGGACACAGTCAAACCATATTATTCCACTACTGGCCCCTTCCAAATCTCACGTCCTCACATTTCAAAACCAATCATGCCTTTCCAACAGTTCCTCAAAGTCTTAACTCATTTTGGCATTAACTCAAAAGTCCATAGCCCAAAGTCTTACCTGAGACAAGGCAAGTTTCTTCTGCCTATGAGCCTATAAAACAAAAAGCAAGTTAGTTAATTCCTAGATACAATGCAGGTATAGGCATTGGATAAATATACCCATTCCAAATGGCAGAAATGGGTCAAAATGAAGGGGCTAAAGGTTCCATGAAAGTCCAGAATCTCGCAGGGCAGCCAAATCTTAAAGCTCCTTTGACCCCATGTCTCACATCCAGGTCATGCTGATGCAAGAGGTGGGTTCCCATGGTCTTGGGCAGCTCCGTCCCTGTGGCATTGCAGGGTACACCCTCCCTCCTGGCTGCTTTCGTGGGCTGGCATTGAGTGTCTGCAATTTTTTTCCAGGCACATGGTGCAAGCTCTCAGTGGACCTACCACTCTGGGGGCTGGAGGACAGTGGCCCTACTCTCACTGCTGCACTAGGCAGTACCCTAGTGGGGACTCTGTGTGGGGGCTTCAACCCCACATTTCCCTTCTTCACTGCCCTAGCAGAGGTTCTCTGTGAGGGCCCCACCCCTGCAGTAAACTTCTGCCTGGACATCCAGATATTTCCATACATCCTCTGCAATCTAGGTGGAGGTTCCCAATCCTCAATTCTTCACTTTTGTGCACCCGCAGGCTAACACCACATGGAAGCTGCCAAGGCTTAGGGTTTGAACCCTCTGAAGCAACACCCTGAGCTATACCTTGGCCCCTTTTAGCCATGGCTAGAGCAGCTGGGACATAGGGTGCCAAGTCACACAGCAGGGGGCCCCTGGGCCCAGCCCACAAAACCATTTTTTCCATCTAGGCCTACAGGCCTATGATGGGAGGGGGCTGCCACAAAGGTATTTGACATGCCTGGGAGGCATTTGCCCTATCATCTTGGTGATTTGGCTCGTTATTTATGCAAATTTCTGCAGCCAGCTTGAATTTCTCAGAAAATGCATTTTTCTTTTCTATTGCATCAGGCTGCAAATTATCCAAACTTTTATGTTCCATTTCCCTTTTAAAACTGAATGCTTTTAACAGCACCCAAGTCACATCTTGAATGCTTTGCTGCTTAGAAATTTCTTCTGCCAGATATCCTAAACTATCTTTGTCAAGTTCAAAGTTCCACAAATCTCTAGGGCAGGGGCAAAATGCTGCCAGTCTCTTTGCTAAAATATAGTAAGAGCCAGCTTTATTCCAGTTCCCACATTCCTCATCTCTGAGAACACCTCAACCTGGATTTCATTGTCCATATCATTATCAGAATTTTAGTCAAAGCCATTTAACAAGTCTCTAGGAAGTTCCAAACTTTCTCACATTTTCCTGTCTCTTCTGAGCCCTCTAAACTGTTCCAACTTCTGCCTGTTACCCAGTTCCAAAGTCGCTTCCACATTTTCAGGTACCCTGACAACAGTGCCCCACTCTATTGGTACCAATTTACTATATTAGTCCATTTTCTTGCTGCTGATAAAGACATACCCAAGAATGAGTAATTTATAAAGGAAACGAGGCTTAATGGACTCACAGTTCCACATGACCGGGGAGGCCTCACAATCATGGTGGAATGCAAAAGGCACATCTTACATGGTGGCAGACAAGAGAGAGGATGAAAGCCAAGCAAAAGGAGCTTCCCCTTGTAAAACCATCAGATCTTGTGAGACTTATTCAATACCATGAGAAAAGTATGGGGGAAATTACCCCCATGATTCAATTTTCTCCCACCAGGTCCCTCCCACAACACATGTGAATTATGGGAGCTACAATTCAAGATGAGATTTGGGTAGGGAGATAGCTAAAACATATCAATATAATCAACTAGAACCTATAACTTTTCCTCATTGAAGACATCAGAAATTGCCATCTGTATTGTACTCATTGAATGAAATTTCTGTGTAACCAAACAATTCATTTATGTTGGATTATCCACATGAATGATGCCCAGCTGATTATAAAAAATTCTGTACTCCATGCTGAGTTCCTGTAACTCTAGAAAAAGAAAAAAAAATCTATACTCCAAATAGCCACAGAAACTGGGATTTTAAGAATCCCTTTCTTCAAAGAAAGAACCTCAGGACAATTGGTGGTATGCTTAAAGCAAAGCATTTGGAGTAGGACAGACTTGGATGGGATCTGTCTTTGCCACTTCCTGGTTGTATTGTTGTGGGTAAGTTATTTGAACCTGCTAACTGTCAATGTTTTCAGTTGCAAATGGGAATAATCTTAGGCTACTTTTAGAATTGTTGCAAAAGTAAGTGAAATGATGCATAGAGGGCACTTGGCACAGTGGCTGGTACATAGAAATCAACCGTTTATTGCTAAATTGTAGTATTATTGCAAACAGGGAGCCTGCTTTATGATTTATGATTCCACTCTAAGAATATAGCACAATCACTGGGACATCATAAGGACTCAATCAGTGCAAACCGAATGCATGAATAAATTGTATGGGTTGCTGTAGCTTAGGGTAGGATGGGCACAGGTGTTTTTTTTTAAATCAAATTTCCTTATATTGTTCCCTCTTCCAAGATCCCAATTACCTCAAAAGAACATTGCTTAAATTTACAGACAACCCATTCCTAGGCACAAAATGCTTGTGCTTAAACAAACACTCATCTTAATGAATACGTAAGAGTTAAGAGATAGAAAATGGGTGGGGATGCCTCATGCTCCCCATCTTTTCCCCTTGAAGTCAAGCACTTGTTTTACTTGCTCATTCACTGCAAGGAAAAGGCAGCTCCTCCAGTTCTCATTAATCCACAAAATTCAGTATTACAGTCACGTTAAGATCAGTTGTCAAAGGCTCTTTTCAACACACTAGATTCTGAGCACCACAGCTTTGTTTTAGAAGCAGCACAGAATAATATACTGGGCTTCTTTCCTTTGCTGTCAATTGTAGAAAAAGCTACTCAATACCTCTAAAATCCTGCAGATTAAGAGTGTGATTTCTAGCAGAAAAAACAAAACAAAACAAAAAGAAACCCACAAAACTTTAATAAAATTCAATTGCATCAAAACAAACAGAAGAGTGTGGGGTTTGGGGCAGTAGATAGTGTTTTTATTCTCTATCCCCCAGCAGAACTCAGCAAAGCAGGTTGCACACTGGCTCTGTGAGGACTTGGAGGTGGCGGCCTAAGGGCAGGAATTAACACTTAACACTGAGCACTTAATACTGAGGGCAGAGAAGACCAGGGGCATTCAGACCCTGGGCAGGGCCAGATCCAGCAAGGGAAGGGCTAGGAATGACTAAATTCAGTTGGTATTGGAGGAGAGTGTGAGCTAGGAGGCGAACAGACAGGAGAGAACACCATGGTCTCTCAGGTCAAGGGCCTCTTTTAGGGTATATCATTCTGACTGAGAATCTTTAAGGGTACTGCCTCTTCTACAAATAAAGCCTATCCTGAACTCTTATTAGAACTCCAATGACACTTATTTGTCCCTCTTTTAGAAGACTTACAGGATTTCTAATGATTCATTTAGCTTACATACATGCCTCATTTCCCTCCATGAACCCCCAAGATATCAGACAGGTCTCTCAGTTAATTTAGAAAGTTTATTTTGCAAAGGTTGAGGACGTGCACCTGTAACACAGCCTCAGGAGGTCCTGACGACATGTGCCCAAGGTGGTCAGAGCACAGCTTGATTTTATACATTTTAGGGAGACATGAGACATCAATCAACATATGTAAAATGAACACTGGTTTGGCCTAGAAAGGTGGGACAACTGGAGGCAAAAGCAGGACAGGGAGGGGGCCTCCAGGTCACAGGTAGATGAGAGACAAACAATTGCACTCTTTTGAGTTTCCGATTAGCCTTTCCAAAGGAGGCAATTTGATATGCATTTTTCTCAGTGAGCAGAGGGATGACTTTGAATAGAACGGGAGGCAGGTTGGCCCTAAGCAGTTCCCAGCTTGACTTTTCCCTTAGCTTAGTGATTTTGGGGTCCCCAAGATTTATGTTCCTTTCACATTTCCCTCCTTTTCTTTTTTAAAATCTTTTGGAGAAAGCATTTTAGGAGAAAATGAGTCTCTCGTCCCAGGTTTCATCTGGTGTCTCATGGCTAGGATGGTTTATTCCTAGGTAGGTAGGTCCCAAGTTATTAGGAAAGCTCATATGTAGAAGGTGGTGAAGTCTCTTGTCGTATGAAGAGAAAATAGGGGGAGGAAGGTAGAAAAACAACAACAAATGAAAAAACAATCCTGGAAAATTGTTATAAGCCACATTACTCTGAAGTTTTATACATCAGCAGGCAGGTATGAAAGTGGCTAATGTATGTAAATAAAGTTGCTGTTATTTTCTTCTGAAGTTGTCTAGCTTCAATTTTAGAGGCTTTATGAAAGTACAGCTCAGTTTTCAGTGACTCCAAATTAGGAAAAATGGGGGAAAAAGGAAGAAAAAAATTAAAACAAAGTGACAAAAATTACTTTGAAGACTTGGAGCCCAGAAAAATTAGAATTCAGTTCAAACTGTAAAAAATAATAGAAATCAAGAAACATTAGGAAGACTAGAATCTAACAACTGCTGTACTATAGTTTTGAATCATGTTTCTCTCTCCAGTTTCCCATTTTTATACAAAAGAAAAATCATGGTAGGGTTGGTTGGCTTTATTACACTTGGCCTAATTATTTGTATACGGTACAGCAAGAATAATTATTTTTTAACATAGGCTTTTAAATTGGCTTTGATGGAACTTTGTTCCATAGAAGGAATCTCAGATAAGACATTTTTTTAAAGCCGAGCCCAGCTATGGATTTGTGCCATCAAGTGCCTGTAAGTTGAGTGATCCTTTCCTCTTGAGGTTTCAAGATAAACTTGGGGTTCCTGGGCCTGTCAGAAAGTGACACTGTTTACTTACCAGACGTCAGGAACACTGTACAGTGGCTGTGTAGACAAAGGTATCAGACCAGTTTATCCAATGGGCTTTTATTGGCTGCATAAGTCAAGTTTGAATCCTTAAAGGAAAGTATACCATTCCAGTCAAAACCTTAGCAAAATAACCAGTTTCTCCAATTGTGTCCTGTTCCAAATGAAAACAGATTCTTATTGCACTTATGCAAATAACTGTATTGGCATAAGTTAAGAATACTCACACATAGTTTCCACATTTTGGAGAAAGCATGTAGACAGAAACAAATATGCTCTAAATTTTGTTCATAGGAGTATACTTTACTCAATTGTTAAAAGCTGTAAATAGCTTAAAAGATGTCTTCTTGTTTCTGAGAAACAAAACAAAGGATCAGCAACATTTTAAGCAAAAAGTTAAAAAGATTACTTTAGTCTTTTATTAGCTCAGCTCATGTAGTTAACTTTTGTTCTGATATTCATGAACATTTCAGTTCTCCATGAGAGTCCTGAAAGTTTTTTTCTCTATTGTAATGTTCCAATCTCCAAAGTTATCAGAAATTTGCATCTAGGAACACCTGTTAGAGTTCTATAGTTGATTATAAAACCACTTTCTAAGGAGGACCAAAACAAGACAATTGTTTGTGGATGACAAAAGGATTTAGGGCAGCCACAGTCAAAGACACAACTGACAAAGAAACTTACTATCTCTGTGGCAACAATAATTTAACATAACAATTATAATTATTACTGATAATGTACACTAAGTCATATCAAAATTATAGGAGTTTCCCCTGATTCTGGAACACGTACCAATAACAGATTTATAAAAATACAGCTCAAAGAAAGCCAAACTCCATTTCATATTTGACAAAGTTTCCTGTATAATTTTTATACCAAGTAAGCCAAATTATGTCATTTTGGACTTTAGGAAACCTAATATCTTAAAGGATTAACTTGATCAGAAAAAGACATAATTTATAATTTGATTTTGTAAAGGTTACAAATATCAAAGGTTTAAAACCCTTGACATCACAAGTTATTGTAAAATAAGTCAATCATTTAACCAAAGTGATAACTCAAGGATTTTTTAAAAACGCAAAAACCTTCTCTTTGAGGGAAGAGTTAATTTTCCAAACAATAAGCCCTAGTAAAAACAGCAGGAAGATGGCTGGGGGTAGTGGCTCATGGCTGTAATCCCAGCACTTTGGGAGGCTGAGGCAGGTTGGTCACCTGAGGTTGGGAGTTTGAGACCAGCCTGACCAATATGGAGAAACCCCATCTCTACTAAAAATATGAGATTAGCCAGGCATGGTGGCGCATGCCTGTAATCCCAGCTACTCAGGAGGCTGAGGCAGGAGAATCACTTGAACCTGGGAGGCGGAGGTTGCAGTGAGCGGAGATCATGCCATTGCACCCTAGCCTGGGCAACAAGAGCGAAACTCTGTCTAAAAAAAAAAATACACACACACACAAAACACAGCAGGAAGTCAATTAAATTTGTTTTCTAAAATTTTATAAACCATCCATAAAATTTTAATCTTGACCATAAGCTATAACTTCCATAAGCCTTTCATAACATTTATAACTTTTACTTAGGAGTTGGTTAATGCTTCATAAAAACCTTTTAAATTTGATATGAGCTCATATGCTGGTGTTGCATCAGTGTGCCTTTGACATTAATGATTAATTTATAGCGAAACTGAACTTACTTTATCTCTCATCATTGGCCCTTACAGTCTCACATGCCCACCTTTCCTGAGATACTTCCTGGGCCTAGAGAAGTTGAATAACTTGAAGTTTTGGCCCCGTGTTTCAGCAATGCAGTTTATTTTGATTGGCATCTTCTACTGAAACTAAAGATGGGACTTTAATTGCTGTCAGTGTTTAAACTTTAGCAGGACTTGGTATCTTTTTTACACTCAGGAGTTAAAGCCCAGTAACTAAATGTCACAAGTACTTTAAAAGCTCATACAGAGATATATATGGGTGTAATAACCTTAACTTAAAAAAATTTTAATCTCAGTTTTTTCCCTAAGCAAACCAAAACTTAATAATAATATGACAACTTGATCACATAGAAGATTTTTTAAAAATAAATCCTCTTATTGTGACTTACACAGACTGTTCATGACATGCTTGGACTTTCTGGTTTGTCCTGAACATCCATCTCTCTTTCTTAAACAACCAGTCATTTTACTCTAGGACTAAATTTAGCATATAAGATTCTTTCTTATATGAAATTATTTCTCTTTAAGCTTTCTTACCAAAAAAAAAAACCTCTTTATTTTTATAACTGTCTTTTTTTTTTGAGACGAAGTCTTGCTGTTGCCCAGGCTAGAGTGCAGTGGCAAGATGTCAGCTCACTGCAATCTCCGCCCCCTGGGTTCAAGCAATTCTCCTGCCTCAGCTTTCCAAGTAGCTGTGATTACAGGTGCCCACCAGCATGCCTGGCTAATTTTTGTATTTTTAGTAGAGATGGGATTTTACCACGTTGACCTGGCTGGTCTCAGACTCATGACCTCAAGTGATCTGCCTGCCTCAGCCTTCCAAAGTGCTGAGATTACAAGTGTGAGCCACTGCTCCCAGCCATAACTTTCTCTATATCTCTTCTATTTCCTGGTTCCTTTTATCTTGTTTTATACATGACCTTTAAATAAGCTTTGAATTAGACAAAAACTGTACATGTTTTTAAAAATGACACACTTTTTTTAAAAGAATGTTTTCCTACAAATATATTTTTATTGAAAAATACTCATATAATGAAGTATCTGTTACTTAATTTAATGTAACTTTAGATTCTAAATCATGATGAGTTTGTCTACAAGTATTTATCCTATTACATTCACCTAATTATTTTATTTTAATCATTTTAGATTATTTATGAAAACTGTGATAGTCATCATTTAAAGTTATGGAACCATCATTGCAAAATTATATCAGAGACAGTGAAAAAGATTTGACCTAACTGACTCCATCTTGCTTTAAACCTCCAAATTCTCTTTGTTCATTCCTGGGCATAGACTAAACTAACTTTGGGAAGAACTTAGTCTATAGTTTAGCTTTGAAACAAAGACTATAAAAAAACCTTACTCCCTGTGGACTAGACTGCCTAAAGCCACAAGATTAGAAGTTATGGTTGGTAATTTTTTTTTTTTTTTTGAGATGGAGTCTTGCTCTGTCACCCAGGCTGGAGTGCAGTGGCACCATCTCAGCTCACTGCGAGCTCTGCCTTCCGGGTTCATGCCATTCTCCTGCCTCAGCCTCCTGAGTAGCTGGGACTACAGGTGTCCGCCAACACACCCAGCTAATTTTTTTGTATTTTTAGTAGAGATGGAGTTTCACCATGTTAGCCAGGATGGTCTCGATCTCCTGACCTCGTGACCTGCCTGTCTCAGCCTCCCAAAGTGCTGGGATTACAGGCATGAGCCACCATGCCTGGCCAAGTTATAGTAATCTTACTAAACTTAAGATGTAGCTATTTTTATTAAACCAGTATCAATGTCTTACTTATTAAAGATTACACAAGCAAAGATCATTCCGTTTTGGGCTAAGTTTATAGTTTTGTAACACCTATGCCAAATTTTGACATCTTATAGTATTTGGCAGGGACAGGTATGAAATTGCTTGATTAATAAATGCAAACAAAAATGTATGCTGGCAAATTCTTAAGACATTTCTAATATTATTTTACCAGTAATTTTAAAGCCAGCTTATTTATTTAAGACTTTACTTAAGTCACATGAACTTGAAAAAACATTTGATGGCCGGGCACGGTGGCTCACGCCTGTAATCCCAGCACTTTGGGAGGCCAAGGCAGGCAGATCACGAGGTCAGGAGATTGAGACCATCCTGGCTAACATGGTGAAACCCTGTCTCTACTAACCATACAAAAAAAGTATCCACGCGTGGTGGTGGGCACCTGTAGTCCCAGCTACTAGGAAGGCTGAGGCAGGAGAATCGTGTGAACCCAGGAGGCGGAGCTTGCAGTGAGCCGAGATTGCGCCACTGCACTCCAGCCTGAGTGACAAATCGAGACTCCATCTCAAAAAAAAAGAAAAAGAAAAAGAAAAAGAAAAAGCATTTGACTAGTCTTTTTTAAAGTATATATTTGATTTAAGTGCTTTTATTTTATTTTTCAGCCAATTAATTAGAGCTCTTTTATATGTTTTTAGTAGTGAAATATTGTGTACACAACATATAAATGTATACACCTATTAGGCATGCCAATAGAAGTACTTTTTTTTGAGACAGAATCTCACTCTGTCACCCAGGCTGGAGTGCAGTGGAGCAATCTTAGCTCACTGCAACCTGCATCTCGCAGGTTCAAGTGATTCTCTTGCCTCAGCCTCCTCAGTAGCTGGGATTACAGGCATGTGCCACCACACCTGGCTAGTTTCCGTATTTTTAGTAGAGACAGGGTTTCACCATGTTGGTCAGACTGGTCTCCAACTCCTGACCTCAGGCGATCTGCCTGCTTCAGCCTCCCAAAGTGCTGGGATTACAGTCATGAGTCACTCTGCCCACCTGAAATATATCTTATAGGTTCATAAAGACCTCCTTTTTTCCCCCTGCTTTTTTTTCTCTACCTTACCCTAGGTAGTTGTCAGCTAAATAGCCTTAAATTTGCATATTAAAGGAACAACTCTGGTAAAAGTCAGACAGCAAAATTTACATCATAAAGTACAAAGTGAAAGTCTGATGAGCTAGAGGGAAATTAAAATGAATTTAATTAACAATTGAACATAAAATTAGAGACATCTATTATAAGGGCCTTCAAATATATACACACGTACATGTACATACACACAAATACACACAGATTCTATAACTTTTACTCCAGTACTTTAGCCATGAGATAAATACAAATTTGCCAGCTTGCAAGAAAAACCCAAAAAACTGTTAGATCCAAACAGTGGTTTTATCTCAGTAGAAAAATAACAGCAGATTTAAAGCAGGCAGAAAGGAAAATAGAGAAAAAGGGACTAGGAACTCTAGAATTCACAGGTTGACCTTAGGGCTCTTTTTCCTTAGTGTACATTTGCACAAAGACTATATTACTTCCATTTTACTCTGGCAAATAGAGGTGCCATAAAACCAATAAGGTGCTCTAAAGGGCTTCATTCTCCTTGTTTTCTCCTCATTCTCAGATTATGCGTTTCCCACTTCTTTTTTTTTCTTAAAAAGAAGTGAGCTGTGGCCTAGGGTTTTTGTGTGGTGGATCGATGTGAGCTGCTTGTGGGCAGGACTCCACAGCGTGTGTCATCACTGAGTTGTTTCCAGGGTCTTATGCATCTCAGTTTCTCTCTCCAGAGGTCTATGACCTCTGAGAGGGCTCAAAATGCCAGGTGATCAGCCCTTATATGCATTTCCTGGATGACCTATTTTTAAAATTAATTTTTGTTGGGGATTTCCCTGCAGGGCCACTGCATGTTGCAGGGGGTCAACTCCCCAGACACTCCCACGAGGACCCTGGTCACCCAGGGGTGCCTTTCGCTGGGAAGAGCAAATGTCCTTTCTCTTTGGAGCTGAGAAAACTTAGTTTCTCATTTGCCTAGGAAAACAACAGTTCAGTTCCTCACACAAATGCGCACAGACAAACCGAACTGATATTAATTTTGGGAGAAAAAGCAATAGAGAAGACCCTTTAGAATGTATCTCCGAACTACAATTAGGATCCTTAAACAACAATTTCCTAGGAGAGAAAAGAAAAGAAACCAGCCAAGACCACTTCCTGTAAACTGTGCTCAGCCACCCGTAACTTTGTAGTTCTTGTCTGCCATGATATGCTCCAAGGTCAAATCCTCTCACAGTGCAAAGTCATCTCTGGTTCCCCCAGAGCCAAAGAGGTCAGGTCATGCAATACAGGAAAATAGAGCTTAAGACCTGAGAAGAATCTGCCCATGACTCTTGAAACTTCACAAAGAAAACAGAACACTCCCAAAGGGGTGAGTGGCCCCTTTGTTCTGAATTCTTTAAAGGGGTTCAAGTCATTAGAAACCTTCTCTAGATTTTTTTGGTACTGCAGATGGCAAAGGCGGAAGGAGGTATGGGGGGAAGAAAAGTAAATGAAAGAAAGATTTTTTTTTTTTAAGTCAGGAAGCAAACACAGAAACCAGGTGCATGTTTTTTTGTTGTTGTTGTTTTGTTTTTTGTTTTCTTTAGCTGCGATAAATTTCAGCCAGATTAGAGAGGTTTTGTTACCCATAATTTGGAATTCTCACTCAGATTGGACCAAGTCTGTTAGAGTTGGTCAGAACAAACAACAACAACAAAACCCCAACAATATGATCACTGAGCACTCTCATGGTGAGGAGAAATTCAGACCAGCTGGTTGGTACACTTGAACCAAGACAAAACCCCAGTTCAGCTACTTGCGTAGGGATGGGTCTCAGGCTGAAGACTGCTTTTTGCCATCCTAGAAGCAGGAAAAAAGTCGAATTCATCTTCCCTGCTGGGAGTGAGCTCAAGCTCCCTAAAGGAGTTGTTGGCCTTCTATCATCCTGGAAAGAGGAAATCTTGCCTTCCTTGTTGGAAGCAAATAAAACTCCAAAAAAAAAAAAAAAAAAAAAAGATGGGGGGAAGTTGTACAGAAAAATAAACTCTAGATCTTGACCAAATTTGGGGAGATCAAGGATTCTCTGGAGTGGGTGCTCCCAGACCTCAGCAAATTGTCCTATTGGTTTGAGCCGTAAGGTCAGCACATGTTGCTACCGTGCACCAATAGATCTGTCAAAGGTCAGGGGCATCTCCACTCAGAACCCCTCCATGGTTACCAAAATGTGAACCCCTCAAATCTGAGACAGGTCTCAGTGAATTTAGAAGGTTTAGTTTGCCAAGGTTGAAGATGCACACCCGTGACACAGCCTCAGCAGGTCCTGATGACATGTGCCAAGGTGGTCAGAGCACAGCTTGGTTTCATGCATTTTAGGGAGACATGTGACATCAATCAACATATGTAAAATGAACGTTGATTTGGCCCAGAAAGGTGGGACAACTTGAAGTAAAAGTGGGACAGGGAGGTGGGTTCCAGGTTGCAAGTAGATGAGAGACAAATGGTTGCATTCTTTTGAGTTTCTGATCAGCCTCTCCAAAGGAGGCAATCAGATATGCATTTATCTCAGTGAGCAGGGGGAAAACTGAATAGAATGGGAGGCTGGGTTGCCCTAAGCCGGTCCCAGCTTGACTTTCTCCTTTAGCTTAGTGATGTGGGGGCCCCAAGATATTTTCCTTTCATACCTCAGTTTGAAATGCTTGTTTCTTGGTACCATAAAGAAATAGCACTTGAACACAAATTTAATGTCCTCAGCAAGGCCTTTTTTTTTTTTTTTTTTTTTTTTTTTTTTTTTTGAGACGGAGTCTTGCTCTGTCTCCCAGGCTGCAGCGCAGTGGCGCAATCTCTGCTTTGCAAGCTCTGCCTCCCGGATATACACCATTCTCCTGCCTCAGCCTCCCAAGTAGCTGGGACTACAGGCACCCGCCACCACACCTCGCTAATTTTTTTGTATTTTTAGTAGAGACGGGATTTCACCGTGTTAGCCAGGAAGGTCTTGATCTCCTGACCTTGTGATCTGCCTGCCATGGCCTCCCAAAGTGCTGGGAGTACAGCGTGAGCCACTGCAAGCAAGGCCATTTTTATACTTTCTGCAGAAAGGGTACACTCGCCAGCAGTTTTGCCACGAGCGTACACCGAACAAAGGAAACAGGGTCATTTATAACCTGACGCATCTGCCCTACTGCTGTGTCCTGGCTGGAATGGGACCTCACATTCTGTATTTGTCCCAATTGGCTAGTAACTTAGAACTTTTCAAAAGAGGCAAAGGCAGAGGAGAACAAAGGAAGGAGGAATTAATGAAATGCTGGGAAAGGCAAAAACACCTTCAAATAAGGAAGAGGAAGAGGCTATGACCTAATGCTTGCTTGGACCAGTATAAGCACGCCAGGGCAAATATTTAGGCTAAATTGTGGGAGCTAAGAACATATGATTTCTTCACTACAGCAAGAAGATATTTAAGAATGTCAGCACAGGTCTTTGAATAAATTTTGCTTCTAAGAGAAGTTACTATTTATTCCTAATTAGACGGGGAGAAAAGTCCTTGAAGAGGAACCTCTACTTTACTTTTCACACCCCCTTGAAAGCAGGGACTAAGGACCGTTTCCCTCCCAAAACTAGCTTGCTAGTTTGCAACAGTACCCCCCTAGGTTGTGGGGAGTGTGCTAAGTGCTGAAGACTCTGGTCTGACGCCTTGTACCTGAACAGAGAGGAGTTGGTTTTATAGTAGCGGGAAGGAGACAGAATCTTGGTGCCTGCCGTGTTGGGAGTGACCTGATTTCCACAGACTGTGTGTGTTCAACCTCACAGATGAATGTTTCTCCAGTTCCAAAGTCAACAACCAGAATGGCAGAAGGAGGGGAAAGGTTGAAGGTAGGGCTGAGAATGGCTTTGTCTGACCCCTTAACCCAGTCCCAACTCCTCAGCTGGCCCTTTCTCCTGAGAGTCTCTTGCTACTATCTGTGTCAGAGTTTACTACTGATGCCCTAAGGGGCAGGGCCTTTGGGAAATAAAGGAGAAAAAGTGCAAACCAAACAAATAAATTCTTCCTTAGCAAGGTTGGGAAAGATAAGCTGAGATGTCTCTTTTGGGTTAACCATTGGCTTAATCTGGGTTCCCCCAAATAGCAGAGCCTGAGCAAGGACTGGTGTACAGGTAGTTTATTTGGGGAATGAATCCGTTTTGTATGGTTAAAATAAGAGAAGATCAAAGTATGATTTCATGAATCACACAGTTTATTGCCATACAAAGAGGTCTTTCTTTTTCAGAATTCTTAAAACGGGGGAGAATAATGAGAACAAATCTCACAAGGGATATACTCAACAGACAAGGTATATTAATCACATAATGAGTGAGCTCCAGTTTCATTTAGAATCCAGTTATTAAAGCTCAATTGAGGCTGAGCATGGTGGCTCATGCCTGTAATCCCAGAACTTCGGGAGGCCGAGGCGGGTGGATCATCTGAGGTCAGGAGTTCGAGATCAGCCTGGCCAATGTGGTGAAACCCCATCTCTACTAAAAATACAAAAATTAGCTGGGCGTGGTGGTGGGCACCTGTCCCAGCTACTCGGGAGGCTGGGGCAGGAGAATCGCTTGAACCCGGGAGGTGGAGGTTGCAGTGAGCTGAGATCACACCATTGCACTCCAGCCTGGGCAACAAGAGTGAGACTCCATCTCAAAAAAAAAAAAAAGAAAGAAAAAAAACAAGTTCAACTGCCCACTTAAGATGGAAAGCAGGCTTTTGTGGATGCAAAGTCCAATCAGAGTTTGAGGCACAACTTTCTGGGAGAGGTTCTCGGGAGGGACAGCTTGACTAATACAATGGAGATTCATGAAGATACATGAGGTCGCTTGATGCTAGAGAGCGGTGCCAGTGTTGTGAGACGAGGCTTCAAAAATAGCTTCAGGGCCTCCAGAGAGTGGTCCGGCCACATCCTAAGCTCTCCAAGTGTCTGTCAAAATCTTGGCTTTCTATGTGTTTTGGAGTCCAGTGGTTGGTGTCAGTAGCTCACATGTGGGGTCTGATAAGGAGTGACATATCATTCCCTTGAGCAGGGAGAGTTCACTCCATGTTCTAATTACAGTAAAACAATGTCACTCTCACAACAAAGTGAAAGTGTTTGGAGTCATTTAAAGCTACATAATCAAATCCCAAGGAATTGGAGGGGAGGGATGGGAAGAGTTAAATAGGGAAGGAGGGAAAGAGAACGGCATCCAAGGGTGTATTCGTGAGTTGATCAAGTTGGTCACTACTGTGGGCAAACAGAATGCTATCATTTTAGGAGCTGCATAGAACATATCCTAGAATTGCCCACTGCAAGACTGGAGAGTAGAGTATTTTTCCAGCAGTTCCTGCCTGCCCTTTGGCCAAAGTTTGTCCCTTGAGGTGTTCCTTTGTACTTCCAGGTTTACTCATGTGTCAGAGTGGGCAGTGGATTCCTGCAAGGGTCCCAGGTTGCAGTCCCAGAGACGCAGGGGAATACCAGGTGCAGCTGAGGCAAGGTGCTCTCAGGTTACACCTGTTCACAGCAAACTTGGGCTGGGAAGATGCAAGGCCAGACACTGAAGGTGTGTAATACAACCTTAGAAAGGTCAAATGTCCTTTTCTGTCTTATGCAAATAGGACTACAATTCAGTTTAATTCTCAGAGTCAGGATCTATGTTTTTTTTTTCTTGGGGGAAAGACGAATTCTTCATTTAACTGCTTTTCTAGCAAAGCATAATCCTCAAGCTGTAATTTCAGTATAGTGATTTATTTTTAACCCTGTGGTACTGTATGCCTAATGTTCTGAAACACCGTCACTGGAGCAAATCCAAGCTTGAGTCTATCTGTGAAATGGGCACAGAAAACCAAGTGCATCCTCCTTTCATGATTCCCCCAGTCGTCAAGGCTGTATGTGCTAGGAGCTGGGGATAAAGAAGAGAGCCTTAGCCCTCTAGAAGCTCACAGAATGGATGTACAGAGTCAACAGTTTTGTTTTTTGAGACAGTCTCCCACTGTTGCCCAGGCTGGAGTGCAGTGGCACCATCTCAGCTCACTACAACCTCTGCCTCCCAGGCTCAAGCAATTCTTCTGCCTCAGCCTCCCATGTAGCTGGGATTACAGGCATGTGCCACCACGACTTGTAGGGTTTCACCACATTGGCCAGGCTGGTCTCAAACTCCTGGCCTCAAGTGATCCACCCGCCTCAGCCTCCCACAGTGCTGGGATTATAGGCGTGAGCCAATGCACCTGGTCTACAGTTTTCTTTAGATCTTCGTCAGGCCAGTACTTCCCTCCTCCTGTTTTCATCTTCCTATATTTGTGAGTTTCATTCATTCTCTTTATTCTATTCATTCCTTCTCTGTACTTTACCTAAACATAGTTGTGAATCCCCAAAATCTGAGCCAGGTCAATTTAGGAAGTTTATTGTCCCAAAGTTAAGAACTCACGCAAGTGAGACAGCCTCCAGTCCTGACATGTGCCCAAGGTGGTCAGGGCACAGCTTGGTTTTATACATTTTAGGAAGACATGAGACATCAGTCAACATACGTAAGATGAACATTGGTTCAGTCTGGAAAGGTGGGACAACTCGAAGTGGGGAGGGGGCCCCCAGGTCATAGGTAGATAAGAGACAAACGTAGCAATCTTTTGAGTTTCTGATTAACCTTTCCAAAGGGGGCAATCAGATATGCATTTATCTCAGTGAGCAGAGGGTGACTTTGAATAGAATGGGAAGCAGGTTGGCCCTAAGCAGTTCCCAGCTTGACTTTTCCCTTTAGCTTAGTGATTTTGGGGCCCCAAGATTTCTTTTCCTTTCACATAGCTCCACCACTAATGTGTCCTGGTATCTTCTCTCCTTAGCCTGTTTCTTATCCTGGAAAGTGAGTGCTGGCGCAGGGCGATAGCGCGGTGGGGCGGGGTTGGGAGGAAACCCTTATCCGTGGCCGATCGCCCTCCGCTGTTCCATTATTAAAACTCTGAGAAACTGCTATTCTTAAATTATTTTAATTATTTTTAAAGATCCTGAGGAGCAGATTTTTTTTGTTGTTGTTGTTGGTGAGACGGAGTCTCGCTCTGTCGCCGAGGCTAGAGTGCAATGACGCAATCTCGGCTCACTGGACCCTCCGCCTCCTGGGTTCAAGCGATTCTCCTGCCTAAGCCTCCCGAGTAGCTGGGATTACAGGTGTGCGCCTCCATGCCCAGTTAATTTTTGTATTTTTAGTAGAGACGGGGTTTCACCATGTTGGCCAGGCTGGTCTCGAACTCCTGACCTCAAGTGATCCACCTGCCTCGGCCTCCCAAAGTGCTGGGATTACAGGCGTGAGCCACCGCCCCCGGCCTTTAAATAAATTTCATCTGATCAAAAGAAATTTAAAAACCAACCAACCCTAATGCGCTCTAAAGACAGCAACACGCACAGGACCTGGAAAGAGCCTCTTCCTCACCGGCGTTTTCCTCACTTCGGGGAGCGGCGCCTTCACCTCCCGGCCTCAGCCCCCGAGGCTGAAGCCCTTTCCGCACCTGGCTCCACCTCCCTGACCCCTGCCCCGGCCCGGCTGTCGGGGAGCGAGAAGGCGGCGGGGGATCTGGCGCCTGGCTTAGGGGCGAGACGGCCGCACCGGGCGCCTGGCACCTTGGGCGGGAGGAGGGCCACGCCCGGCGCCCAGGGCGGAGGAGGCTGCTCGGCGGCCCCCCCCCAGCCACGCCGCCGTGGGCCCCGCCCAGCGTAGCCCCAGCGCGCGCTTAGTGTGTAGGCGCGTCCGGGTGGCGGAGGCCGCAGGCCACAGCAGTGCTGGTGGAGGGGCTTCCAGAAAGAGCCTGCGGCAGCGCCCCCTCGGCTCTCCCGGCAGGAGCGCGGGCACCTGCGCGGCGCCGGGTGAAGGCGAGCGCCTCGGCGAGCCCTCTGCAGCGGAGCCCCCTGCCCATTTGGTTTTGGGTAAGAGGAGGGGTCCGCGGCTCCGCAGCTCGGGCGGGATGCCCTGGCGCCCTCTACTCGGTTTGGTTCGGCCTCACGTGTTCCTTTAGCCCGGAAGCCGGGATACGGGTGGGGAAGGGGCGAGCCCTGCGGCCGCAGCGGGGTAAGAGTAGGACGGACCGATCTCGCCCAGACCTCAGAGTGTCCTCACTCGCCTCCCTCTCGGCTTCTCGGTCGACGGCTCCAGCAGTATGATCTGGCATTTATTATTCGGAATAATGTGCCAGGCAGGAGGAGGCCCTGGGTCAAACACGCGGCCCTGCAGCTCCCAGGTGAAACGACTCAGCGTTTCCTGCCGGCGCATCTTACTGAAGGGGACCCAGGCCTCACGAAGGGAAGGAGCCGTCCTCAAGGTCACGTCGTAGTCCAAGGCCGAGCCCAGACCGAAGCCAGGTCCCCTGCCTTCTAGCCCGGGCTCTAGGCCCTGTCCCTTTCCGGACCGAATCTCCAGGTCCTGTCCGCGTCCCTCCTCCTCCTCCCGCGTCCTCCGCGAGGCTCTGTTCCCGGGGTTCGGGGAGTGCTCCCTCCGCGCCACAGCGCCCTGGGGAAGACTGCTGGACAGCAGGCAGGCCACGGGGCCGGGAAGGAGGAGGAGCCGCGGGGGCAGGCTGCGGATGCCAGAGTGGTGGTGGGCACGGGACTGGCCAGGGCAGGAGCCCAGGCTGCCCACTCGCAGGAGGACTAAGGGGCTTTGTCTGGGCGGTGCCGCCTCAACCAATGGGAAGCGCGGCCCTGGCCGAGCCCCCTCGCTCCCCGCCCTCCGGCCGGCCGTCGGGGAGCGCGGCTCTGGGATTGGCTGCGCCGCGGTCTCGGGCGTTCTCGCGCTCTGCTTCCGTGCTGGAGCGCGCCGGATAGATACCCTGTGGGTGTGAGCGCTCCAATCCGTCCCGAGCGGCCCAGGCGCCTTGGGCGTGCGTCCTGCGCGCGGCCGCCTCCAGGCTGCGGCCTTCTGGGGAAGGGTTTGGTGCTGCGCGCAGCGACGAACTCCGCGGTTTTTTTCCCCAGCCAGCCAGCCTGGAAATCTGCCTGTAGTCAGCTGATGCAGAGTCCACCCTGCAGTTCCTACTTTGAGGAGTTGCAGAAGCACATATTTCTTTATGGAGGGCCGCCTGCAGGCCTCGCGCTGCCAGGATCCTTTGTGACAGGATCCTTTGCTGCAGATGTCCTGGTGAATGTCCTTCTTTCTACAAGAGGCGTTGGAGCCGGGCTCTGCACAGGGCGTATGTATATCCCTGGCCGGCAAGGAAGCTGACCCTTGAAATTTGTGAAGCTTTCGTATTCACCCAATACACATTTACAGAGCCTCTGCTTCCTGTCAGGGACCACACAGTAGATATTCGGATGAGCAAGAAGAGAGTGATTCATCATGCGGGTCCTGCCTGTAGGGCGCTCACAGTCCCCGTGGGGATTGGTGGTAGGATGGGGGCTTGTGAATGTTTATAAACAGAAATCCCTCGAATACGACCCTGGCTAGGCAGGTGCTGTTACAGAGGCACAGAAGGGAGGATATTGGGCGAAAGATTTTTGAATTAGGGGATTAGGAAAGGCAGCTTGGGAGAGTTATTTGAACCAGCTGGGACTTGGTCAGATGAGCAAGGCCCGGAAATTGGAAAGTACAGGGCTTGTTGAGGGATGGTGTAGCAAGTGGTTTAATGAGTAGAGGAGAAAAGTATAGTTGGAGATACGGTTTGGAGGAGCCAGGTGAGGACTCGGGAGCTCAGCTTGTGTACTCGGGTTTGAAATGCAGTAAGCACTTGTGAATAGAAAGGCTCCTTAATCACTTGCACTACTGTCATTTTTTACACCTACACTAAATATCTTGGAAATGTCTTTGATTCTTCCTTCTTTTATATCCTGCCCTCAACCTGTTGGTAAATGGTAGTGGACTCTACCTTCAATATAAAACCAGACTTACCAATTCTAATCACTTCCATGGTTTTCACCGGGGCTGGCAGCCTTTTTGTACATTTCTAAGGAACACGTTTTCACATCTCACGGAGTTGTGCAATATACAACCTGCATGACTGTACATGGTGGCCCTGGATTACTGCCACAGATCCTAACTGGTCTCCCTGCTTCTGCTCTAGTCGATTCTCAACTTATTAACCCAATGAGAGTTATCTTTTTAAAAATGTAAGTCTGATAATGGCACTCCTCTTCTTAAAACTTTTTTTTTTTTTTGAGATAGAGTCTCGCTCTGTTGTCAGGCTGTAGTGCAGTGGCATGATCTCGGCTCAATGCAACCTCCGCCTCCCAGGTTCAAGCAATTCTCTTGCCTCAGCCTCCCGAGTAGCTGGGACTACAGGTACGCGCCACCACACCCAGCTAATTTTTGTATTTTTAATAGAGACAGGGTTTTACAATGTTGGCCAGGATGGTCTTGATCTCTTGACCTAGTGATCCACCCGCCCCAGCCTCCCAAAGCGCTGGGATTACAGGTGTGAGCCACCACACCCAGCCAAAACTCTCTTAATTCATTTAATTATGTATCGGCCAGACATAGTGGCTCACACCTGTAATGTCAGCACTTTAGGAGGCCGAGGTGGGCAGATCATTTGAGGTTAGGAGTTTGAGACCAGCCTGGCCAACATGGTGAAACTCCATCTCTACTAAAAATACAAAAATTAGCCAGGTATGGTGGTGCATGCTTGTAACCCCAGCTACTCAGGAGGATGAGGCAGGAGGATCGCTTGAACCTGAGAGGTGGAGGTTGCAGTTAGCCAAGATTGTGCCCCTGCACTCCAGCCTGGGTGACAGAACAAGATTCCATCTCAATAAATAAATAAATAAATAAATAAATAAATAAATAAATAAATATTGTCTGTTGTGTGCAGGGCACTGTTGTACATGTTGGAGATACAATGGTGAGCAAAACAGACAAAAATTCCTGTTCTCAAAGAGCTTATATTCTAATGAGACTGAATGACAGCAAACAAGATAAATATGTATAACATGTAGAATGCTATAATGTAATAAAGTGCCAAGGAGGAGGAAAAAATGGAAGCAGAGAAGGCGGATAGATAGTCAGGGTTGGGGTGAGATAGACGGGGTGGCCAGAGAATGTCTTAGTAAACATTTTAGTAAAGGACTGTGGATATTGGGGCAAGAGGGTTCTGGGTAAAGGGAACAGTAAGGACAAAGGCCCTAAAGCAGGAGCTGGCTTGCCATATTCCAAAGACAGTAAGAAAGCCACTGTGACCAAAGTACAGTGAACAAGGTAGGAATGAGGCCAGAGAGGCAATGGAGACCCAGAACATGGAGGGCCTTGTAGGCGAACTCTAGATTTTGACTTCTACTCTGGCAGGAGTTTGGTGAGGTGTGACATGATCGGATTTATGTTTCTGCACAATCCTGCAGGCTGTGTTGAGCAGAATCTGGAGGAACTACAGTGGAGGCGGAGCGTCTAGTTGGGAGCCTATTGCAATAATCCAGGCAAGAAGGGATGAAGGCTTAGACTAGGCTGGTAGTGGAGGATCCTAGATATATTGTGAAGGTGGCATTGATAGGATTTGCCGAGCACCGGGCTGTGGAGTGTGCAGGAAAGAGGAGTCAAGAATGAGGAAGATTTAGAGGAACAGGTGTGTGGACAATAGCACAGGCTCAGTTTTGGACAGGTTACGTTTGAGATGCCTAGTAAACATTCAGGTGGAGATGTTGGATGCGCAGTTGTCTGAGTTCAGGGGAGAAGGTTGGGTTGGAGGTCAACCTTTGGGAGTTGGCGGCATGCGAATCTTATTTAAAGCTATGAGTGCTCGTCATGGTGCTGAGAACAGACCAAGAACAGAGTCCGAGACTCCATCGTTTAGTGACCAGCCTTTAACTTGGTAGGCAAGCCCTGTTCTCCTAGCGATAGAGTGCCCGCTTGACCTGGCAGTTGTAATTATGGCAGTTTTGACAGCTCGGGTAACACTATGTCTTGGGGAAGTACAGAAGAGGAATGGAATGGGGGAAGCACATGTTCCTGTTGTCATTATAAGGTCATTATAAATGAGGCATTCTCAGAATAGAGGTCCAAACTGAAAATTAATATACCTCATACGCTGTTGGTGGGAATGTAAATTAGTAAAACTACTACAGAGAATAGTTTGGAGGTTCCTCCAGAAACGAAAAATAGAGCTACTCTAGGATCCAGCAGTACCACTGCTAGGTATATACCCAAAAGGAAGGAAATCAGTATATCGAAGAGATATCTGCACTCCCATGTTGGTTCCAGCACTTTTGACAATCGCTAAGATTTGGAAGCAGCCTAACTGTCCATCAACAGATAAATGGATAAAGAAAATGTGGTGCCTATACACAATGGAGTACTATTCAGCCAGCAAAAAAGAATGAGATCCTGTCATTTGCAACAATATGGATGGAACTGGAGGTCATTATGTTAAGTGAAATAAGCCAGGCACAGAAAGACAAGCTTTGCATGTTCTCACATATTTGTAGGAGCTAAAAATTAAAACAGTTAAACTCATGGCGATATAGTAGAATGATGGTTACCAGAGGCTGGGACGGGTAGTGAGGGTCTGTGAGAAGATGAGATGGTCAATGGGTACAAAAAAGTTAAAAAGCATGAATAAGAACTAGTATTTGTGAGCATAACAGAGTGACTACAGTCAATACTAATTTAATTATACATATAAAAATAACTAAAAGAGTATAATTGGATTGTTTGTAACGCAAAGGATAAATGCTTGAGGGGGTGGATACCCCGTTTTCCCTGAGGCAATTGTATGCCTGTATCAAAATAGCTCATGTACCCCATAAATATATGCAACTACGATACACCCACAAAAATAAAAAGTTACAGATAATAATGTTCTGCCTTCAGTGTGTTTTTGGCTATTGATTTGGCAGCAAGTAGCAGAAACTTTCAGCTGACTTACATTACACAGAGACTGTAAAGGCACAGCCCGGCTTCCAGAGCTGGGGGGCAGGAGGGCGGCGGTGGCTGCCGCTGTTGCTTTTCTCCCTCCCTCCACCTCTGCCCCTGCTGCCTTCTGCATGAGCCTCTTACCCCCCCACTGCCTGTGGATTGGCTTTCTCCCTCTCTTTGTGGCTTCAGGGCCCAGTGGAGTATAGCTGCCATCCTCCAGCAACCCCATGGCATGGCCCTGCGCCACAGAGCATGGTTCGCATTCTCTCACGGTGCCAGGGGACAGAACAATGTGTTCACCTTAGGTCTGATGTCTCTTCCTGGCTCAGTCCTCCATGAGCAAAGCGCAGTCTCTGCAGCTGCAGAGGCCGAATCCTATGGGGGAGGGGCAGGTCTGAGAGGAGGGGCATCCGGTGAGCAGGACAGACCCTGGAAAGGTATCACTGCAGAGTGTTTGTGGTGTGTTATCGGAGGAGAACAAGCCTAATCTGGTGCCTGGAATGTCTCTCAGGACAGTCAAGGTGTCTGCAGTGGGTGTGCCTAATGTTCGACCCTTGGCTTTTATTGAAGGCCCCTGTGAAACAAGCTATGTGAGTGTCACGTCTGCGTGTATGATACAGTGGTGGTGAGAACATTGTCTACTGTATCACTTGAGTTCCTGTGTAATTATTTCTGACTTTTGTTTCAGAATGGTGTTTCTCTGAGGAGTCTTAGGTGTCTTTTTGAATGAGGGCTTGAAAACTTGTCAGGTTTCCCTTTGGCATGACCTCAAGGAAGCTCCCACGTATAGCTGAGCTGGGCTGGAACTTTCAAGCAAGACTCTACGAACCGTTCGGAAGAGGAATGGCCAAACATATATATTTATATATTATATAAATATATATGTATAAAAATATAGTTCTTTGATTATAGTGCATATATATATGTGTGTGTGTGTATATATATGGTCAGGAATCTCAAAACTCAAATGCCCATAGTGTCCAGGCAATTAACAAAGATGACATGGATAGTTTTAACGTAGTAAGTACAAACTGTTTGTATTGAGTTCAAGCATAGCTTAGCTGCCTAGTTACACTGGTTTTTAAAACATCAGGCTGGCCAAACAAATCAGCCAAGCAGAACATGTTTAGGTAGGCTGCCAGTTGTAGGATTTGGGAACCTGACACAGAAACTGGCTGGTCTGAAGCTCTTCAGTGTGGGTTCTCTGCATTGGAGCCTAAACCCTGCCTCAACCCAGCTTGCCCTCCTCAGGGGCAGGACCTTCCCCTCCCACTTGGGAGTGCCAAGGGCCCATGTAGGCCTCATGTCCAGAAACACCTGAGTTCTCTTTCCTGCCTCCTGTGACCCTGTTTGCTGCGGACGCCCTGCCTCTGTTGAGAATGTTAGCACTGGGAGTGCCCGCCCCTTTGGGGGGAGCCCCTGCTGCTGCCTCACAGGAAAGCCCCAGCCATGACCTCTGCAGGACAGTCATGTCAGAATGGAACACAGCAAGCCCAGCAGTGAGGCAAGGATGCACACACTGTTTTCTTCTTTTCTGGAGTAGGAGTGCTTACCTTGACAGTGGAGAGGGCCCTTGAGAGAAGGCCCAAGTGCTTCTAGCAATAGAAAAATGTCTCCAAGATTCCAGGTTGCTATGTGAGCATTTTGATTTTGTGACAGTATCTTATGAGTTTGGTCCCTGGGAGTCAAGCCCCCTGTGCTCAGTCACCTCGGGGCAACTAATTACCTGAGTTTCAAGGCTGAGAAGACTGAGCACCCGCCTCCCACAGCCATTTCTGTTCCCAAACTAAAAGGCAAGAGAATGGTGTGTGAAGTTGGAGAACTTATTATTTACAGAGAATAAGGCCTGACACAAAACATGAAGATGGTAGACAGCAACCC
Source organism: Chlorocebus sabaeus (assembly GCF_047675955.1). NCBI lineage: Eukaryota > Metazoa > Chordata > Mammalia > Primates > Cercopithecidae > Chlorocebus > Chlorocebus sabaeus. Next base: position 90,617,774 of record NC_132918.1, read on the forward strand.
TGCAGCGTCCTGGGAGCCCTGCAGTGGAAATAGCTGCATGTTTCAGAAACATGCACGCAGCAGACCACACCGAAAACAGTGCATTGTCCAAGGGACCCAGCTTTTATGCACTTTTAACTATTTTGACTTTAGTACTTTTAGATATTGCTGACTTCAAGGAAAACAAAACGGAAAGCAGCTGTCTATTTGGAGATCATATTAAAGCATTTTCTGCCACAGGCATTGAGCTAAGGGGTGGAAAGGACTTTAATTATAGATGACTGGATGGGAAGTCTCCCAGTGATGGTGACCTCAGACTCTGGTCCTGGGTCTTGGAGGGAGGAGGTAGAGATGTGTGTGCTCAGCCAGCCTGTCAGTACTGTGATGGCAGGAGGGGTTTCCTCATTAAAAAGTCTGAGCCAACACGGGCCTGTGCCTTCCATAAAACTATAAAAAGCCAGTCTGGGCTCCATTCTGCTGTTCTCTGCAAGGAACTTTCCATGGAAACTTCTTTTGTGGCCACAGGCCAACTTTCCACCCCCAGACTGTCCTGCGGGAACTCACTCAGCTCCCGTCCACTCCCCAGGGACTCAGAGTACCTCCTCTGCGTCAAGCTCGTTCTAGGCACTGAGGATTTGGTGGTGAACCAGGTGGACAGGGTTCCTGGTGTCACTGAACTTACGATCTGGTAGAGGAAGATAAAGTAAATAAACAAGGTAATTTTGGATTAAGGTAGCTGCTATGAGAGTGATTTTACAAGAGCAACCTGTGTGTTGAATGGGAGCCACTTTAGTGAGGGAGTCAGAGGACTCAGCATCCAGGATGAGGGCAGAGGAGGACCCAGGACTCTGAGGCAGGAACACTCTAGCGTAGGCAAGGAGCTCTTGGAGTCAGTGCTGGCTATGGCACAGTGAGCAAAGAGGAAGGTGGCCCGGTGAGCTAGGGGCCTCCAGGGAGGGAGAGGCCAGCCCCAGTGGGCATGGAAAGTTCTTTAAACACGTAAGTCGCATAGCTTGACTAGAGTTAAATAGGTTTCTGGGCTGCTGTGCTGAGAATGGGGTGTGGCAAATAAGGGCAGGCGTACAAGCGAGAGTTTACTGTAGTTTTGGAAAGATAACACCACAGAGATTCCTGCCTGCTTTCCTTTCCTGAGGATTAAACAAATTAAACCTCCCTCCAACAGGGCGCATGGTAGTGGTTGCTTAGTCAACACTGCTGACCCCTGGCCCCAGGGGGCTGTTCTCAGTCAGGTTTGGGGTAGCAGCCAACAGGCAGGGGAGGAGCCTCCCAGGCAGTACCTTGTTCCCGGGAACTGTATGACAGACTACAGCCAGGTAGGCAGAGGAGAGGCTAGAACCCATTCACCAGGCCGCCTTCCTTCCCTTAGGCCTGGAGGAATCACTGTTAACAGAATCGGAGGGCAACGCACGCCCGTGCTGATCCGCAGTCAATAATGCTGAGGAGTCCTGGCGCCCAGTAGCCTTAAAAGGTGTTACTAAGAGATTCTTGTTGCAATAAGGTTGCTTTAACCTCAAATGGGGAGGGACGGGGAGGGTGTGTGTGTGTGTGTGTGTGTGTGTGTGTGTGTGTGTGTGAATTACAAGAGTCTTTTATTTGGCAGCTCCAAACTCCATGCTATAATGAATTACTGATTAATTCAACCTCAGAGCCAGAGCGCCCTTGTTTGTTGGGATGGGGGAAAGAGGTGGACAGCTGAGTCAGAGGCTATGTGGCATGGGGCCAAGCTGCCTGCAGGGGCAGGTGGGCACCACAGGTGGGTGTTTCAGCAGGTTAGAGGAATAGGATTTACCGAGTCAGAATCCCTGAGGGGTTGGGTCCCCGAGTCTCCCAGCGGTTGGGAGTTTGAGGATCACTGATGGGGCCACCCTGCTCACGTTATGAATGGGTGATGACTTGCCCAGGGTTGCCCAGTGCTTTTGGTGGCACAGCTAGAGCCAGAACCCAGGCTTCCAGGAACCCTGGCTCCTGACTCTTTCTATCATGGGGCTGCAGCTTGAGAGAGGACCCAGAGCGGACTGCCTGGTACCAGGACTGGAGCTGGGTGGAACAGATGCAGCCCAGTTTGACTTTCACAACCTGAAAGAAACATGACTACTCCTGATTAAAGCCCCGAAGGCAACAAAGTAATGCTGAGGGTGCGTTTGTGTTTCAGAACCCCTGGGAGGAACTGGGCCATTCTACCACCTGTTGCTACCATGCTGGCCACCCGCCTCTCCAGACCCCTGTCACGGCTCCCAGGAAAAACCCTAAGTGCCTGTAATAGAGAAAATGGAGCAAGGTAAGCAACTAGAAGTGGTGGTGGCTTTGAGGGTGACTTTCTGGGCAAGCAGAGCTTTTCACACACGGACGGCATAGGCAGTAATGAGGCCTGATTCTCAAAGATGTCTGTCTCTCAATACCTACGTCTCCCGGCAGAGGAAACTCAGAGGTGTCCTGGGAAGACATATTCCCAGGGCACACAGGGCAAAGAGGAATATCTTTCATAACCGCTTTTTTTTTTTTTTTTTTGACGGAGTCTCACTGTGTCGCCAGGCTGGAGTGTAATGCGCTATCTTGGCTCACTGCAACCTCCGCCTCCTGGGTTCGAGTGATTCTCCCAACTCATTCTCCTGAGTAGCTGGGATTACAGGTGCCCGCCACCACGCCCAGCTAATTTTTATATTTTTAGTAGAGATGGGGTTTCACCAGGTTGGCCAGGCTGGTCTTGAACTCCTGACCTCAGGTGATCCACCCGCCTCGGCCTCCCAAAGTGCTAGGATTCCAGGCATGAGCCACCGTGCCCAGCCATAACCACTTCTTAAACCCCTTTTTATTTTGAAATAACTTTAGACTTACACGAAAGTTGCAAAAATTGTTGGAAAGGGTTTCTGGATCCCCTTCAGCTAACTTCCCTAAATGTTAACATCTTACAAAACCATACTGCAATGATCAAAATCAGGAAATTACCATTGAGAGAATACTATTAACTAGTCTGCAGACCTCATTCCAGTGTCGCCAAGCAACGGCTGACGGACCTTTTTCTGGTCCAGGATCGAATCCCGAGTCTCACATGGCACAGAAGTGTTATGTGTTTTTAGTTTCTTCCTACCGGGGACAGGTCCTCAGTCTTTTTCGCTCACGACCTTGACACTCTGGCTGGTTATGTTGTACAATGTCTCTCAGTTTGGGTTCGTGTGGCAAGAAGCCCGCGGCAGTGAAGTGGTGCTTTTCTCAGTCCTTCGTGCCAGGAGGTACATTATTTTATGTGGCTCATCACTTTAGCCACCTGGATAACTGTTCTTTTAAAAATTTATGCATGAAATCAGTTAACTGAAATGTCCCAAGACTTCACTGAATCATTTGTGTGATTTCGAGGCAGCTTTATGTAAGTACAAATTAGACAAGCAGCTGTTCTTCTTTGAGAGCTTCTGGAATTGCCTTTTCCCAGGGGATTCAGTGGGCTCTGCTGCTACAGTTGACTCTTTTGCAGTCTGAGCAAGGAAAAAACAAGAAATGCCTTTTTCTTTCTGTTATATTTGAGGGGAGTGAAATTGAAGGTTAGGTTAAATTCAAAGTCCCAGGAGCTAGAACACTGATATTTTCTAGGCCAATAATATGTTTAGAAGAACATGCATTTAGACTGAGCCTCTGTTGCCCAGGAAATGTGGCAACCTCTTGGCTCAGAGCAACCTCTCCCTCCCGGGTTCAAACAATTCTCCCGCCTCAGCCTCCTGAGTAGCTGGGACTACAGGCATATGCCATCATGCCCAGCTAATTTTTTGCATTTTTAGTAGAGATGGGGTTTTTGCCATATTGGCTAGGCTGGTCTCGAACTCCTGACTTCAAGTGATCCTCCTGCCTTGGCCTCCCAAAGTGCTGGGATTCACCGTGTCCGGCCCGGCTTTTAGCAGCATTTGCTTGAATTTATTTCTGAGAGATACAGAGGCGTGGCTTGGAGTTGGGGCTCCACCTACCTGAGGACCCCACGTGAGAAGAGTTTAGAATACCCCACTGGCACAGGTGGCAGGAGGCCCCTGCCATCAGAGCAGGGACGGAGCTTGGCTTTGTTGAAGGGCTTTTGAAAGAAGGTGACTTGCTGCAATTGTTTTTTCAGTGAGTGATTAATAAAAATGGCAAGATCTGTCTCCATGATGGCTTTTAGAGATTTCTGGAGTTTTTTTTACAGAGGAGAAAATAAGCCCACAGGAAGTTAAAATACTTTTACAAAGGTTTTGTTCTCAAATTTAAGGAAAGCGAGGCATTAGTCAAGCTCCTGGCTCACTTGAGGGGAAAGAAAGGTTGTCAAAGGGAATTCGGAATCTTGTGGATGGACTGAGAAGTAACTTGGTTAGGTTGAGGGGTTAGGTTAGGTTGGCCTGGGTGGTGGGTGGACAGCTGCAGAGCTGAGTCAGAGTAGAGTCAATGTCACAGGGTGAAGGCGTGGGCAGCATGGAGGGGGACCCAGGTGCAAAAGGAGGCTGGCATGGTGGGTAATTGCCATGGCTAGGATCCCACAGGACGTCTCAGTGGTGGGGAAAACCTTTGGCCTGATCATTTTGCTTGAATCTCAGTTGGAAAGAGCCTCATACTCATCTCCACCTGTGAGTGAATCTTGCTGATAGCATCCTTAACAAGTGACCTTATAGCCTCTGTTTGAATATGTCCAGTGATGGAGAGGTTAGTACCTCTCACAGCAGGCCTCCTGTGTTTGGACATCTCTTTTATGCAGTCCTTATTGAACAGAAATCTTTTCTCCTGTTAATGCCACTCCTTGTTCTCGGGTCTGCCCCTGCATTCACACTGAGCGAGTTATTCCCTTCTCCCCAGGGCACTGTGCCCCCTCAGTACCCACCCACTCACCTACTCTTTTTCCCCCCACGTGGTTTTTCCTTGTTTATCTCTCATGGTTTGCCCACTATCATCCAGGACTGCCTCCTGAATGATCTGCACTTTGCCTGTGCTGCTTCTTAAGATGTGGTGCCTGAACAAAACACCACCACTGTTGACATGCCCAGAGCAAGCGTCACCCAGTACACATGGCTCCGTCCAGATGAAAACCTTCCCAGGAGTGGCTGGATAAGGCCCCCAACCCCAACACCTGACAACCTGCTGTGCTTACTGGCTCCCCATGGCCCTGCGATTTCAGATTTCTCAGATTTCCAGCTTTGTCAGAAGACTCTGGCATCCCTGGGGCAGGTGCCTTACCCTCACATCTGGGACCCCACCTCCTGGACTTTGGTCACCAGTGCTCAGCTCTGCCAGGCCAGGTACAGCGCATGATGCTCCCCCTGGGCAGAGTAGAGAAGGGCTCTTGCCTCCCCATCCTAGTTTCTTTCCTGTCCAGCCCAGGCTCACATAGCTTCTTTTGGATGCCACATCACATGTGTGATTCATGGTCAAACAGGCTAAATTTTTTTCACAGATGCTGCTGTGAGACCATATTTCTCCCGAGCTGCACCTGTGCCACTGACCTGTGTTCCTCCTAAGCCCCGTCTTGTTAGATTCAAATGGACTCATGGCTCCTCTCAGCAGAAAGCTGGGTTACTGGTTATTGTTGCTGATTCCTGATGGGGACAATAAAAGGTATAGGCACACAAACTGGAAGATAGAGAAGCCAGAATGAAAGCCCCAGCCAGCATAGGGAGTGCTCTGAAATGCAGCCGGGATGGCCAGGGCTCTGAGGACAGCAGGCTCTTCCACGGGGCCTTGGGGAGGTGCCAGACTGCACCTCTTCCTCCCTCTCTAATTTTGTTCCTGGGTTAGGGCAAAAATCAGGAAGTTCTCGTCTTTTGAATCTCACAGCCACCCCTTTGGGTTCTCCCTTCAGAAAGTGTGTTGACCGGCAGGGTACGGTGGCTCACGCCTGTAATCCCAGCACTTTGGGAGGCTGAGGCAGGTGAATCACCTGAGGTCGGGAATTCGAGACCAACCTGTCAAACATAGAGAAACCCTGTCTCTAATAAAAATACAGAATTAGCCGGGTGTGGTTATACATGCCTGTAATCCCAGCTACTCGGGAGGCTGAGGCAGGAGAATCACTTGAACCCGGGAGGAAGAGGTTGCGGTGAGCCGAAATCGCGCCATCGTACTCCAGCCTGGGTAACAAGGGCAAAACTCCATCCCAAAAAAAAAGAGAAAGAAAGAAAGTGTGTAGACGTAGACCATCTTGAGCTTAACTTGTGCCTCCCGGGAGACCGAGACCGGTGTAACTGTTGGTGTTAGTGGCTTGGTTGGCCAGCAGCTTGCTGTCATTGCAGGATCCTCCTGGGCGGAGGAGACCCTCCAGGGAAATACACAGTATTTTATGTGCTGGTTTTGGGCCTAACGCCTCATGGGCATTCTTAGCCCTGGGAGACCAGTGTATCTGCTGGGATTGCTTCACACTAGGAGTAGCAGGAACCCCTAGAAGTCCAGGGCCATTGTGGCTTTGGGGAGCCCAGGCTCCTTGTTTTTTTCTGCTGTGTTATTCTGAAGGCAGCTGAGGATCCCAGGATACTGTGATAGTCCTCCACCTCCAGCCTCAGTCCAGGCAGGAAGAAGCAACGCACCTGCATTGGGAAAGCAAAACTCAGCAATCACGGTCGACCTCTGCTTGCACGCTATTGGCCAGAGGCAGGTCATGTGACCACTAGGTGGGTGGTGGTCTGGAAAGGGTTGGGCACGTGCGGTCCGGGACAGAATCCAGATTTTGGTTAGTGAGGCAGATGAGAAGAACGGATGCTGGCAGGCAAAGAGCAGTGTCTGTCACAGCTCAGCTGGGCTGTGGCCTCCAGCTGTTCACATAGGGATATTGGGGCTTTGGCAGTCAAGAGGCTCAAACGGGAACCCTCTGGGGATAGGCCTATTTTTTTTTCTTTTTCTGTAGGGCAGAGGTATTGAACTTTGGTTGTGGGTTAGACTCACCTAGAGAACAGTGAGGGAAAAAGTATCTGTGCCTCATCCCTGGGTCAGGAGTGACGCTGGGCAAAGGAATACTTTAAAGAACTTCCCTGTGATTAAAAAAAAAATCATTCTATGGAGAATCTCGAACAAATGCAAAAGTAGAAAGCGGTATATTAATCCCTGGAGTACCTATCACCTGCGTTTTCATAATTATCAGCACATGACCAATCTTGTTTCAGCTGCGTCTCCGTTTTCCTCCGCCTCCCCATACTAGATTTTTTTCGAAGCAATTCCTGGACGCGGTATTTCATTTGCAAATATTTTAGTATTTATCTCTAAATGATAAGAGCTCGTTTTATTAATATAACCACACAACCATGATAACATTTCCAAGTGATTCTGATAAACAGGGGCCCAGAGAACAACTGCTCTGAACCTAGATGAACCAGTTCTTCACCCAGGACCTTTTGTACTGGAATCCCCTGAGGTGAATGACACACACAGATTTCTGGGGCTGCCCCTTCCTACAATCAGAATGTCAATGGGAGGGGCCTGGGAGTTTGCTTTTTTTTTTTTTTTTTTTTTTTTGAGACGGAGTCTCGCTCTGTCGCCCAGGCTGGAGTGCAGTGGCGGGATCTCGGCTCACTGCAAGCTCCGCCTCCCGGGTTCACGCCATTCTCCTGCCTCAGCCTCCTGAGTAGCTGGGACTACAGGCGCCCGCCACCTCGCCTGGCTAGTTTTTTTGTATTTTTTGGTAGAGATGGGGTTTCACTGGGTTAGCAAGGATGGTTTCGATCTCCTGACCTCGTGATCTGCCCGTCTCGGCCTCCCAAAGTGCTGGAATTACAGGCTTGAGCCACCGCGCCCGGCCTGGGAATTTGCTTTTTAATAGGCCGTGAGCTGCTGCTCCCGGCCACGACCTTTTTGTTACTTTAAAAAATGTCAGGTGGGTTGGGCATGGTGTCTCACACCTGTAATCCCAGCACTTTGGGAGGCCAAGGCAGGTGGATCACTTGAGGCCAGGAGTTTGAGACCAGCCTGGCCAGCATGGTGAAACCCCGTCTCTACTAAAAACACAAAAATTAGCAGGGCATGGTGGCGCATGCCTATAATCCCAGCTACTTGGGAGCCAGAGGCACGAGAATCGATTGAACCCGGGAGGCAGAGGTTACAGTGAACTGAGGTTGCACCACAGCCCTCCAGTCTGGGTGAAAGAATGAGATGCTGTTTAAAAAAAAAAAAAAAGAAAGAAAAAAAAAGTTCTAAGGGAGTGGCCTTTAAGGAGACAGGAATAAATCATCTAGTTCCACTAGGGATGTAACTGCCCAATGGGTTCACCTTGCTCGCTGCCTAGACAGAACTGGTTTATCAAGACAGAGGAATTGCAATAGACAAAGAGTAATTCACGCAGAAGCGGCTGTGCAAGAGACCAGAGTTTTATTATTACTCAACTCAGTCTCTCCAAGCATTCAGGAATCGAGGGTTTTTAAGGATAATTTGGTGGGTGGGAGAAGGCCAGTGAGAGAGTGTTGATTGGTTGGGCTGGAGACGAAATCATGGGAAATTGGAGCTGTCCTCTTGCGCTGAGTCAGTTCCTGGGTCGGGGCCACAAGATCAGATGAGCCAGTTTATCCATCCGGGTGGTGCCAGCTGACCCATCAACGGGAGGGTCTGCAAAATATCTCAAGCACTGACCTTAGGAGCAGTTTAGGGAGGGTCAGAATCTTGTAGCTTCCAGCTGCATGACTGTAAATTATAGTTTATAATTTCTAATCTTGTGCCTAATTTGTTAGTCCTACAAAAACAGTCTAATCCCCAGGCAAGAAGGAGGTTTGTTTTGGGAAAGGGCTGCCATCTTTGTTTTACACTGTAAACTATAGGCTGGGCGCAGTGGCTCATGCCTGTAATCCCAGCACTTCGGGAGGCTGAGGTGGGCGGATCATCTGAGGTCAGGAATTCGAGACCAGCCTGGCCAACATGGCAAAACCCCGTCTCTACTGAAAATACAAAAATTAGCTGGGCGTGGTGGCAGTTGCCTGTAATCCTAACTACTTGGGAAGCTGAAGCAGGAGAATCGCTTGAACCCAGGAGATGGAGGTTGCAGCGAGCCAAGATCGTACTACTGCACTCTATCCTGGGTGACAAGAGTGAAACTCCATCTCAAAAAAAAAAAAAAACAAAACTATAAACTAAGTTCCTCCCAAAGCTAGCTCAGCCCACAGCCAGGAATGAACAAGGATAGCTTGGAGGTTAGAAGTAAGATGGAGCTGGTTAGGTCCGCTCTCTTTCACTGTCTCAGTTTTTTGCAATGGCGGTTTCAATGACAGCTTCTCATTCTTTCTGCAGAGCCACACTGGGGGTCGTGGGAAAGCAGTGATGCTCTTTGGATGGAGTCATTCATGAGCTTCAGGTGTACCGACCACACTATCCTGCTCACTCAAGGCCATCCGTACACAGACTTAAACTCCAAAGAGACTCCTCTGTGGCAGAGCAAAAGGACAGGCGGTTATCTTGGCGGGTTTTCCTAGAGAACCCTCATTTCAGTCTAGTGAATTTAACATTCCTTAAGAACATATTTTAATAATTTTTTAAAAAGTTTAATATGTTGAATAGGTAATATATTCACATGGTACAAAATTTGAATGGCAGGCCGGGTGTAGTAGCTCACGCCTGTAATCCAGCACTTTGGGAGACCGAGGCAGATGAATCACTTGAGGTCAGGAGTTCGAGACCAGCCTGGCCAATATGATGAAACCCTGTCTCTACTGAAAATACAAAAATTGGCCGGGCGTGGTGGCTCAAGCCTGTAGTCCCAGCTACTCAAGAGGCTGAGGCAGGAGAATTGCTTGAACCTGGGAGGCGGAGGTTGCAGTGAGCTAAGATCGTGCCACTACACTCCAGCCTAGGCAACAAGAGTGAAACTCTGTCTCAAAAACAAAGCAAAACAAAACAAAAAACAAAATGTGAATGCCATAAAATGGTATACAGAAAAGGTAAGCCTATCTCCCATCTTTTTTCCCCCATTACCACCTGCTCATTCACCACTCCCTCCTCCACTTGTCATTACTGGGTTAATATTCGTTTAAAAACTAACAGGACCTCTGCTTCTGGGAAGATGGAGTAGATGTACTTTTCTCTATTCTTTCTGTTAAGTACAACTAAAAACCCTGGATATTACATAAATTATAAATAATTTAGTAAATATATAATATATAAAACGCCTCTTAAAAGGCAGAGAGAAGAAGGCAGACCAGCTAAGGACCTCAGGACCCAAGAAACAACACGGTGATGAGTTCTCTAGGTTTTCTTTTTGTTTCTTATGTCCCAGATTTGCAGTTGAAGAAGCCGGCAACCCAGAAATGTTGATAAGCTCAGATGCAAAAAGCTCCCCCAAAAATTTGCTCTCTCTAGCCAAATGACCAGTCTAGTAAGACAGAATATGTGGGTTTATTCCAGGGATATAAGGATGGTTCGTTATTTGAAAATGAATCTCATCCACCAAATTAATGAACTAAAAGAAGAAAACTTACATGATGCTCTCTATCAGTGCAGAAAATGCAAAATTTAGCACACATTTATGATTTTAAAAATCTCAGGAAAAATAGACGTAGAGGGGGAATTTCCTAAACTTGATACAGGGTATACGCCATAAGCCTTCAGCTAACATACTTAAGGGTGAGAATGAATGCTTTGCCCCTAAGATGGGGAACAAACCAAGGATATCAGTCTCACCACTTATCCAACATAATGCTGTAATTTCTAGCCAGTGTAATAAGGTAAGAAATGGAAATAAAAGTCATATAGATTGGAAAAGAAGGAATAAGACTCACTATTTGCAGATTACATGATTGTGTACATAGAAGATCCCGAGGCATCCACAAAAAACTCTCTCAGAACTAATAAGTAAGTTTAGCAGGGTTACAAGATACAAGATAACACACAAAAATCAATTGCATTTCTGTATACTAGCAATGAACATATGGATATCAAATTTTTAAAAAATACCATTTCGGCCAGATGTGGAAATTCATGCCTGTAATCCTAGCACTTTGGGAGGATGAGGTGGGAGGATCACTTGAGTCCAGGAGTTCAAGATCAACCTGGGCAACATGGTGAGACCCTGTCTCTGCAAAAAATACAAAACTTAGCTGAGCGTGGTGGTGACGCTTGCAGTCCCCGCTACTGGGGAGGCTGGGGTGGGAAGATTGCTTGAGTGTGGCAGGCAGAGGTTGCAGTGAGCCGAGATCACGCTGCTGCACTCCAGCCTAGGCAACAGAGTGAGACCCTGTCTCAAAAAATAAAATAAAATAAAATAAAACAAAACAATACCATTTGTAGTTGCTCAAAAAAAGAGAGAAATAGGTGTAACAAACATGTTACACGTAACAAAGCATGTATAGGATTTGTTTTTTGTTTTGTTTTGTTTTTGTTTGGTTGGCTTTTTTTGAGACAGAGTTTTGCTCTTGTTGCCCAGGCTGTAGTGCAATGGTGTGATCTTGGCTCACTTTGACCTCCGCCTTCTGGGTTCAAGCAATTCTCCTGCCTCAACCTCCCGAGGACTGGGATTACAGGCACCCCCACCACCACACCCGGCTGGTTTTTTGTATTTTTAGTAGAGTCAGGGTTTTACCATGTTGGCCAGGCTGGTCTCGAACTCCTGACCTCAGGTGATCCACCCACCTCGGCCTCCCAAAGTTCTGGGATTACAGGCATGACCCACCATTCCCGGCTACTTGTATCAGATTTAACTGCTGAGAACTACACAACACTGATGAAAGAAATCAAATATCTATGTAAATGGGAACCCCATACTGTACTCAGGAATTGGAAGACTCAACAAAGTAAAGATGCCAACTTTCCCCAAATTGACACACAGGTTTAGCACACTTTCTATAAAAATCCCAGTCATATTTTTTATAGATAAAGACAAGATTACTCTAAAATTTATATGGAAAGGCAAAGGAAATAGAATAGCTAAAAGAATTTTGAAGAAGAAAAATAAAGGAGCAGCACATATATCAATGAATCAGAATAGAAAATCCAGAAATAGGCCCACCCAAATATGCCCAATCAGTTTTTGACAAAAGTGCAAAAGCAATTCAATGGAGGAAAGATAACGTTTTCAAAAAATGGCGCTGGAGCAAATGGACACAAAACTTAGACCTAGGTCTGACATCTTATATAAAAATTAATGAATCATAGACCTAAGATGTAAAACATAAAACTATAACACTTTTTTTTTTTTTGAGACAGGGTCTCCCTCTGTCCCCCAGGCCTGGAGTGCAGTGGCGCGATCTCAGCTCATTGCAACCTCCGCCTCCTGGGCTCAGTTGATCCTCCAGCCTCAGCCTTCCAAGTAGCTGGGACTTACAGGCGTGAGCCACCACGCCTGACTAATTTTCGTATTTTTTGTAGAGATGGGGCTTCGCCATATTGCCCAGGCTGTTCTCGAACTCCTGAGCTCAAGCAATCTGCCCACGTCAGCCTCCCAAAGCGCTGGGATTACAGGCGTGAGCCACCGCACCCAGCCAAAACTATAAAACTTTTAGAAAAGAACATAGAAGAAAATCTTTGTGTTCTGGGGGCAAGGAGCTCCGAGACTTGACACCAAAAGCATGCCCCATAAAAGGAAAAATTAGATTTTATTTAGGGTTTAAGAGTTTAGACTCTGGACTCTCTCAGCCCTGGTTTTACTAGTTAGCTCTATCACTAACTACGTTGGGCATTTAAAACTCCTGTGTTGTCCCACGTGGTGCGTGGGTGATTGTAGATGAGGACACACATCCTGAAGGCAGAAGTAGTTGGTTGGTGGCAGAGTCTGGGTTACAACCCCTGGTCTCCTGGTTCCGAGTCCAGGTGAAACACTTTCCCCTGCAGTCCACCCTGTTACAGAGGATAAAAAGGCACGTTATAGACTAGGGGAAAAATTTTGCCTACCACATATATAACAAAGGACTAGCAGGTAGGACAGCTGAAGAACTCTCAACGTTCAACGGGGTAGAAGAACAAACAATTCAATAGAATATGGGCAAAAGACATGAAGAGGCATTTTACCAAACATATGGTGCTATGATCTGAATATTTGTGTTCTCCTCAGATTCCTGTGTTGAAGGCCTAACCCCCAAGGTATTGGTACTAGGAGGTAGGGGCTGTGGGAGGTGATTAGGTCATGAAGGTGGAGCCCTCATGAATGGGATTAGTGTCTTTATAAAAGAGACCTTTGCCATGTGTGAGGTTACAGTGAGAAATCTATCTATGAAGAAAGTGGGCCTTCACCAAATACAGTCTGCTGGCACTTAGCTGTTCAACTCCCCAGCTTCCAGAACTGTAAGGAACACAATTCTGTTGTTTATAACCCAGTCTATGCTATTTTGTTATAGCAGCCCAGACAGACTAAGACAGGTGACACATAAACATGAAAAGATGTTCAGCCTCATTAGCCTTTAGGGAAATGCTGATTGAAACCATAGCAAAATATCATGATACAGTTTTCAGCGTGGCTAAACTAGAAATAGTGACCCCACCAAATGCCGGCAAGGATAAGGGGAAACTGGGTCACTCAGACATTGCTACTGGGAGTGTAGAATGCTACAGCCACTTTCATAAACAGTTTGTCAGTTTCTTTAAAAATGAAACCTGCAACTACCATATGACCCAGCAGTTGTACCCCGGGCATCTATCCGAGAGAAATGAAAACTTAACGTTTGTGCAAAAACCTGTGTAAGAACGTTCGATCAGCTTTATTCATAATATGCCCAAATGGGAAACAACTCAGCCATCCTTCAGTAGGTAAATAGTTAAGCAAATTGTGACACCCCTGTGTCATGGAGCACTACCTAGCAATGAAAAAGGAGCAAATTATTGATACATAACAATCTGGGTGAATCTCCAGAGGATTATGTTGAATGAAAAAAGTCAGCCCCTGAAGGATACATACTGTATGATTCCATTTACATAACATTCTTGAAATGCTAAAATTATAGAGATGGGGAACAGATTTATGGTGGTGAAAGATGGTGTGGGGTGGGAAGAAAGTAGGTGTGGCTATAAAAGGCACCATGAAGGATTCTCGTGGTGATGGAAATTTCTGTATTTTTATTGTATCCGTGTCAATATCCTGGTTGTGATATGGTAATACAGTTTTGCAAGATGCTACCCTTAGAGGAAATTAGGTAAGATCTGGCATCTCTCTGCATTATTCCTTAATTGCATGCGAATCTACAATTATTTTGAAATAAAAAGTATGATTGAAATAACTATCAGGAAGCTTAGCGTACTGGGGATTAAGACATTGAAACTGCAGAAGGCTTTAGCAAAGCTATACTACTGCAAGGATAGTTCACACTTGAATTAGCTTGAAACATTACCTATCTGTATCACCTTAGAAAGCAGAAAATGGACCTTTGTTGGAGTGGGACACTGGATGGCCAGGGTTTGGCAGAGCCTGCCCAACAAAAATAGCTTCAAAATTGACTTTATTCTCAGGAAGGCTCTTCCTGGACAGTGGCAAACATAGCCATAGCAAATGCTGGCTCACTTCCTGTCAGCCAGCAGCCCTGGCGGAAGAGGGCCTCTTACTCAGTTGTACAGCAAGCTGTCTCCAGGAGCCGGGGCTGGAGAGACAGCCAGTGTGGCTGAGGGTCTGTCTAGCTGCTTCTGCCCAGGAACAAGGCCTATCCTTGTACTCATGGCTTCCTTTTCTCTTGCAGATGCCCACTATTGCTTGGTTCTACTTCCTTCATCCCGACTGGCCGTCGGACTTATGCCGCTGCAGTGGAGCCGGTGAGTGGAAGCCCCGCTACCTGGGAGCCAGTTGGATGGTCAGAACCCTTTCCTCTGGGCCCCTGGGCCCTGAGCTACCCTCAGCGTGGGGCTTTAGTGTTTCCAGGACACTCGGAGCCACTTTCTCACTTAAACCTCCTCCAAAGCCCCTCATCAGTAATGAGCTCACATACCCCCATCCGTGTGGGAAGGAAGCAGTAATGAGGCACTCCAGCCCCTCCCAGCCAGGAAGGTATCGGTGGAGGCCTAGTGTGGAGCCAGAACTCCCAGCCCCACCCAGCAAGTTAGGGGTTAAGAGTTTAGACTCTGGAGGTCTGGCGCAGTGGCTCACGCCTGTAATCCCAGCACTTTGGGAAGTTGAGGTGCGTGGATCATCTGAGGTAGGGAGTTCAAGACCAGCCTGGCCAACATGGAGAAACCCCATCTCTACTAAAAACACAAAATTAGCTGGGCGTGGTGGTGCATACCTATAATCCCAGCTACCCGGGAGGCTGAGGCAGGAGAATCACCTGAACCCAGAAGGTGAAGGTTTTGCGGTGAGCCGAGATCGCGCCACTGTACTCCAGCCTGGGCAACAACAGCCAAACTTCATGTCAAAAAAAAAAAAAAAAAAGAAAGAAGAGTTTAGACTCTGGAATCTCTTAGCCCTGGTTTCAGTTCCAGCTGTATCGCTAACTACATCGAGCATTTAAACAAAGACCACTGTTTCTCACATGTAGCATGGGGGGTTGTAGATGAGATTCTAAAGGCAGAAGTAATTTTCCCAAGCAACGTTGCTGGTTGGTGGCAGAGTCTGGGTTAGAACCTGGCCTTTCCACTATACCTTGGTGCTTCTCCAGACAGCAAGAACAAGGTAGGGAGGGCCAGGCTGGGGCCACTCAGGAAGCACTAGCTCTCACTGCACAGAGGGTGGAGAGGCCTGGTCACTTCGCCCTGTACCCCTGGTTCCTAACATGGAATCTGACCTTGTAAAACAGGTTGGCAGCAAAGCTGTCCTGGTCACAGGCTGTGACTCTGGATTTGGGTTCTCGTTGGCCAAGCATCTACATTCAAAAGGCTTCCTTGTGTTTGCTGGCTGCTTGATGAAGGTAAGAGACAATTATCTTCTTCACCATGGTCTTTTACACAAGGTCATTGTTTTATAGTCTTTTAAAAATTCCCTTCCTAACAACCGGCTCACCTTTGCTTAAACCAGCCTGTCCATTTTCCACTGGCTTCAGTCCCACTTGTTCTTCATAGCTTTGTCCATCCATCATCCATGCATCCATCCATCCATCCTCTCATCCATCCATCATTTGTCAAATGTTCTGATGTACCTGACACTTTGCTAGGTGCGTAGAAGAATGAGATCTTGTCCCTGCCCTGAAGTTGCTCCCTGTCAAGTGGTGAGGAGACAGCCATGCGTAGACACAGCCGAAGAATTAGAATGAAGAAGATTCTCAGGGGTGTGCGAGAATGTTCGGTGAGACTGTATAGAAGGAAGGGATAGATGATGGCAGGCCAGAGGAAGTGACATTTGTTCTGGGCCATGGCAAGTAAATAACACTGCCATAGGTGGAGACTGGGAGGAGTTACCTGCTGGACAGGAGGACTATCCTGAGCAGAGGCTTGAAAGCATGAGGCTCCTTTGGGACACATTAAGGAGAATTTAAGGGGCATGAAGGGAAGCACTGGGACCTGAGACTGCAAAAGCAAACAGTGGGCAGGTCTCCAGTTAGAGAGTTGTGCGCCCACCACCACTGTCCACTTTCAGAATACTCCGTCACTCGGAATTCTCTCTCTCGACCACTGGGAGTTAGTCTCCACGTACACTTCTAGCCCCGAGCGGCCACTGATTTCTATTTCTGTAGGTTGCGTTTTCTGGACTTTTCATCTACATGGAATCATACAATACGTGGCCTTTTGTGCCAGGCTTCTTGAACACTTAGTGTAATGTTTTTGAGAGTCATCCATGTTGCAGAATGCATAAGTAGTTCATTCCTTTGTATTACTGAATGGTATTCTATTGTGTGCCTATACTGTATATATATATATATTTTTTTAAATTTAATTATTATTTTTTTTTTTTGGAGACAGAGTTTCACTTTGTCACCCAGGCTGGAGTGCAGTGGTGCAATCTTGGCTCACTGCAACCTCTGCCTCCCAGGTTCAAGTGATTCCCCTGCCTCAGCCTCCCAAGTAGCTGGGACTACAGGCATGAGCCACCAGGCTCACCTAATTTTTGTATTTTTATTAGAGATGGGGTTTCACCATCTTGGCCAGGCTAGTCTGAAACTCCTGACATCAGGTGATCCACTTGCCTCGGCCTCCCAAAGTGCTGGGGTTTCAGGCGTGAGCCACTGTGCCCAGCTATACTATATTTTTAAAACATCCATTCACTAGTTGATGGATGTCTGGATAAAAATGTTTGGATTTTGGGTTATTGTGAATAATGATGCTATGAACTTTCACACACAGGTCTCTCTGTAGATGTGTGTTTTCTACCTAGCTCCTTTTAATGAAATTTAGAAACCAAGATCTGGGCATCAGGTGGGCTCATCGCCAGTAGGGCTCGGGGCATTGTTCATCCTGCCTGGCAGTGGACAGAGCTACAAGATGTATATATCATATCATATCACACAAAAGCACACACATGCACACACTCTATCTATAGCACACATATAAAGTCAGTGGAACCTTGTGATTTTATTTATTTATTCATAAAATCATGAGGTTATGTTGATCTACTCCAATTCAGCACAAGGCATTCTTCCTTGCTTATCTCATTCCATATTTGTTTCCTCCTTCTCCTGCAGTTAGACCCTAATTCCTATTTCAATATCTTTACTCAATTGATTAGTCCTACAATACACACAACGTAGTTTCAGAATCATTACATTCATACCATTGCAGACAGCAAAACTTACTAAGTAGATGTGTCGGCTTGGATCCTCCAAGAAGTCAATGCCAAAATAGGGGTAGATGTGCAAGAGATTGATTAGGGAAATGCCTAGAATGTTTGAAGGGGGAAGGGGCAGAAAAAGGCAGGGAAAGCTTTTGACTGCAATACAGTGTGTGATAAGAAATCGCAAGGAGGCCGGGCGCGGTTGCAGGCACCTGTAGTCCCAGCTACTCGGGAGGCTGAGGCAGGAGAATGGCGTGAACCCGGGAGGCGGAGCTTGCAGTGAGCTGAGATCTGGCCACTGCACTCCAGCCTGGGCGACAGAGCGAGACTCCGTCTCAAAAAAAAAAAAAGAAAGAAATCGCAACGAAGGAAGATGAGGGAGGCAGAGCTTCAGACTGCAGTGTCTGTCCTCTGAGAGTCTTGGCTGGGACCTTGGGGAAGCCCCAAGAAAAGGTTGTTTGTTAGAGGAGACCAGTGTTGGCCAGGAATGGTCCT
Organism: Chlorocebus sabaeus; assembly: GCF_047675955.1. Taxonomy (NCBI): domain Eukaryota; kingdom Metazoa; phylum Chordata; class Mammalia; order Primates; family Cercopithecidae; genus Chlorocebus; species Chlorocebus sabaeus. The sequence goes on from NC_132918.1 coordinate 90,635,796, forward strand.
GCGATCCCTCCGTGTGCGGCCATTGGCTGAGGACAGGCCAGGCTCGTGTGGTCGCGGCGTTGACGCCATGGCTGTGAAGTTGCAGGGGTTGCGATGGCGTAGCTGTCAACCGTTCCTGCAGCAGACTTCCCTGAAGGGAGGTCTCAGTGGGGCACCTCCGTGGTTGCCACAGTAGAGCTTATTTAGGATTTCGTTAAAGTGTTTTTTGACTTTAAAGGTATGACTGAAGGTATACAAAGCATTATTATTACTTTTTCTAAGACGGAGTCTTGCTCTGTCGCCCCAACAGGAGCTGGAGTGCAGTGGTACTATCTCGGCTCACTGCAACCTCTGCCTCCTGGGCTCAAGCAATTCTCTTGTCTCAGCCTCCCGAGTAGCTGGGATTACAGGTGCCCACCACCACGCCCAGCTAATTTTTGTATCTTTAATAGAGACAGGGTTTCACCATGTTGGCCAAGCTGGTCTCAAACTCCTGTCTTCAGGAGATCCACTCACCTTGGCCTCCTGAAGTGCTGGGATTACAGGCGTGAGCCACCACTCCTGGCCCAAAGCACTATTTTTAAAAGTTACTTGTATTAATTTTTGTTTTTTCTTTATCACTATATTATTTATTTGAAATATAATGCCATTTATTTGTGATCTGTTTTCCTTGTTGTTGTTTCTTGTTGATGTAATTTAATTTCTGAATATGTAAACCATTAACAAGGCTGTAAAGTCAAAAATTATACAAATAGGTAAAATCAAAGTAGCGTGATTCCCTCACCTCCTATCTGTTCCACTCCATTCTTTCATTTTCCCCCATGTTACACAAGTGTTTGCACATTGCATGCACTCTTTGGTTTTTTAAAACATTAACAATGTATCTTGGAAATCAGTTTGTATGGCCTCACAGAGTCCGTATGGCCTCAAACAGTCCGTATGACCCCGCAGAGTCCGTATGACCCCACGGAGTCCGTATGGCCCCGCGGAGTCCGTGTGGCCTCACAGAGTCCATATGGCCCCACAGAGTTTGTATGACCTCACAGAGTCCGTATGACCCCGCAGAGATCTTTCTCACTTTGATAACGGCTTTGAAGCACCCTACTGAGTGGGTGGGTCATAATTTACTTCACCAAAATCTCCTGTAGATAAGCATTTAGGTGCTTTCAATATTTTGCAATTACAAATAATGCCACAATGAATAACCTTGTAGTTTCATTATTATTGGGGGGTTATCCCTTTTTTTACTTTTTTTTGAGATGGAGTTTCACTCTCGTTGCCCAGGCTAGAGGGCAATGGCCCAGTGTCGGCTCACTGCAACCTCCACCTCCCGGGTTCAAGCAATTCTCCTGTCTCAGCCTCCCAAGTAGCTGGGATTACAGGTGTCCACCACCACCCCTGGCTAATTCTTGTATTTTTAGTAGAGAGGAGGCTTCACCATGTTGGTCAGGCTGGTCTCAAACTCCTGACTTCAGGCAATTCGCCCACCTTGGCCCCCCAAAGTGCTGGGATTACAGGCGTGAATCATTGCATCCAGCCATTGGGGGACTATCTTTAGAGTAAATTCCTGGGAGTGAGATTGCTCTTATCAGAGGGTAAATAAAATATATTGTCATTTTAAAGATATTCCCAAATTTTCCATCATAGGGGTCATGTAATTTTACATTCCCTCCAGGAGTGTATGAGTGTCTATTTCCACACAATTTCACCAACAGAGTATGCGTCAAGCTGTTGATTTTTGCCAGTCTGATAGGTGGGAAATGTACCTCAGCATTGTTTTTATTGTATGTCTCTTCCGAGCACGTACCCCTGTTCTTTAAGGACATGACCCAGAAGCTTCCCAGATATCAGCTGTGCTCTCATTCTCTGGGCCAGAACTTAGTCATGTGGCCTTACCTGGCTGCAGGGAAGGCTGGAGGATGTAGGGAGTATTCTGAGACAATATGTACCTGGCCTAAAACGTCAGGCGTTCTACTGCTATGGAAGAAGGACGAAGGGAAGTGTGGGCATTCGGGACAACTTGCTTTCTCTGTTCAGTGGCTGAGGCATTTTTCTTTATTTTCAAGGCCATAGGAACCCAGGGGAGGAATTTTCCATACTATGTTTGATCTCTTTGTAATGTTTGATACCTGTTCAATGGAAAATTTCAATAATATAAACAAGTACAAGAAATCATTTATATTGACACGCTCTGAACATCCTTCCTTCTGGATCAGAGAAGGTTTTTTTGTCCTTTTCATCTTTACTTCTTTTGAATTGTGAAAGTGGTAAAACATATTCATAATAACTTCAAATAATACAGAAGTATATTATGTAACAAAGTGAAGTCTTCCCAGTCTCTTGTTCCAAGGCAGCTTAAACGCAGGTGTATGCATTATTTGTGACTTTTGCTATTACAGGTTGAGTATCTCTTATCTGAAATGCTTGGGACCAGATGTGTTTTGGATTTTGGATTTTTCTAGATTTCGGAATATTTGCATTATACTCGCTCAGCATCTGTGATCTGAAAATCCAAAATCTAAAGTGCTCCAATGAGTATTTCCCTAGAGCATCATGTCAGCACTCAAAAAGTTTCAGATTTTGGAACATTTCAGATTTGGGATTATTGGATTAGAGATGCTCAACCTGTATTAACAAAGCCTTGGTGAGTCATGTTGCATGTACGTCTTTGTCTCCTTCCATTGGCAATTCTTGGGAACACTGTGTAGATGTGAAAGTGCAAGTTGCAAAGGTGTGCAGGTTTTAGGTTTTGTTCAAATCCCCAAACCACTCCCCTGAAAGGCTGTCGCACTCCTGACAGTGCTGGAGAGAACCTCTCTGGGGAGGGTTCTGGGGAATGGGTGTGGCATCCCTGGTGCTGGGTTCTTCTGCAGAATGTGGACCTGCCTCAGCAGGTCCCAGCAAGAACCATGATGCCATAAAAATGTTTTAAAGTCCCTTGTCCGATGTTAGGCTTCTGTGCCATTGTGCTGGCTTGTCCAGTGACACAGGGAGCTACACACATTCCACAGCACAGGGCAGAGGCTGCTCAGTGCTGCGGAAGACTCTTCAAAAGGGCCTTGGGTTCTAGTCCCAGATTGACCACTAACCCCGGAAGGGGGCAAACATGTCTTCTCCCTGGCCCTCGGTTTCCTCTTACTTACACCAATAGGGTTGGACTGGCGGTCTTAGGTCCTTCCACTCCTGCAACAGTGATTCTAGAATTGGTTGACTGGTATTTTGAAGAAAGTACCAGACAAGCTCATTGGCAGGTTATGTCTGTTGGTATCTACCTCTTGACCCATTCCATCTGCTATCTCAGATCAGTCAGGCAAGTCAGAAAGCAGTTAGCACCACCAGAGACTTTGGATAAGGCACCATGGGGGTTGAAAGGGGGAATTTGTTTCTAGCCTGATTCTGTAGTGTTAGCCCCATGGCGGATTCTGGCCACATCTGTACCTAAACACTCGGTCTGCTCTTGTTCAGAATTAGTGTTCCTCTTCTGTCTCATATCTCATTGCCTTGGGCCAACTCAAGGACTTAGCTCCAGCAGATGTCTGCTACCTCCTATGTCACTGGTTCCACGCTCTCTCCTGGGTCATTTCAGCGCGCGCGTGCACACACACACACACACACACACTCACTCATTCACTCACTCACTCATACACAGAGACCTACACCACCATATCCTGTGTGCATTACCTCCCCACATCTCTGCTCCTTGTTGCAGAAAAGCACCCCCAGAGGGGGTACAACACACCTGGATCAGGCTTTGCCCCATCACGCTGTTTATGTACTTGTTTATTTATTCAGCAGATGTTTACTGAGCACCTAAGATAAGCTGCCAGTGTTCCCTGTTGGAGATACAGCATATAACAACTCAGTGAAAAGTTCCTGCCCTTGTGGAGCTTAGATTCCAAGGGGGGATGATAGACAAGGAATAAGATAAGTAAATTGCTTCTCTGAGGGGTGGTAAAAGCAGTAGAGAAAAATAAAGCAGGAAAAGAAGATACAGCATGAATGTGGTAGATGGGGTGTCAGATTTTCAAGAGGGAGGAAAGATCACACCAAGAAGGTAAATTGGAGCTCCCTCATCCAAAGGAGGTGCGGGAGTGAGTGTCACAGAAATCCAGGGGAAGAGGGACAGCCCAGTACAAAGCCCCAGGAGGGAGTGTGCAGGGTGTGCCTGAGAAACAGCACGAAACCTTGTGGCTGAAGCAGAATGAGCAGGGAGTAGCGTGAAGGGAGGGGCGTGGGAGCAGATCTTGTATCAGCACAGGGAAGGCTTAATGAGAGGTGGCGTCTCACCACCATCTGGAAGGATGAACAGGAGCTTCCTGTGAAATGGGGGCAGGTGGCATATGAGGCACTGCCAGTAGTTTGAGGTGGCCAAAGCCCAGTGCCCTGGTGAGCTGGGAAAAGAAGGCAGGACCAGACCAGGAAGGTCCCTGAGTGCCTCTGACCCAGCTTTTGTCAAGGATACCAACAGCCCCCATTTTCCCAAATCCATTGGCCACTTCCCAGACCACGTCATGCTCAACCCAGCAGCAGCTTTTGACCAGATAAACCACCCTTACCCGTAACACTTTGTTTCTTGACTCCATGCTCTCAGGGCTCTTCCCGTCTGCTTGTTAGCTCCTCCTCCTGCCCATCCTGTGAACATTACAGTGCCCAGGCTCGCCCCACTCTGAAGTGTTTCTAACGCGTGTGATAAGACGCTGACTTATAACATGGGCTGAGCGTTCTCATGTTCTTCCCTGAGGTGCTAAACCACCTTAATATGTATGCTAGAGAGTAAAACCTTTTTGCCAGAATCAGCTCATTGGCTGCCTCAGTATTATAAGAAATGGAGGTAGAAGAGGTTGAGTGGCTAGAGAGAGTTGTTAGTGTGCTGATATTTTCCCTCTGATGGCGAGTAAAATGAGGTGGGCTTCATATGAATGCCTTGGAGAGCTTCTGGACTTTTCCAAGTTCTGGAACTCCCCGGAGAGCTTCTTGGCTTACCACATGTGCCCTGGAGTCTGGAGGCTACAGAATGTGATGCTAATGTCTACCAGAAGAAGTCTAAAGGCCCGAGATTGAGGTAGGAGTGGCTGGTCTGGGAGCAGAGCATGGAAAGCTGGTGGGGAGAGGGCTGTCCTTCTACCCGGGCAGGTAACAGTTGCCTGGCCCTGCGTGGACAATAGAGAGAGCTGCTTAGAGTCACCTTAAGGGCAACCATCCAGTGAGCTGGCTAGGAGGATCCACGTGGCCCCAGCCAGAAGCGGGTACATCACTGAGGCCAGGGGCTGAGGGAGCAGATGCCCGGCTCGGGGAGGCACGCTGCCCTGCCTCTGGAGCGGCGGTCGGAGGTCTCCAGGGCAGAATATTTGTGGACTCTGCAGAAGCACCCCAAGAAGGAATAGCTGGCTTTTGTGCACCTGCCATCTCAGGGGCAGCAACAACAGACAACAGCCAGCCTCAGATGACTACAGTCTTGCCCCTAATTTGCTGCCCCTGGATCCAACCTTGGAAGGATCAGAAATTAAGACTAGGAGGGGAGGAGGAGCTAGAAAACGGTGAGAAAGACAACCTCCACCAGCACCTACTTCCCGCAGCCCTCAGGGCTGGGCAGGGGAAAGCTTTACCTTGCATACAAGTTTGGGAGTTTAGGTTTTCAAACCGGGCTGGGCTGGAATTATTGGCTTAAGAGACTGAACAGGATTCTTCATGCCAAAACAAAGAGGCTGTCTGTCCACTGTCTGAGAATGAGTGGAAAAGCTATAAGACTTGCCTGAAATTTCATCCAGGGCTGGAAAAAATAGCTTACAGGTGAGGCTGAAAGGGACAGTAAGATTAAAGAAGTGGGTTTATCAATAAGCCGGTTGCACAGGCACCAACACAGCGGAACCAAAAGCTTGTCCCTGAGCAGCTGGACAGAGGTGGACAGAGACTCCAGAGACCTGCAGAGGGAGCACAGAGACCTGCAGAGGGAGCACAGAGACCTGCAGAGGGAGCACAGAAACCCCGGGGCCAGGGAGGTGGCATGGCCCAAGGGGCAGTCTTGGTCTGAGGACAGGTAGACCCTGAAGGTGACGGGCCAACAGTCTGCAGCCAGCAGGCTGAGGGTGGTTGGGAAGGTTTCCCTGAATAACTGGGGACACACTGGTAGTTTCTCTCCCTGTTGGCGTGGTTGTCAGGAGCAGGGTGTAGAGGCTGCCCAAAGGCAAATGAGGGTTCCTGGGGGCCTGTCAGGTGAAGACAGGAGGGTGGCGTTGCTCTCCTGCGGAGCCTGAACGCTAAGCCTGAAGCCATGGGCAGTGAGAGTAATCCCCTAGTTTCCTCTGAAAGAAGACTCTTCACTGTCAAACCGCCAAATTAAGAGTTTACATGGGCAACCTGACTTGGAGTAGAGGGGGGGTTCCCCTGAGGACTGCAGGGACCTTATGATGCTGTCTGGGTCACTGGAGAGGTCTTGTATAGGGGTCTGAGAAGAACTGAATGATAGCAACAGGGTTAACCAAGTCCCAAGAGGAAGGACATTTAGACGCCTCTTGTGCATTTCAGCTAGAATCCCCCTTTCCGAGGTTCAGACCACGTGAGCTCCACTCCAAGGGACATTTGAAGAGCCACCAGATGGAAGACTGTATTAAAGCAAGACGCATGTTTTCCTGGCACCTGTGTGCCACCTGTGGAAGAGAGGGGTCTGCAGGCACCACATCGTGGCACCCTACACTTGAAGATGGCATTAGTTCTTTCTCGGTGGAGTCCTCTGTGGGAATGACAGCATGAGCTCCAGGCCCATCTGTCCTGTGCGTCTCATGCCTGTGTCTTGTTTGGGAAACTCAGCACATCTAGGGGATTTCAGAGCCAAACTTTAGACCCACCGGGCCTCCAGCCTGGCTGCTCTGTCCAAAGGCCTCCCTGGTGCCAGGCCCCTGCAGAGACGCCATGGGTGTCACATTGCTTTTTCGAAGGGCCACTGGGGAGGCTTCCTTTTGATGGAAAACCAGGCTGTGCAGATGACAGTCGAGGAAAGGAAGGGGTGTTAGGGGAGATCAGCCCGACCTCCTGTCCAATGCCTGGATTGTCTCTGTACCACATTTCCCACACCCCATCCGCAAGCATGCCCCCAACCCCCAAACATCCCTCCGACCTCCAAACAACCCCCCACCCACACTCATTGCCTAAACACCTCCAGGCAGCCCATGCCATCTCCAGACTGAAGATCATACCTCATTTTGAGCTGAACTTGACTTCTTGGTCCTGGCTCTGTTCTCCGTGGCTGCATGGAACAAGTTGGCTCCCTCTGTCATGTTCCACTCAAGTCTTCTCTCCGGGGTGACTATGTCCAGCACCTCCGGCCCCACTGGGCAGTCCCTTCACCATTTCCTCCTCTGCCCTCTGAAATTGCATGATGTGATTTCTCCTGTCCTGGGGTTGGGGTTCTTCTGGTTGAAAGCATTCAGAAGGCTCAGCCTACCCAGTAGAGAACTTTGCACCCCTGACATGCGCTGACCGTCCTGGGCTTTCCACCCTTGCCTGCGCCTGGGATGTTTGCTTCGGTAGCAGCTGTGTGTGCCATGGGCAAGCCCTTGGCTGGAGAGTGGGCATTTCTCTACCCCTTTATTCTTGGCAGCTAGTCCAGTCCTCTTATAAGAGGCATCACTATGCCATGCACCACTCAGGAAAATCACTGCCAATTAAGTCACTGATGACCAACTCTGTTTAATTTTCACATCGAGTGTAGCTCATGCCTATTGTGAAAGAAACCGTGTTTCATCGAATAGGATGAAATAGGACAATACAGCCTGCCTCGTACTTAGCACCGTGCTCAGGACAGTGGACACTCAGGAAATGCCGTCTGCTTAGATGAAAGCCCCCGGCAGCTCGGCAATGCCCACAGGCAGACCCCTGCCCCCCTCACCCCTCCAGCCCTGTGTCCACCACTTCCTTATGTGTCTGCACTGCCTGCAACCGATGGCTTATGGTGGTGTCCTCTCATCTCTTCCCGCAGTGCCCCATCCCCATCGGCCCCCTCTTGCGAATGTCCTCAGCTGTCACCGCCTTTGGAAGTTCTCCCCTGCCCATCCCTCCTGTGTCCCTCCCACATCCCGCAAGTTTCCATACAGCACACAGTCACCGTGTTGCTTATGTACTCTTCACCTGTCTCCTTCCCTAGAACATGACTCTGGGAACAGGGGCTGAGTTATCAATCTTGACCTCCAGTTCCTAGCACGGTGCCGGAGCACGATAGAGGCCCAAGAAATGTTTGCCGAGCGAGTGACGCTTTTCTCGTGTTTAGCAGTACCTGAATTTGTGTGGTGCTTTAGACTCTAACAGGCTTCTTACAAATCCATTTCCTTACTCCATTAGTCTGAGCAGGTCAGGACAGGTGATGATATTCCTGTTTTACAGCCAGAAAAAATGGACACCTGTTAGGGGACACCCCTGAGTGCACAGAGCCTGCTCAGTGACTGAGCTGGGATTAGAGGCTGGCTCTGGCCTCTTACCAGTTTCGAGTTGATGGGCCCTTGGCTTAGAACAGAGGTGGCAAACTGGCAGCCTGCTGGTCCTATGTGGCCTGTGGACATGCTTTGGCCCACACAGTGTTTTGTTTTGTTTTTGTTTTTGTTTTTAATGTGTGTAAGTTGCCAACACTTAAAAGAATTAAGAGATTTCCCAATTACTAGCCTAAAAATGTAAGCATCTGGCAACCCTGGGCTTGCATCCCCACATGGGTAATTCCTGAAATGTCCTGTACTCGCCAGGGCCCCCACCTGCCCCACATAAGTTTGCAGCCCCTGCTTGGAGAAAGAATCCTGCTGTGAGGCCCTGGGGACCGGTTCTCCATCCTGTTCATGGTGTGTCTGTGTCTATAGCTCGGTGCTTGATAGGTCATCAGTGCTCAGATTAAAAAGAACCGCACGCTGGTGGGTCAGGCCTGGTCAGGCCTCCAGAGAATCCCGTGGGCAGTTGCCAACATGCCTGAGGCTTTGGCCGGGACTTGAGGCCAGCTCCTGCCTTGGCAGGGGTCCTCAGGGTCTGCCTCAGGGTGGGAAGGAAGGAGGTAGAAACAGCTCTTCTCTCCTCCCCAGGACAAAGGCCATGATGGGGTCAAGGAGCTGGACAGCCTAAACAGTGACCGACTGAGAACCGTCCAGCTCAACGTCTGCAGCAGTGAAGAGGTGGAGAAAGTGGTGGAGATCGTCCGCTCGAGCCTGAAGGACCCTGAGAAAGGTCGGGCACCCCTTCGGGCGGCAGGGGTTGTGTATGCGGCCATTCCAAGGGGCGCTTGCTAAACACCACCTTCCATTGGCTGGCATCCTGCCACCACACTCCTTTCCTTATTGTTTAGAATCTTCCTCCTGCACGGTAGGAGGAAGGGGATGACACTAAACACACCCGTGCAATAGGGCAATGGAAAAATACAGGCAGGAGGTGATTTCAGAGTTCATGGAGTGCTGGGTGGCTACGCACTGATTCAGGTCAGCTCAGCCAATGCCCAGTGATGCCCTCTCTGGCCCAGGAGCTGGGTTGGGTGCCGGGAACACAAAGCTGGTCAAGGCACAGTGTGTCCCCAGGACCTCACAGTTCAGCTGAGGGACCAAGTTCAAAATCAGGGAGCCATGCATTGAGAGAGGCAGAGCAGCACAGGAAAGAGGGGTTCGTCCAGCCGTGGGGGTGCAGCAGAAACAGGCCAGTTAAGGCAGATTGTGGCAGAGAGCAGAGATGGTCATTCCAAGAGGAGGGGAGAGCAGGAACCACAGCTGGGAGCCGCACGGGGAGGGTAGCAGGGGCTGTTTGTCAGGCAGTGGTATTAGCCCAGCACCTCAATATGAGCCATGGGTCAGGTCACCTGGAGGGGGGTGGCGGCAAAGGAGGGTGGGGAGGGAGGTCTTGGATCCCAGGCGAGGGGGCTTGGCCGGTCTCCCGACGGCACTGGGGAGCCACTGAAGGAGTTGTCCTGAGGGAATGACCTGGTCATCGTGAGACTTGTGAGGCTCCCTCTGAGGACGGCAGTGGCAATGTGCAGCTGGATTGAAAGGGGGAGTTAAGCGTGGGTTCCAGGGTCCAGAGCTAGGGTGGTAGGTGATGGGAAACAGGAAGGGTCAGGTGTGAGGAGTATTGAGAAGGCGAAGCTGGCCGGACTTGGTGACTTGGATGTGGGGACGAGGTGAGACGTGAAGTCTCTGTCCTGGACAGCTGGTGCCCCGCACTGCAGGAGCAGGTTGGGAGATGGGGAGATACCGAAGCGCCCACCCTCAGGGGAATGTCCAGGCTGGAAGAGCCGGTGCCCACGGCAGGAGGTGACACTGGGAGTCGGGGAGATGCACAGAGGGACCCCCGGGAATGTGAGTGTTTGGGGATTAGAGGACGCGGAGAGACAGCTGTCAGAGAGGTTGGATACAGTGCTCCAGAAGCTAAACAACAGAGAGTTTGGGGGAGGGGGCAGTACCAGTAGCCAACAGGGTAAAAAGCTACAGAATGTTCTAGTGGCATAAGGACTAAAATATCCTTCCAGTTCAGCCAGTGGAGGGCCTCGGTGGGAGGAGCTCTGCCTCCAACCTCGGGAGTGCCATTCAGGTAGAATACAGCAATGGGGGATGGATCTCCCTGGAGCCGGCCGCCTAGCAGCATCTGGAGAAGCGAATCTATGACATTTACCTTTGAGCTCCCTGGCAGCCCAGGCAGAAAAGGGGTGCCTCATTCAGGCCTCTGCTTTCCCTCAGAATGGGGTGGGGCAGCTCTCAGGAGCTGAGGAAGGAGGAGGAAAGGGCAGGAGTGACCAGATCCCATGCTGGGAGCTCTGCTGAGCCTGTATCAGCCAGACGGATGTGCTGTCTCTCAGAGCAGCTGCCTCAGAGGCTGCGTGTGTGGCTATCGGTGACGCTGCTGCTCTGCCTGTCAGTGATGTGCTGCCTCATCAGCCCACTGTCCCTCCCATCCTCCCAACAGGCCATTCACAGGCCCCTCTGTTCTGTGTTGTCACAGAACATCTGTTTAAGAATTAACAGGCAGAGCCAGCGCTCCTGTCCCATTAAGAAAAGGCAGGATGGGTCCCGCTGGGATGATTACCAGCTCAGAACCTGCAGCCTGCTTCACCCCTCCCTGGCGGTAAATTCTCCCTCCCACCTTCCCTGGGCAGCTGCTATATTGCCTCCATAAACTACTGGGCAGGAAAACAGCTGCATCAGCGTCATAAAGCCATTTGATTATAGTGTGGGTTTTGTGGTGATTTAAAATGCCCAGGGAAAGGCATCATCACCGGAGACCCGAGCAGAGAACGCACCAGGCGGGGCTGCTCAGGCTGGCGGTCCTTGTCCCCTGCCCCCTGCCCCCTGCCTCTGGGGCAGAACCACTTCCGCTCTGTGTACTGGACTGGCCAGGTAGCCTAACCTGCAAGGCAGGGCGGGCCCGGCCCACACAGAGGGGAGGCGTTCACCCCCTGCCCGGGGATCTGAGCTCAAACCCCAGCCCCAGCCTGATGCACAAACCTTCCCCTGCTGCTTTTTCCGCGCGGTGCATTCCGGAGGGTGAGTAAACCACTCACCATGAACTTCCTTAACCAATACTGCATTTTTTTTGGAAAATGATTTGAAGACGTTTAGGTCTGAAAAAACAGCACATCTGTCAGATATGCGGCGGTGTGTCCCCCATCTCCCGCTCTCTCTTTCTTCCCCGTCTCCCTCTCCTCCCTCTCCCTCTCCTCCCTCTCCCTGCTTCCCCTCTGAACTCGGCTGTTTCCTGGCCTTACCTCTGCAATCCCCCCTCAGGCAATGCCGGCTGTGAACTCCAGGTGGCGCCCTCCCGGAGCGTTCCCACCCGCTGCGGCCGCCACCGACCCACACCCCACGCAGGACCTGTCAGAAGGGCCCTCTCCCCCTTGCCCCGCCGAGGGGGCACATTTGAATGGCGAGTTTGATGCCCTGCAGCCTGGCTCTGTGGAACAGTTGCTGCTAAAGCCCAGGGAGCCAGGCACGGTGGGGGGCGAGATGAAGAAGATTGTCTGGTGAGAGCCGCAGAGCCATCTGCCCCCGGTCCCCACCCGCGCAGGACGCTGAGGGATGGGACATCTGGAGCCTGGGACCAGCCCTCCCTGTCCCCACCCCAGGGGACACCGAGCCAGTGGGCCTAAGAGCAGGCTGTGGGCACGGCCTGATCTTGGCACATCACTTATCAGTCAGTCAACATTTATTTAGTTAATTAATTAGTTTATTTTTTTGAGACAGAGACTTGCTCCCCCGCCCAGGCTGGAGTGCAGTGGCACGATCTCGGCTCACTGCAACTTCTGCATCCTAGGTTCAAGCGATTCTCCTGCCTCAGCCTCCCAAGGAGCTGGGATTACAGGCGCCTGTCACCACGCCCAGCTACTTTTTTTTTTTTTTTTTAGTAGAGAAGGGGTTTCACGAGGTTGGCCAGGCTGGTCTCAAACTCCTGACCTCAGGTGATCCACCTGCCTTGGCCTCCCAAAATGCTGGGATTACAGGCGTGAGCCACCATACCTGACCTGGGCTTCACTTATTAGAAATGTGACCTTGGGCTTGCACCTGCCCCCTGTGTGGGCCTCAGCTTGCTTATCTGTGAAGTGGGAGAGTGATCTGAGAGCTGTCCAGCGCTCATGCCTGGATCAGACCACTATAAGAGCATGGGAAGAATTTCAACACAAGTTGCTGTCAGGCTGACGGGGCAGCAAAACACACGCAGGGGAGTAAGGGAGTAGCCTGGGAAAGGCCTGGCCTACCATGCTGCGGGATAGAGACCACAGAGCAGGAAGTGACTGATGGGGGGGTCGGCCTGAGGGGGGATGGAGACCATAGAGCAGGAAGTGACTGATGGGGGGGGTCGGCCTGAGGGGGGATGGAGACCATAGAGCAGGAAGTGACTGATGGGGGGGTCGGCCTGAGGGGGGATGGAGACCATAGAGGAGGAAGTGACTGATGGGGGGTGTCAGGCTGAGGGGGGGATGGGGGGGGTCAGTCTGAGGGGGGATGGAGACCATAGAGCAGGAAGTGACTGATGGGGGGGTTGGCCTGAGGGGGGGATGGAGACCATAGAGCAGGAAGTGACTGATGGGGGGGTCGGCCTGAGGGGGGATGGAGACCATAGAGGAGGGAGTGACTGATGGGGGGGGTGTCAGGCTGAGGGGGGGATGGGGGGGTCAGTCTGAGGGGGGATGGAGACCATAGAGCAGGAAGTGACTGATGGGGGGGTTGGCCTGAGCGGGGATGGAGACCATAGAGCAGGAAGTGACTGATGGGGGGGTCGGCCTGAGGGGGGATGGAGACCATAGAGCAGGAAGTGACTGATGGGGGGGGGGGTCTGCCTGAGGGGGTATGGAGATCATAGAGCAGGAAGTGACTGATGGGTGGAGGTCAGCCTGAGAGGGGAATGGAGACCATAGAGCAGGAAGTGACTGATGGTGGGGCTGGCCTGAGGGGGGATAGAGATCATAGAGCAGGAAGTGACTGATGGGGGGAGTCAGCCTGAGGGGGGATGGAGACCATAGAGCAGGAAGTGACTGATGGTGGGGACGGCCTGAGGGGGGATAGAGATCATAGAGCAGGAAGTGACTGATGGGGGGAGTCAGCCTGAGGGGGGATGGAGACCATAGAGCAGGAAGTGACTGGTGAGGGAGTCAGCCTGAGGGGGAATGGAGACCATAGAGCAGGAAGTCACTGATGGCGGGGGTCAGCCTGAGGGGGGATAGAGACCATAGAGCAGGAAGTGACTGATGAGGGGGTCGGCCTGAGGGGGAATGGAGACCATAGAGCAGGAAGTGACTGATGGGGGGGTCGGCCTGAGGGGGGGTTGGAGACCATAGAGCAGAAAGTGACTGATGGTGGGGTCGGCCTGAGGGGTGGGGTGAAGATGGAGGTGGAGGAGTTAGTGAGACAAGGAGACCCAGGAGGAGGCTTCTTCAGCAGCCCAGGATAGAGGACCCAAGCGAATGCCAGTGGAAACAGGAAGGAATAACCGACCCAGCAGAGGAAACCAGCAACAGCCTGGGGCGTTGGGGCTTTGTCCTCAGACAGATCTGGGTCCAAATCCCACCCTACCCACCTGTTAGCTGGGTGACACTGACCAAAGTGCTTAACCGCTCTGAGCTTCACTTGCCTCGACCGGATATGAGACAATTTAGGATCTATTTTACAGGCTGGTTGTGAGGATCAGGGAAGTTAATGAATGTAAAGGGCTTAATTAGGGGCCTGCCAGCTGTCATGTTGATCTTGATCTGTAATATTAGCAGTACCTGATGACTCATTCGATGGGGGAGGGGTGGAGGAGCTGGAAGACTCAGACGAAAGTAAAATCATTAACAAAGAGGAGGAGCAGGCTTGGGCAGCTTGGAAACTTGATGTGAGGGTGGTGGTTAGGGTGAGTCAGGGACCTGTGGGACATTCAGGTGGAAGTGAGACAGGAGATGGGACGAGGAGAGAGCTGTGACTCCTGAGGAGAACTGGGAGGCCACTGGTGTGGAGGCCATCTTGGGGTTGTTGCAGGAAAATTGCTGTCGCCCAACCAGCGGGAATGCCTCCATGAGTTTATTCAGAACACTGGCTGAGGACTCCAGGTGGCACCTAGGTCCACCACCTCTCAACACTCATCAAAGCTATAATTCAGGGACTGTGTGCCTTCACGGGTCATGTTTCATTAAACTTTTTTGGATAGTAGTGTCAAATGTCATTGTTTTATTTTTAGGTAGAAAAAGGGCTGTCTGCATTTTAAGTCATGGGATATTGTCCCTTATGAATCAAACATGAAACAGCTGGAAAATTCACAAACATGAAGAAGATGAGGACACCTAAGAGTTGAGTCAACTTTGAGAGGAACAGGATTAGGCCAGGACATTGGGAGCCACTTGTATCTGGGGGCAGGTGAAAGAAAGGTGTCAGGGCGGAGGCAGGAGATGCCTGGGATCACTAATGCCGAGGGGGAAGTGAGCCTCGAGGAGTCCTGGCAGGACTCATATCGTAGCGAGCCTGAGGAGAGTGAAGACTGGGGGTGAGGTCTTGGCGTACCACCCTGGAGACTGTGGAGAGTACAGAGTGAGGACAGCTGAGGGCTGGGACCCAGTGTGGTATGGAAGGGAGATGGAGAGGATAGTGTGTGTGTGTGTGTGTGTGTGTGTGTGTGTGTGTGTGTGTGATGGAGTCTTGCTCTGTCACCCAGGCTGGAGTGCCATGGCATGATCCTGGCTCATTGCAACCTCTGTCTCCCTGGTTCAAGCGATTCTCCTGCCTCAGCCTCCAGAGTAGCTGGGATTACAGGCGCCCGCCACCATGCCCGGCTAATCTTTGTATTACAGGATAGAGTGTGTTCTTGGAAGCCTGGCGTGGAGGGAGGGAGATCAGGTAGCACAGTTACAGAAGGATCTTTGGGATATGGAAATGTGGCATTTGTAGACATTAATCTAACACACATTTGTGTGTATCGAACTGAAGGGCTGGAGTCATGGGCAATGGAAAAGCTGAAGTTGCGTGAAAGAGAGGGAAGGATCGGTGTCTGTGGTCTTGAAGACGATGTGGAAGTGTCAACCATGAGAGGTGGGGAGTGGCCTCTGCTCCTCCTGGGAAGAGAAGAGGGTGAAGACTCAGGGCACGTCTGCAGGGAGACAGTGGGAGCTCTGGGGTCGTTGTGGACGACGCTGATCCTGTCATTAGCATCTGAGTGAGGTTACAGGTGAGACCTAGAGCAGGGAGACACCCACAGGCTTTGGTGGAGAGTGGGAGTGTGAGCTCTTCATGGACACCGTGTTAACCAGCAATTTCCTTTCCCTAATAAATGCCCTTAATTCTCCGTAATTGAAGGAGAAGGCACCAGAGGGCAGTGAATGAAGCTTTAATTTGGGTAACACAGGAGGAAAGCAGCCAGAGACCAATTACTCTGTCATTTACACAAACTCATTTCCATGATTAACTTGGAAAATGAAGCAGCACCGAGTTCCCACAAGCAGGGATGGTCCCAGGACAGGAGCTCTGCTCTGAGGCTGCGCCTTGGGAAGGAGCACGGGGCTTTGGCCACGGGAGACTGAACCCTGAGGGTTTCCACAACAAAGAGGCAGGGCCCAGCTCTGTCCTGAGGCTCTGACCCATCCAGCCTTTGCACCCCAAAAAACAACTCAGAGAGGTCCCTGCAAAACACAGCTGCCTGCTCGTGCCCGCCTCCCCGGTGATTTCCCTGGCTTCTGGCAAGAGAAGAGAAGATGTGAGCGAAAGCTCAGAGGCAGAGATGAGTAAACAGGAACGGGGTGTGAAACTCAGGCTGTGGGGATAGGATGGGGTGGAGTGGAGTGGCAGTGGCAATTTGAAGTGAGGTGAGATTCAAGGCTGGGGGACACGGCAGGCTGGGTCATGGTGGGCCCAGAGAATCGAGCCAGGCAGATGTGACATGAGCACTGGACATTCTAGACGTAAGGGAGGGTGGCAGTTAGTACTTTAGGCCTCTTTACCTCCTGTCATTCCTGAGTGACTCTAGAAAGTTTCTGGAGAGCACTGGGCAAGAGGCTGGGAAGTCACAGGAAAGGAGTGGAAAGGAGGCTGGCCTGCAGGCCGATGGGCAATGCCTGGGGCCGAGCCCCTGTGGTCACCGCACACCTATCCCTCCCCTGTCCAGGGATGTGGGGCCTCGTTAACAACGCCGGCATCTCCACGTTCGGGGAGGTGGAGTTCACCAGCATGGAGACCTACAAGGAGGTGGCAGAAGTGAACCTTTGGGGCACAGTGCGGACAACGAAATCCTTTCTCCCCCTCATCCGAAGGGCCAAAGGTGAGTGGGAAAGGGAGCTCCCTCCTGCCCCTGAATCGGCCCCACATGTTCATGTTTGCTCGGAATGGACATACCTGTCCCAGCAGCTCCAACGTCCACAACACAGCAAGGGTGGCCCCAGGGCCTGTGCTGGGCCTGGGTGAAGGTGAGCAGAGGGGCTGTGGCCAGGTAGGGGGAGAGAGGTGTGTGGCTCTCAGGAAGTAGAGCAGGTAAGAGGTCAGTGGTCTATGCAGCAAAAGCTTCAAGATTTTAGCAGCCACCCACTCTGGGAACCTAATCTATAGAGAGAATCACCCTTTGCACAAAGCTGTGTGTATACATCTTTGTGTCAATCGGGTGTGGTTAAGTAAAATTTGGCATATTCATTCTATGGTTATTTATACTGTAGTTTAAAAAATGAGATTATTGTGCTATTAGGAAACAATAGTAATAATCAAGATTAGAAATTTGGAAAACCAAGAAAACACCCAAACCATGTGGGTGGCCAAATGTGAGCAAACCTCTTCAGAAGTCATTGACTTGGATGTTTTCCCTGACATAGCAAACAACTGTGGCAAAAAGGGTAAGATCCATACATCTACGGTGAAGTCCTAGCAACAGCCGGCATGAACATGGAGGGCAGCTGTAGGATTTTAGATGAAAGCCCCAACCCTTCAGTGACTTCAAAGAGTTTTCTGAAAGGTGCCTCCACCCAGGATGGGCCGCGTTCCTTCCCGGTACACACCTGGATGGACCGCGTTCCTTCCCGGGTACACACCTGGATGGACCGCGTTCCTTCCCGGGTACACACCTGGATGGACCGCGTTCCTTCCCGGGTACACACCTGGATGGGCCGCGTTCCTTCCCGGGTACACACCTGGATGGGCCGCGTTCCTTCCCGGTACACACCTGGATGGGCCGCGTTCCTTCCCGGTACACACCTGGATGGGCCGCGTTCCTTCCCGGGTACACACCTGGATGGGCCGCGTTCCTTCCCGGGTACACACCTGGATGGGCCGCGTTCCTTCCCGGGTACACACCTGGATGGGCCGCGTTCCTTCCCGGGTACACACCTGGATGGGCCGCGTTCCTTCCCGGGTACACACCTGGATGGGCCGCGTTCCTTCCCGGTACACACCTGGATGGGCCGCGTTCCTTCCCGGTACACACCTGGATGGGCCGCGTTCCTTCCCGGGTACACACCTGGATGGGCCGCGTTCCTTCCCGGTACACACCTGGATGGGCCGAGTTCCTTCCCGGGTACACACCTGGATGGGCCGAGTTCCTTCCCGGTACACACCTGGATGGGCCGAGTTCCTTCCCGGTACACACCTGGATGGGCCGCGTTCCCTCCCGGGTACACACCTGGATGGGCCGCATTCCCTCCCGGTACACACCTGGATGGGCTGAGTTCCTTCCCAGGTACACACCTATAGGGAAAACTGGTCCCAGATCCGCCTGGGCTTCCCCGACTGGGCCAAATGCAATCCACTTCCAACCCCTCTGTTCCCAGGGCCAAGAGGAGCTGCAGGAGGCCCCTGATGTCCCCAGGTTGGGCCTGTGGCTGAGGGCCTTTGGAGGAAGAGGAGTAGGGGGGTCACCACACTCTCCCAATGCCCAGGACTGTCTCCTCATGTCCTAGCCCTGAAGTCAGGTTCAGAAACCCTGCCCCTGCCCCTGCCTGCTGCTCTGTTTTCCAGGCTGTCCTGGGCTCCACCCAGGCTCCACCCTACCTGGGTGGAATGGAGTTGGGAGTTGATTCTAACAGCACAGGCCCTGTCCTCTTTCAGGGCCATCTGAGGGCTCCCTCCCAGCTGCAGCCCCAGGTACTTCCTCCTCTGCGCTCCAACCCCTATCGCCAGTGTTGCGATCAGTGGATAGACACTTGGCCTTAGTGTGTTACTTATCTGCACATCGTACTACTGGAGCTGGATTTTAAGCTCCATAAGAGGAAGGGGAAGCTTTTAGGCTGTATTTCTCCCTAACCAGCACCAGACCTTGTCTATAGTGAAAGCTCAGATCCACACAGACAGCTGTCTCGCTTCCCACTTCTCCCCTTGTGTTTTCAACCCAAATTATCACCGCATCGGGCTTGATCTGGTTTTTGAGTCAGTTATGTGTTGCCCATCACACTGGGCCCTCCTGCTTCTCACTCACTTGTCCTCCCTGGTCCTGCCTGGCACAGCCAGGTTCCCAGGGAAGATCAGGGGTGCCGATGCTGATGCGTGGGTCTGAGCTGGCCTTGCCTCCTGAATGAGAAGGCTCCTGGGTGGGTCAGAAGTGGTTCCAGCCAAGCCTCTGGAGACACGCCTGACTTCTGCCCTGTGTGTCGTAGGGCAGTGCCGCCTTAGCAGGTATCTCTGTCTCCCTCTGTAGGCCGCGTGGTCAATATCAGCAGCATGCTGGGCCGCATGGCCAACCCGGCCCGCTCCCCGTACTGCATCACCAAGTTCGGGGTAGAGGCTTTCTCGGACTGCCTGCGCTATGAGATGCGCTCCCTGGGCGTGAAGGTCAGTGTGGTGGAGCCCGGCAACTTCATCGCTGCCACCAGCCTCTACAGCCCCGAGAGCATTCGGGCCATCGCCAAGAAGATGTGGGACGAGCTACCTGAGGTCGTGCGCAAGGACTACGGCAAGAAGTACTTTGATGAAAAGATCGCCAAGATGGAGACCTACTGCAGCAGTGGCTCCACAGACACGTCCCCTGTCATCGATGCTGTCACACACGCCCTGACCGCCACCACCCCCTACACCCGCTACCACCCCATGGACTACTACTGGTGGCTGCGAATGCAGATCATTACCCACTTGCCTGGAGCCATCTCCGACATGATCTACATCCGCTGAAGAGTCTCTCTGTGGCCTCTGTCAGGGATCCCTGGTGGAAGGGGAGGGGAGGGAGGAACCCATATAGTCAACTCTTGATTATCCACGTGTGGATTATCCACCACTCCGGGAAGACCCATGACTGGTTTTAACATTAACCAAAGGGAATAACCCAACCTGACTTGTTTGCACAGTGAGTGACTTAGGCCTTCACAAGCAGGGTGTGGAGTGGCAGGCAGGGCCTCTCAATCTCAGGGCAAACATGGTGAATCTGTCTCTCTGGAGATCATTTCATACAGAGCTTTTGAGAAAAGATCTTTATATTAAAAACAGATTTATTATAGAATGGAATCAAAACTCCTTTATATCTTCAAGCCAAATTATCACTTTAAAAAATTATCTCATTTGATCCTTAAGCCAGTCTCATGAATAAAAAGGACAGATTTTTTTCTTTTGTACATGAAGCATTTGCAGCTTAAAGAGGATGCATGAAATAACCCTTTTATCGCTTATAAATAGTGCCAGTCATGTGTTCCTGCCACTGCTGTGGAAACACTTCACATTTTGCATTCCAGGACTGTTTTGGATACATTTGCCCAAGAATCTTCTGACTAACTCTGTGTCCTCATCTGAGCCACACATACCAAGTGCCCACTGGTACCTCTGCATGTCCATGGTGCTGTGTGACTGGCCAGCCAGCAGCCAGTGACTCAGAGCTGGCTGTATGGAGGGGGTGGGAATGTTTCTGGAGATTTTTTATTTGTTATTATTATTATTTTTTTTTTTCAGACTCTTGCTTAGTCTCCCAGGCTGGAGTGCAATGGCACCATCTCGGCTCACTGCAGCCTCCGCCTCCCTAGTTCAAGCAGTTCTCCTGCCTCAGCCTCCCGAGTAGCTGTGGTTATAGGCACCCACCACCACACCTGGCTAATTTTTATATTTTTAGTAGAAACGGGGTTTCACCATGTTGGGTAGGCTGGTGTCGAACTCCTGACTTCAAGTAATCCGCCTGCCTTGGCCTCCCGAAGTGCTGGGATTACAGGTGTGAGCCACCACATCTGGCCCTGGAGATTTTTACTTGAGCTTTTAACATCCTCTTTTAGGACTCAGGATAGACTTGTGTGGAGGTGCTCTCTGGCTGACAGGATAGGTTGTTACTGGTTTGGGTCTGCTTGGTTTTGCCTTGGCTGGGGCCAGTGTCGATGGGGCAGGCTTGGCAGGAGCAGTGGTGCCATGGCGGGGCACTGTGGCATCTTCTCCCCTAGCAGTGGATTTGGGGTCCCTGCTTGCCTCACATGGTGCTTACACATACACACACACACACACACACACACACCCTGGTCTGCAGGGTCCCTGCTTGCCTCACATGGTGCTTACACATATGCGCACGTACACACACACACACACACACACACACACACCCTGGTCTGCAGGGTCCCTGCTTGCCTCACATGGTGCTTACACATATGCGCGCGTACACACACACACACACACACACCCTGGTCTGCAGGGTCCCTGCTTGCCTCACATGGTGCTTACACATATGCGCGCGTACACACACACACACACACACACACACACACACACACACACACACACCCTGGTCTGCAGGGCTTCAGCCTTGCCTTCATTCCCGCCTTGGCCTTATTTTCAATTAAGAAGTGATGCCACTTTAGGCAGAGTCTGCATGATCACTTCTGGGGTTTGAGTGTGAAAGCTGCCATCCCTGCAACTGCCCAGGGCCTGTATGTTTGGACCAAAACCAAACACCGCTGTCCTCTAGGTGGCTTTAGGGCTAGGGCAGGGTCCCAAGCGCCAGCCTTACAAGTCAGACCGTGACTGACATTTCCGCCTCTCCCCTGGGCGGGCTGGGCCTGCCGGTAGAGGGCGCCCGCGTCCTCCGCAGCCGGCGCCGGCCTCCAACGCCCCAGACTCCCGAGCGGCCCCCCGAGCCTGAGGTTTCTCACGGCGTTCGGGATTCTCACCTCGGAAACTGGGAACAAAGAAGCAAGCAGCACCCCTTTAGAAACAGTGTTCTCGCTCTTCCAGCAGCTGCCTGGCCCGAACCTGGAGTCTGGTGCCAGGAGAAGGCAGAAGAACCCGGGCAGCTGGAGTGGGCTGTGGGGTTCAGGCACTCACACAATGGGCAAATTCAGCTTGCCTCTTAGGCCTTTGTCCCCGCTGTCTTCAGACAGGGGTCCCCTGTCCCAGCTCCCCTAGGAGGAGGGAGGGGAGGCAGGCGGGGATCCAGAGCCCGGAGGGGGATGCTTGGTGGCCATTGCCTTTACGTAACAATAGGATGCTTTTGTACCGTGGACCTTGTTCTAGCAGGACCCTTTCAGAATTGCATTTTCACATGTTGGGCGAATTTGTTTTCGTGCTGAAGTTGATTGAAGGAAAACAGATGGAGCCTTGGAGTTGCACGTGTGCATCCCTGCCTGGGAACTAGAGGAAGGGGGGCCACATACTCTGGGTCCAGATCAACAGACCCGAACGTCAGAGAAGCTGCATATGCATATGCGTCTATTGGAATCTTCTGAGTAAGCCAGAACTGCTGAGCCAGCCTATATAGGCTGTTCTGGTTTTTAATCATTTCCAGAGATTGAAAAGCCCAGACTACTATCCCTCCAAATAACTGCAGTGCTAACTCAGACCTCATATTTACCATTCGCTTTCTGGCAGCTTAGAACCTGCTGGGGCGCAGGACCTAGTTTTCATCTTTACCAGAGTGGGTGGCCGGGCGCGGTGGCTCACGCCTGTCACCCTGTAATCCCAGCACTTTGGGAGGCCGAGGCGAGTGGATTGCCTGAGGGCAGGAGTTCAAGACCAGCCTGGCCAACATGGTGAAATCCTGTGTCTACTAAAAGTACAAAAATTAGCCAGGTGTGGTGGTGGGCGCCTGTAATCCTGGCTACTCAGGAGGCTGAGGCAGGAGAATCGACTGAACCCGGAGGTGGAGGTTGCAGTGAGCCAAGATCATGCCACTGTACTCCAGCCTGGGTGACAGAGTGAGACTGTCTCAAAAAAAAAAAAAAAAAAAAAAAGAAAAGAAAAGGAAAAAAAAGATAGGAGGACAAAACAGAGGTGCATATTCCCATTTTATAGATGACATAACTGAGGCCCAAAGAGGGGAAGTGATTCACTCAGTATCACAGTAAATCCAGGGCAGAACAAAAGTCTCCTGAGTGGCACTCTTCACTATCACATTACACTGTGGCTCGCAGCAGCCCTGGAAGCGAAGCCAGTTGGGGTCACCAGGCACCTAGACCCTCACTGTTTGTCTGCTGGCAGAGAGCCGCTCCTTCTCGTCAGAGTAAGGGGTAGGGAGGAGGCCTTTGCCTGTGTGGACCATGGTCTGGTGACTCCAGCCAGCACAAACCCTTCCCTTGATGGTTGGAGGCTGGGCAAGGGCTTTTTGTGAGATGCTCCTGACAATGTCTTGTTGTTACAGAGCACCTGCTGTGCCTAGCATTCCACCTGGGGCCAAGAGGCTGTGTGAGCAGGTGACAGCCACATAGGCTGTCCCCACACAGGTGGCTGGCCCCGCCTGTCACAAGCTGCTAGGGCTGCCCCCTTACCACCCATGACAGGAGGTCTGACAAAGACTCCCCACGTGTGAGGTCTGTTCACTGCCTGTATTTCGAACAGGCCCTGGCTCTGCAAACCTGTGTGAACCGTTTTGATACAGGAGCCGCCATGAGTGAGCAGAGGCTCCCCCAGCTCAGGCAGCCCCAGGCAGGGTTGGCCAGACAGCAACCAGGCACGGGTACCCAGTGCAGGTCCTGCTACCCAGCCACTGCTGCTGCCTCTCACTGATTCTCACAGCAACCCTGGCAGGTAGGCAGAGTGGGGTTATCTTATTTTACGGAAACAGGCTTCCCCAAGTCTGTCACCAAGTAACGGGTAGAGCTGGGTGTCAAGCCAGATCTAACCTCCAGCCCAGAGCTGGTGATGTGGAAAATCAGGGCAGATGGCACCAGGATCTAAAATAGGGAGGGAAAAAGACCTCAGTTACGTAACAGCGAGGGGACTCTCAGCCTACGCACAGCGGCAGCCACAGGGTCCTGCCACTCGAGCCAGCCCCTCCTTCCCTTCCTTTTTGGGCTCTGAGCACTGCCCCCTGCAAGAGAATGTGCTGGAGGAGCCCCAGTATCCTTCCAGCGGGAAGTCTGCTCTGTCAAGGCCGAGGGCAGGCTCTAGGAATGCAGAAACCAAGCAGGCAGAGCCGGATTCTGGAGCTGCCCTCAGAGGGCTCGAAGGTTATATGAGCGAAGCGCTTGAGAAGTGAGTGATGATTTCTGCTCAAAGAGACAGAGCAAGAGGGCTGAGGGCTCTGGTGCTCTGGGGGAGATGAAACAATCCCACAGCATGAGGTCTCTGTGGTGTTTGCGGGCACTAAGGAAGGGTGACCTGTGAGTGGCACGTTCAGAGGCACAGGGTGGGCAGCTGTTGGGCAAGGGACCAGGGCTGGGACAGGCTGCCAGGACCCCCACAACCCCAGGGGAGAAAGGCCACTCAGCCATCATCGTGCCTGACTCCCAGGCTCCCGCATGAGGCACCTGCTAGCCAGGGCTTGAAGCCCTCCAGTGACAGGGAGTGCATTACTTCCTGAGGCCATTTCCTTGGTTCAGAAACATTTATCTAAAGACTGAGCTGAAATCTACCACCTCACTTAACGTTTTTGGCACCTGGTTATGACCCAGACCTGCACAGAATAATTTAACCCTTCTGATACAGACTTCCAGATATTTGGAAAGGCCAAGTCAGGTTTAAGAGCTCAGGTCTCCCATTTGACAAGATTTCCATCTCCTCGCTATCAGAACAGAAGGTTTCAGCTGTGGTTATCCAATCCCTCATTCTTGATGACACACACCGGGCTGAATGGTCATTAGAGTCCCCCTCAAGCAGCCAAGCGCTTTGAAACAGGTTTACCACCTTTGGTGAGATGCTGACGCTCCTCACGTGCACGTGCCCCTCCCAACTACCCAAGTGAGTGCATGGCAGATCCCTCACCTGATCCTCATAAACAGCTTATATGTAAGGCAGTACCGTTGTCTGCATTTTACAAATAAGGAAACTGAGCCTCAGGGAGGTGAAGCAATTTGCCCAAAATCACAGAGCTAGGAAATGAGGGAGCCAAGATTCAGACCCTGCAAGATCCAGACCCCACAAGATCCAGACCCCGGCCATCTGGCTTCTCTTTTTTTTTTTTTTTTTTTTTTTGAGATAGAGTCTTGATCTGTCACTCAGGCTGGAGTGCAGTGGTGCGATCTCAGCTCACTGCAACCTCTGCCTCCCAAGTTCAAATGATTCTCCTGCCTCAGCCGCCCGAGTAGCTGGGATCACAGGTGTGCACCACCATGACTGGCTAATTTTTTTTTTTTTTGTATTTTTAGTAGAGATGGGATTTCTCAATGTTGGCCAGGCTGGTCTCGAACTCCTGATCTCAGGTGATCCACCCACCTCGACCTCTCAGAGTGCTGGGATTACAGGCCTGAGCCACTGCGCCTGGCCCCATCTGACTTCTATACCCGCAGCCCCTTCCTTTACCCTCAGGCTGCCTCAGTCTCACATTGGGGCCCAGAGCTGGGCTGGACTGAGCACAGTCAGAACCTGGCCCTGTATGTGGTGAAGGAGCGGCGGGCAGGTGGGGAGGAGTACCGCCAGCTTCCTCCTAGTCCACAGTTTTGCATAACAACCCGGAAAGGGAGGCCCGGGCTTCCTTGTCTTGTTGCACGTGCATCTGCAGTGTCTGTGCCGTCTCCCAGGGGCCTGGACGTCGATGGAGGGCCTGAGAGTGGAGAGAGCAGGGGTGCGAAGCATTTCCGGGGCTGTGGCTGCGGCCCACCCTGGCCTCAGCATCTGTGGAGATGTGTAGACAGGGAGAGTGAATGGGGCCAACCTCGGGAGACGCTGGGTCCCAGAAGCGCCATGTGCTGCTCCTTTGGTGAGACTTAATTACTCTATAAAATGTGAGGCTACTCCCACTTATCAAATTACAGATGAGTTTAATTACAGCGCACTGAGTAACCACACTGGGCTCCTTCAGAAATGGCGGCAGGCGGGGCTGCTCTTCTCAGCTTCAGCTGTAGCCGCCCCAGTGTCAGGAGGAAGTGCCCGGGTTCCTGGGGCCCGGGAGTGCCGCTCAGCTCTGCTGCCAGACAACAAGAGTGGGTGTGGTGGGCTGCACTGGGTACACTGCTGTACCGGCCACCACCCTCCGGCCACTCTCAGCCAGTGAGTACTCTGCGGGGCCATCTGGCCACGTGTTCTGTGACTGGGTCATTTACTCTGCTGCAACCTCTTTTTCTCCTACCTACATTGTGTTCTGGACAAAGGTGTTGGGTCACAGTGTCCGACCAGAGGTGGACAAAGCGGCGTGGGACCTGCCGTAAGAAACAGAGAGGGAGCATGGCGCGGGGTGAGAAACCTGTGCTTTGTGGAGGCTCGGGGCACCCTCAGGAAGGGGGACCAAGAACAGCAGGCCACTAGGGAGTGGGGAGAGCTCGGGGGCATCACGAGGGGCATCAGACTCTTCCCTGCAGGCCGGCGGGACTGACAGGCAGGCTCTCGTTCCAATGGAGGTACAGTGGGACTCCCGGGGCTGTGATGGGCAGGGCGGAGGAGCTGCCGTTGGTCCCAGTGCCGGATTAGTGTCACATTCTGAGGTGTGGCCCTGAGTTGGACAGCAGCTGCTACCTCTCCCTCTGCCCCTTTATTACTTGCATCTCTTTGTGCCAGGCCCTGTCTAGGCACGGGCGTCCAACAGCAGGCAGCCGACGGCCCTCCCAGAGCTCACAGTCTAGCCCAGCGTGACCCAGGGGAACCGTGGCCATGACTTGGGCCAGGAAGTGAGAGGCTCGATTCTGTCACATGTAAATACAAATAGTCGTTTTCAGTCTACACACAGTCTGTCTTCTTCCCCGCACAGCCTTGGAGCCCCTCACGGACAGCTGATGCGAGAGGCGTGCGTGGGCAGGGATCTCTGCTTACTTACGGAGTCCCATAACTTTGTCAAAGGAATAATAAACTATGAGGGCCCCTGGAAACCCAGACGCCAACAACCTGAGGCTGCCAAGCAAACAGTGCTGGGACTGCTTGGAGAGTAACCAGGCGGGGGGCTCTGGATAGGTGGGACTGGGCACGTGGTGTGGAGGCTGAGGGCAGAACCAGACAAGAGGCTCAGGCTGCACCCAGATGTGGAAAAACGCACACCACTGCCGGCCTCACGACAAATTGGAGTTTTCAGCCTTAGGACTTATTTTCTGTGCGGTTAAGTGTACAACAAAAGAAAACAGCAGAGCGTTGAAAAGAGATAGATAGGCTCTTGGTTTTAGCAGAGAAAGATGCGGCATATCTGGAGGGTCTGTGCTTCTCCTCCCCTCACCCCCTGAGGCCCTCCAATTCCCTCCCCTTCCCGACCTCCCCGGGCCTTGCAGCTGGCAAACGCCTCCTGCTGCTGTGTGCTTAGTGACAGTGGGGCTCTGGTCACTGAGGGTTAGTGACAGAGCTGTGTGTCTGGCTTTAGTGCCTGCTGGTCCTCTCCTTGCCTGTGTGGATTGTACCTAGGTGGTCCCCGGGAAAGAGACCCCACAGGCGATGCCCTGTTAGAGAAGAAAGGGACCTCAGAGACCCTGCAGCCAGAGGGATGGGACAGAAACAGGCCTTGCTGGCAACTGTGTTCTGGGTGAGGTCAGGTAGAAAGAACAGAAGTTTTGGAGCCAGACGCACCTAACTTTGATCCTGCTCTGCAACTTCCTGGTTGCATAGTGCTGCCAAGTTAGCTACTTTCTCTGAGCCTTAGTTTCTTTTTTGGGGGCGGGGTGGGGAGGGTCACTATCGCTAACACCAGGGCTGCAGCTGGCAAGCATTGCAAGCCTCGATTTCTTTAAGTCTCTGATGGGGGTAGCCATCTGTACCTTGCAGAGCTGTTGTGTAGACAGGTGAGTGGGTAAGTTCTCCAGCACAACGCCTGGCACTGGGGGGGGACACAGTAGGTGCCCCGGCTGGTGCAGTCACAGCCTAAAAAATCCTTTCCCGTCCCCACCCCAGCCTTTCTGAGAAATGCAGACACTGTAGCCCAAGGGTGTTCTAGAGGCACAGACAGAAATGGGGACACATTCAAGGTTGAACCACAGCAGCCAGAGCCCACTTTCCAGCTCATCCTAGAGGCCTAGGGCAGAGGAGGCTAAGGCCTTTTGCAGGCCCCCTTCCTGACTGCTAAATGCGGAACAGACTCCACAACCCTGCAACACCACCTCACAGGAAATCCCTGAAGATTTCCTGAGTGGATTAAGAAATGATTAGCCAGAAGGCCTTAAGCCTAAAAGCCTAGACAAGACTCTGTCCCAGACAAAGAAGGGGTTTTCTGTTTTTCTTTTTTCTGTAATACAAACCCTCAAAATCATCTGGGGGATCAACCCATTCATTCATTCAGCTTAGGGGAGGGGAATGGACCAGTTCTTCCTGCCCTGGCTATCTGTGTTTGGACTATTTATTTATTTATTTATTTGAGACAGAGTCTCGCTCTTGTTGCCCAGGCTGGAGTGCAATGGTGCAATCTCGGCTCACCGCAACCTCCACCTCCTGGGTTCAAGCAATTCTCTGTCTCAGCCTCCCAAGTAGCTGGGATTACAGGTACCCACCACCATGCCTGGCTAATTTTTTGTGTTTTTAGTAGAGATGAAGTTTCACCATCTTGGTCAGGCTGGTCTTGAACTCCTGACCTTGTGAACCACCCACCTCAGCCTCCCAAAATGCCAGCATTACAGGTGTGAGCCACCGCGCCTGGCCTGGACTCTTTCTGTTAGCACTCAGTTTGTCCTGCCCAGGCCCTGGCTTCTTATGTTTTCTCTTTAAGCATTCAGGGTTAAGAGTGATCTATCATCAGGCTCAGGATGTCTATGGTAAGATTTGATTCCCAGCCTCAAGGAGTTCCCAGTCCTGTGGGGCTGAGGGTATGAGGGGGTGGAGCAGATAGGATGCACCAACCTGGAGAACTCACTGTCACTCAGGACAGCCTGGGCTATAGTGGATGTACGAGCAAAGTTCATGGCAGCCTAGGAAGGGAGCAGGAAATTCTCACTAGGTAGGTTGCAGATGCTCCCTAAAGGAGGTTGTGTTTCAGCTGAGACTTGACAAGTGAAGAGGGTTCTGACAGATAGAAACAGGAGGTGGGGCACCCGACAGGACATTTCACAGTCAACAGAGCAGGATGAGAATGGCTTAGCATCTCAGGAGGACAGACTCTGAAAGGAAAGTGAATAATTTGGGGAGGTTTGAAGAACTCCAGCCCCTGGGAAGAAAGGGCTGGCAAAAGGTGTCCCCATCCCACGGGGCACTGCTCAGACAGCTCTGACTCTGTCAGAACCAGATCACTCTAAGTTGGACTGCAAAAGTCATCCAGCCCCTTGGATCCTAAATGTACCGCACATGAATCTCCTGGGAAACTGGTTCAAAAACAGAACCAGTAAGTCCTGAGTGGAGCCCAGGAACCTTATATCTGAGAAGTGACTCCAAGGCACAGCAAGAAAAAGGACGGTCAGAGAACAGGGGATGCTGCATCCCGAGTTAGTGACAGATCTGGGGCTAGGCCTGGGAGAGGGAGAGCTGGAGCACCTGTGGCTGTGGTTTTGCCTGGCCCCTGGTGGCTACTAGTACTGAAACTCTGGGAGCAGAAAGGGCCTGAGGGCTTGTTTCAGAAGTGCCAGTGTGGGGAGATGCAGGCAAGTTTTCCTCCCCTTCTCAGAGACCTTTTTGGGATAAAAGAAAGCCCAGGAGGGAGGGGAGCCAGGTGTGCTGGGAGCCTGGCAAAGGCCAGATGGCCTGCTCGAGTGTTCTCATTAACAGGATGAAGAAGGGCGGAGGCCCTAGTGCAGATGTATCCTTCCAGTCAGGCACTTGGATTGTGGCACTGGCTGGTGGCCTGGCCTCCACACAATTTGTAGTTGTGTGTCCTGCAGTGGGCAACTCCACCAGGCTGTGCCAAACCTGCCAGCTTGCTGTGCCCTCTGCCCCTCGGAGCTGCAGCTTTGCTCACTGTCCTCTCCTTGGCCAGGAGGGGGCAGTCAGCTGCCTCTCTAGTATCCCTCCGGCCTTTGGTGTTGAGGCTGGGACGCATCAGGGAGGTGGTTAAACAGAGCAGAGTTTTCTCAGACTCATGGCAAGAGGCCTAAGTTTCAGTTCCAGTTCCATGTTCTCAGTTGCAGACTGAGCCACTGGGGGTGGCTGAGGAGAAGCAACATGCCCCCATTCCCTGCTTTCTAGTGCTCAGGTACTTGGCTTCCAGGTGCCTAGCTAGCCTAGACAAGCTGGGACCTGGGGGCAGAGATTGCTGCATGTTCCTGATACTCATTTTCCCCTTCTATAGGGATAGATCCACCCATGTTCAGCTGAGCACATGGCTGCCATAATAAAGACTACATTTCCCCAGATTCCCTTGCAGCTAGGGGGTAGTCATGTGACTAGGTTCTGGCCAATGGGATGTAAGCAGAAATGGTGGCACAACAGCTTCCAGGAACCTTCCTTAAGGGGAGCTTACATGCATCTCCTTTGGCTCGTTGGGCACTTGATCTTGCAGCCTGGAACTTGGGATGCTGCCATCTTGGGCCATAAAGTCAAGAGATTTATGACATTGCAACAAGATAGTGTTTGGATCCCAGACACTGAGGAACCACATTCCACCTTTGACCCCTCATTCAGATTTTATGTGAGAAGAAATAAACTTCTATCTTTTCTGCATTATTCCAGTTTTGGAATTCTTCCCTCGTATGCAAACCAAATCCTAACTAAACCTCTAGCCTAGCTGGACAGGAGGTGAGGAAGCCATCACATACGCATGGGGGCAGGAAACCTCATCTGATCCTAAGTAATAAGCGTTTATTAAGTGCTTCCTACACGCCAGGCCTTGGGTTAAGCACGTTATATGCATTATCCCATTTGATTCTTCCAGTGATACTATAAGGCAAGATTTATAATCCCAAGTTTATAGATGATTAAAATGAAGCTTAGCTTTAAATATCTTTCCTAGTTAGAAAGTGACAGGATTCAGAACCAGACTGTCTCTAACTGCTGGCTGCAAGCACTAACTGTTCCTCAGGCAATGAAGAGGGCTCCAGCCATGCTGGCCACAGCCTCCCTGACCTCACCTGGGCTATGAAGAGGTAGCTCCTCTTCGATTAAAAGGAGAGATTCATGAGGTTGGGACTGAGCCAAAATTGAACACAAAACAGGCTGAGACAATAGGCAACCAAACTCTCATCCTTATTCTCTGAACAAAATTCTTAAATGTGAAATATTTTAGAGGGCTATTCCTCCTCCTTCTCCTCCTTCTTTTATTTTTGAGATGGAGCCTTGCTCTGTCACCCAGGGCAGAGTGCAGTGGCCCAATCTCAGCTCACTCTAAACTCTGCCTCCGGGGTTCAAGAGATTCTCCTGCCTCAGCCTCCTGAGTAGCTGGCATTACAGGCACGTGCCACCATACTCGGCTAATTTTTGATGTTGTTGTTGTTGTTGTATTTTTAGTAGAGACGGTGTTTCTCCATGTTGACCAGGTTGGTCTCGAACTCCTCACCTCAGGTGATCCACCTGCCTTGGCCTCCCAAAGTGCTGGGATTACAGGTGTGAGCCACCATGCCTGGCTTAGTTCTTCTTAATGAAGGTGTCTTCTCGGAAGCATCCCCAGTGAGACCACCTCCTGTTTAGTGGCTGAGCTAAGAAGACTCAAAACTCCTCTTCTTCCACCTCCTCCTTCTACCCCCACCTTCCTTTCTCTCTTCCTCTTCCTCCTCCCCTCACTCTTCCTGCTCTTGAAGATCATGGAGGTTGTACCAGAGGCCCCTCACATAGCATGGCCTACCACCAAATGGGCTTTTGTTAATCTGTTTAGCTTCAAAGATATCCATGAAGCAGCAATCTCTAAATGTCCAAGAAATAATGGATTCCCTCTGGGCAGCCAGGAAACCTTGTTACCACTGCGTCTTCCACTACCAACTGGTCACGTCGTCCAGGCAGCAAATGCCTTATCCTTTCTGGGCCTCACTCTCCTCATCGGAAAACAACAGTAATAACAATAACAGCAATAGCTAACTTTTTTTTTTCTCACAGACAGAGTCTGGCTATGTTGCCTAGACTGGCCTTGAACTCCTGGGCTCCAGCGATCCTCCCACCTCAGCTTCCCAAGGTAGCTGGGACCACAGGCCTAGGCCACCACACCCAGCTCATCCAGCAAACAACCCGTTGAGTCATCCACACTCACTGTGTTCTAAACACTTCACAAGCGTTTATTCCCTCATCCTTAGGGGGACCCTATGAGGGAAGTACTGTTACTATTAGGGGTAGGGAACCTGAGACAGGGAGGTTGCTAAGTGGCCCAAGGTCAGGCGTGCACCATGAAGTCAAAATAAGACTTGAAAGAGGACCTGGCAGCTGTGTTTAGTAACATCCCTGGGCTAAATGACCCCTCAGGCAAAGTCTCAATACAGTAAAGACAAAGTGGGGGTGCTTGGGTGGAATGGGGGTGGGGGTCTAAACCCTGGCCCTTCCTCCCGCAACCCGCCCTTAGGGGAGGGGCTCTCCAAGCGCTGCTCCACGTGGAACATTCCGAGAATCCTCAGGGCCTGGGGCCGCTGAGGTGTGGGAGGGCGGGGAGAGAGCGTGCGCCCTGCGCAGCGAGGTCGTGGTGCCCGGCACCTGCCACCTGTGACTGGGGTAAAGGGCTTGATCGGAACCTGCCTACCAGTTTCCCTGCGCGACGATTAACCACCCACCCCATAAGCTGTGTGTTTTCCAAGTGAGGAAAATCCCCCCCAGGAGAGCTGGGGCGCGGGGGCCTTGCGCTCATCGCGGGCGGGTCGTGCGGCCCCCTCGGCCACACCCCGCCCTCCCCGGGCACCCGCCCCAGGCCCAGACGCTCCGCGCGGCTCCGCCACTCAGCCGCTCCCTGGAAGCCCCGGCCGCCCGGGCCTCCTCCCGGCTCTCTCCAGCCCTGGCCCTTCCCGGCCCCCGCGGCCCCCGCAGCTGGCCGACCCTCCCGCAGCTCCGCGCTTAGGGACCTGGGCCCCGGTCGCCGAGGGTGAGTGGTGGCCCCAGCGTCCGGCCGGCCGCCCCCATCGGTCGTTCCCTGGCCTGTGCGGACAGTGCCTGCGTTTATGCACCTGCCCCGAGTGAGCGCGGTGGAGGCGTCTGGGGGTCTGACTCCCAGCCCTCAGCTGTCGGCGGAAAGTCACTTCCAGAGCCAAACAGTCCCTCTCTCTGGCTCGTGACTCATTCAGGTCCTGTGGCCGCTGCTGAGGCACCTGGCGCCCTTTGTGTGGATGGGTTAGTCTCCCGCTCCGCCGGCCACTGGCAAAGCCTGGCCACCATGCTCTGGGCAGCCTGGAGGTGGGCCAGGGCTGAGGCAGCTGGAAGGAATGTCCGTTTGTCCTGCTCTGCTTGACCTGCTTCCGCTTTATTTCAGAAAGGGGCTCAGTGCCTCAGACACACTCTGCCAAACACCTCCATTTTCAAAGGAGACCGTGAGTTTCCTGCTTGCCCAGGAAGATTTGTTTATTGCAACTGTGTCAGTAAATTGTCCCTATTT
Source organism: Chlorocebus sabaeus (assembly GCF_047675955.1). Lineage (NCBI taxonomy): Eukaryota > Metazoa > Chordata > Mammalia > Primates > Cercopithecidae > Chlorocebus > Chlorocebus sabaeus. The sequence continues at coordinate 90,668,886 of NC_132918.1, forward strand.
ACCTACCCGCGAGACCCTATGTGAGCCTCCATCCTCTGGCTGTGTAAAAACCCCTCCGTGAAGGAGCCTTTCCATTTTTTTCTGAAGCCGCACCTGTGCTGAGGGTTAGGCCTGTGTTTGAAGTGGGTTTGCTTATTTGTTTTAACCACTGGTTTCTTGCATGCCTTTGGTCACATTCCATCCACTCTGTGAGCTTCATTTCCCCTTCTGTGCAATGTATGAGCGGTACTTCCTAAAGTCCCAGTGATCTTCAGTGGTATCTAGCCATCTAGCCTGGGCATGGTGGCACCTGTAGTCCAGCTAGTGAGGAGGCTGCGTGGGCCCAGGAGTTTGAGGCTGCAGTAAACTGTGATCTCACCACTACACTGCAGCCTGGACCACAGAGAGAAACCCTGTCTCAAAAAAAAAAAAAAAAAAAAAAAAGAGAAAGAAAGAAAAAGTATCTGACAAAGAAGAGTTCTGCTAAAATATGTTTAAGTTTGAGACCCACTGGCCTAGACGACTTCACGCCTGGGCCCAGGAATGTGTCTGCTTAGGTCTCCGAAAACTTTTCTCCTGGTTTCATCACTGTGATGCCGCTGAGCCACAAGGCTGAGCCCAGCACGGCGGAACTGGGTGCATCATGAGGCAAAGGACCTGCTGCCCCGGGACAGCCCAGATAGAGATGAGAGTGAAATCACTCTGCAGAGTTTTCCTGCCTCCTGGAGTGGAGGACATTTCTGTTACCATCCCCTCTCGCAGGTCCCCTGTCCAGGCCTCCTCTGTCCTGACTTCTACAGAAGAATGGAAATCCTTCCAGCGTAACAATGCCCACCTGCACCTGCTCTCATCTGACGCAGCAACCCTATAGTGGAAGGAGGCACAGGAATTGCTTCCCCCCACCCCTTCTTTTTGGAGACAGTCTCACTGTGTCACCAGGCTGGAGTGCAGCGGCACAATCTCGGCTCACTGCAACCTCCGTCTCCTGGGTTCAAGCAATTCTCCTGCCTCAGCCTCCAGAGTAGCTGGGACTACAGAGTAGCTGGGACTACAGGCGCCGCCACCACGCCTGGCTAATTTTCTGTATTTTTAGTAGAGGTGGGATTTCACTGTGTTAGCCAGGGTGGTCTCGATTCCTGACCTTGTGATCTGCCCGCCTCCGCCTCCCAAAGTGCTGGGATTACAGGCGTGAGCCACTGCGCCCGGCCTCCCCTCTTTTACAGATGAGAAAAAGGCTGAGAGAGATAAAGGGACTTGGACCAGGTGACAAAGCAAGTGTTTGGCAGCATCATGTGAGCATCCTGGCATCCTGATAACGTAAGGAGAATAGGGACTCCCACCAGCTGGGAAAATGGATCTCATGTGGTAGGAAGGAAAGAGGGTGACTGAGCTAATCCACCCTCTCAAACCTGCTGCAACAGCCAAAACAGGCACGAAAGGGTGGGAGGTGACTTCCTGGGGTTCCCTGGGGTCCTCTGAGTGCTTCCCAGGGCTCCTGAGTCAGGACACTGTAAGAGATGGGTAGAGGGTCCTGGCAGTACCAGGCCAGATGTAGGAGGGCCCTGATCCAGTGACTCCTCATACCCCGCCCTCATCCAGCACACACACAGACACACACACACACACACACGCCACTGTGAGTGTCCTCGTCCTTGGCACCTTCCTGGACACAGGAGCATGAAGAAAACAGGCTGTGTGAGCAGAAGTGCTCTCCCTGCCAGCCAGCCCATAAGGCTCTGACAGTCTCCCCCGAGCTTTGCTGGCAGCTTCTTAGCTTCCTCTACTGTTTCCAAGATGGGCCCAGCATGTCCTCAAGGGACCCTGGGTGGAAATTAGTATTCTAATCACACCTCCGGTGTCAGTAATCCCTTCTGCTTGGGCAGTACTTGGGAGTGTTCAAAGTACATTCACATCAGAGGCCGGCAAGGTAGGCAGGACAGACATCAGAGAGCAGGGTTGTCCCCATCTCATAAACTGGACAAAACTGAGACTCAGGGGTGGCTTGTCCAAGGTCACAGCACATCACTGGGAGACCCAGAACTGGAACCTGGGCTGAGGGCCCTGCTGTTTCCATTTCTGGCTTTGTCTGTGGGGTTTCCAGCTCCACTAAGGCCACAGCAGCCTTTCTGGCCAAGATAAGCAGCGGGTATCTATCCCTATTTTCAGCATTTTCCCATGACAAGCAGCCCCTCTTAGAAAAGGGAGGAGGTGGATCACACCTGTAATCCCAGCACTTTGGGAGGCCGAGGTGGGCGGATCATGAGGTCAGGAGTTTGAGACCAGCTTGGCCAACATGGTGAAACCCTGTCTCTATTAAAAGTCAAAAAATTAGACGGACATGGTGGCACATACCTGTATTCCCAGCTACTCAGGAGCCTGAGGCAGGACAATCATTGGAACCCGGGAGGCAGAGGTTGCAGTGAGCCGAGATCGTGCCATTGCACTCCAGCCTGGGTGACAGAGCGAGACTCCATCTCGAAAAAAAAAAAAAAAAAAAAAGGAAAGGGAGGGAACCCTGTAAGCGGACAAAAATCATGCATCTGACACTTTCCGTGCCCCAGCCGAGCCCTGGCCAACCTAGGAAAGTGGGTGTCAGGAAGCCTGAGGTCAGTGTTCAGCTCAGCAATCAATTCTCTGGGGGGCTTTGGTCAGGAGGAAATTTCTTTTTGAGTCTGTTTCTTCTTCTGTAAGATGAGATGAAGGATGAAAATCACTATATTTAAACAACTCACATGAGAATCGCTTGAAAAGTTTGTACAAAACCCAGATCCTGGGGCTACACAGCAGGCCGAGAGGATCAGCTCTGGGCTTGGGGAAATCCGTGGGAGCCCACGGTGTGAAGTAGTTTCCTGGGTGACTCTGAGGTCCACTGACATCTGAGACCACAAGACCCGATGGTCCCAGGGGCTTTCTCTGCTCTGACGTCCGATTGTTTGAGGTGTGGGAAGTGTGGCGAGTGCACTCTGGCTCTGATGATTTCCTCCCGTGTTTTCGTCTTTGTAGTGGACTCAGGGTCATGGAAGTGGAAAAATACCTTGAACAGATACTAGAGTGCAGTCTGTTCAGGAAAAGCACGACAAGTACCAGAAGACCCGGGAGGGCTGGGGTTTACATTCCCACGAGGCGGTGAGCCAGCTGTGGGTTCTTGGGCTTCCGAGTGAAAGGTGCTTCCCAGGTCCCAGTCTGGGGTGTACCAGGTGTCCCGCCCACGGACATGTCTCAACAATAGAATGATTTCTCTGGTGTGGCCTCCACCCAAGTCCATCTAAAGACTCCTCCTGGCTCCAAAGGTCACCTTCCCCCTGCCCCATTCCTAAGGAGCCCCTAACTTTCAGGCTGCCAAAGCGGCCTGTCCACTCTTGGAGTGTCTGCATGCGTGGCGCCCATGTGCTTGGCTATGTGGAGAAGCCAAACGTCACTTCCCTGCTGGCCCCAGACTAAACCAGTTATGGTTCTTGGCTGCAAACAAGAAAAACTCATTTTGGCTGACTTAACGGAAAAGGAATTTATTTAAGGATATTGGGTAGCATTGAGACCCACCACGAAGGCTGGAGAACCAGGTTTGAAAAACAAATCTGACCACCTCCCAGAAAGACGCATGCTATAGGAATTTCCCAAAACTAAAAAGGTGCTGTGTGTCCCATGAAATGGCAAAGGCCTCTCACGTGTGGGTGCAGCAACCTGGAGGCGCCTACACCCCAGAGAAACGTTGGTGATTTTTGCTGTGGCTGTTGTCAACAACTGCGTTTTCCTGTTCCTCCCTCCAGGTTTCAAATTCCATATGCATCTGATCTGGGAAGGGCTCTACCAGGAACCACCTCCTTTGCTCCACTCCATTAATCCCTCCTGACACTATAATCATGTTTCCCATGCAGCCGGTGGAGCTGCCAGCTCCTGGCCTCTGCTCCCAGACAAACCCTTTTCTGCTGCAGCCTCCACCACTCACACACAAACATCCTATCCCGTGTCTCCCTAGCCCGTCCCACTTTCCTGGAAAAGGGATATTTGATCTCCAGAACCATTCACTGGGATCACATTTTTTCTGCAATAATTTTTCTAATTCCATCAATCAACAAATATTTACCAGGCACCTACTATGTGCCAGTTACTGTGCCAGTTACTATACCAGGGCTGAGGGGTGAAAAAAACACTATCTTCATGGAGCTTAGAGTATCATGGGAACACAGAGATTGATCAAAGAATCAATTATCTTATTATCAACTCTCAATACTATGAAAGAAATGATCACAAAAACCTTGAATCTTTAGTAGAGAGATCTGATCTGGTCTGGGAAGTTTCCTTGGGAAGGTGACATTTGAGTTAAGATGGGGAGGATGAGTGAGAGTCGGTGGGAGGAAGGGAAAGGGAGGAAGGAAGGCTAGAAGAAAGGAAGGGTGGGCATTCTATGCAGAGGGAAAGTACGGGAAAGGGTTCTGAGTAGACCTGTCTTTTCTGCGAAATCAAAGAAAGTGGGGTGGCTGGAGCTCACACTGTGGGTGAGAGAGATGGTGGTGCTGCCCCAGGCTGGGGAGGTAGTCAGGGGCTAGACCAGCAGGGCATTGGGCGTTGCACTCCAGCCTGGGTGACAGAGCGAGACTCCATCTCAAAAATAAAAAAAAAAAAAAGGAAAGGGAGGGGTCCCTGTAAGTGGACAAAAATCATGCGACTGACACTCTCCATGCCCCAGCCAAGCCCTGGCCAACCTAGGAAAGTGGGTGTCAGGACGCCTGAGGTCCAGGCTTGCACACACATGATGGATTTTAGTTTTTACCAAAGAGCAACAAAGAACTTTGTTAAAAATAATGTCAGGAGGAGTTGGGGCCTGCAGTGTGAACAGATTGGAGACAGCAAAAGTGGATTAGGGGGCCTGTGAGGAGTCCAGGTGAGAGATAATAAATACTGTCTTGGACTAGTGGCTGTATAATAGGGCCAAGAGAGCAGAGTCAAGACATAGTTTGGAAGTGAAATTGACAGGACTTGGTGATAAGCAGAATATGGAGTGAGGTAGGGGTGAGGGAGACCGTGTGTCCAAGGTGACTCTGAGGTTTGTGGTGGATGGTGTTAGAGGAGCACTCATTCCCTGCTCCTCATATTTCCTGATGGAGGGTCTTCTGTTGGAGTAACAGCCCCGCGCTCCCTACATGATGGTGTGTTAGGGAGGAGGATCTAGGCTGGGGCGGCTCAGGACCTTCTGGGTTTTCGAATCACCCCTGCCTGCCACGGACAGATGTGATCTCTCTGCTATCTGGGCCACACAGTGAGCTTGGTGGGGCCGGCTGTATCCACCCCATCCCCCTGAGAAGCCTGCAATGTGGGAGGCAGTGTCAGCGAAGGGTGGCATAGCCAGTCTGATCGGGACCTGGAAACAGAAAAGAGGGCGTCATTTTCTCTAGACCCTCCCAGCACCTAGAGGAGTTATTTACTAAGGCAGGGAACACGGGAGGAAAAGCAGGCTTTGAGAGAGAATAACCATGAATTCAACTTTGGAACCCTTTTCTGGCCACTTTGATATCTTAACTTTGACTTAAATATCCCATGAAATCAGTATATTTGCCCATGTACACGTTTTTTAAAAAATTAAAAGGGGCATTAACTAATCAAAGTAAGAATTTTCTAAAATTTTGCTTTGGTAGGTCAGCCTGGACTTACAAATCCAAGCCAGATGGAGTCTCCTCGAAGAGTCAGTGACCTGGCTGCATCCTGGGGGATACTAACAGTAATAACTACCATCATCAGGCACTTAACACACGCCCCGTACTGTGCTAAGATGATCACGTGTAATCTTTGCAGTACCCTACGAGAGACACTTTTATTATTCCTACTTTTCAGATGGAGAAACTGAGGCCCAGAGAGGTTAAATGACCTCAGCAAGGCCATCTTGCTAATGAGAGGTGAATCTAGGATTCCAGAGCTCTTGCTCTTAAATGCTATGCTGAAAGAGAGGATGTGCTGGAAGATTTTTGACCGATTGTATGAAAAGTAAGAAGCACAATTGTGGCCTTTTTAGCTTTTTTTTAATAGATGGAATTTCCCTGTGCTGCCCAGGCTGGCAGCATAGTGGTCCTCCCCACCTCAGCCTACTGAGTAGCTGGGATTAGGTGGGTGCCATCATGCCCCGCCAGCACAATTGTGTTTTGTGCTCTTGGCTGAGAGATTCTTAGGATCCACTAGCCCCATTCGTCTCTTCGTTCCTCTCCCCAGTCCGTGTGTGTCCTGTGAGCCTTTGCAGCAGCCACCTGATCTCAGAGTTCTCTTCTTCCCTCTCTTCAGGCATTTTGCAGACATCCTCCTCCACTCATCTAACACGGAGACAACCTGTCTGGTAAAGCCTCTCAAATCCAGCCAGAATCATCTGGAAGAGGTTAGCAGGCCGGCAGGAAGGCCAGCCTGAAACGGACTTAGCTGGGATTCTGCCCGGGGCCCTCACATTAGCTGTGCAATGCAGCCTCTGCCCAGAGTGCAAAACAGAATGCTTCTGGAGCTGCTCGTGACATCACCTCGCTGTGGCCGCCACACTGTCCCCATTTGCTTTGGAAAGTAATGCCATTATGAAATATGGTATCCCCTGTAGTTCTGCATTGGAAGCAGAGAGGGCACACACGGACTCCCTCCCCATTCCAGCAGGCATGGTCTCAATGCCCCTGCACCTGGGCCTCTGGCCAGGGGCCTCCGTAGCTGCCTGCAGGAGTGAGTGCACTGAGGACTGAGCACCTGGCCGTAGCCCTCCACCCTTACCCTGTGCGTCCCTAAAGCCTCCTGTGTCAAATGAAGTCATCATTATCCCCACCTTGTGAGCCATCACAAGAAAATAATTTAATATATGCAAGATGCTTGGCACCGAGTGTTATAAAACTCAATGACGATGATAGTTTGCTTCATCATCATCGTCGTCATCACAACCACCACCATTCGGTACATGGTTTTCCGCCTTTGCACTTTTAAAGAAGGAAAACCAACTGCCATGTGTAATATGATTTCTTTACTACTTCGTTGAAACCAACTTTAAATAAACTCACTTTTAAAACACAGCCTCGGCTGGGCACGGTGGCTCACGCCTATAATCCCAACACTTTGGGAGACCAAGGTGGGTGGATCACTTAAGACCAGGAGTTCGAGACCAGCCTGATCAACATGGTGAAACCCCGTCTCTAATAAAAATACAAAAAATTAACTGGGCGTGGCGGCACACACTTATAATCCCAGCTACTTGGGAGGCTGAGGCAGCAGAATTGCTTGAAACCAGGAGGCAGAGATTGCAGTGAGCCGAGATCGTGCCACTGTACTCCAGCCTGGGTGACAGAGCAAGACTGTCTTGGGAAAAGAAAAAAAAAAAGCCTCTTCCTAATTAACAATATCCTTGAAATCATAGGTTTAATGGTTCTAGTTGTATTGTTAAAAGCTCATTACAGTAAATACATGCCTATTAGCATTATCATTTAGCCTTGCAGCACGAAATCACCTTGTGCTGACTGGTGGTCCTCACACCTCTCTTTGAAGCCCACCTGTGCAGGCCAAGGCCTTGCACATCTCTGGGTCTCCTCATCTGTAAAACAGGTGCAGCGTGATGATGACACTGCCCCAGGACTGTTGTCACGTACTGTGGGATGCTGGTTTTGACCATGCTTTGTAAACTGCAATTTGTCAGTGGAGTTGATATCATAGGGTCTCCCCACGCCCACCTCATTCCAGATGTCCTGGGATGTTCGTTCTCTAGAAGCTCTAGCAGCTCACCCAGGTTTGCAAAAGGAACAGCTTAGAATGAGCCCTCTCCACTCCCATCCCACTTCTCCTGGGAATTTGTGGGGCTGTCACTCAGGCATGTTTTTTTTCTCTCGTGTTTCCTCTCCTTGGGCTAGAACAGCCCCCAAAGCCTATTTTAATCCTTTGTCCCCATTTGGCATCCAGCCTTCCTCTTATCTTGACTTTACTGAGGGTGTTAGGTCCATTTGCTGTACTCAGGAGGTGGCACCCCCAAACCGAGGCCCTCCAGCATAGCCTCCAGCCTGGCTGGGCAAACTGCTCCAGGCTTCAGAAGCAGAAACTCCCAGAGTTTTCTGTCCCCTGGCTGCGGGCTCTCCTCTTGCTTGCTTGCCTGCCCACCTAAATCACAGGTCCAGAAACATCTTTTCTCTGGACCTAACCAGCAGAGGCAGCTGCTCACATTCTGCTTCTTCCTTCCGCATGATAATTCATTAGGCATTCCCTCGGATCTGAGCCTCTCTTCCTCTCTCCCCGTGAGCCAACAGGGTAAAATCTCTAAGAGAGGCCTTGGGGCACCTTCTGCTCCAAAAGGAGAAGACCGCAGCCTGGTGGGGCTATGATGTGGGCAGAGGAGAGGCTGGGAGTAAATTCCGGGGCTGGTGCCTGGAATACTTTGCATTTCTCTGACCCTGCCCTGCCCAGCCAGCACCCAGAGCTTCACAAATGCCCATTTAGAAGGCCGCACCCTGCTAGTGTGGTGAGGTCCTTGTGACTGGCTGGCCCCCATCAGACACAGGAAAAGTAGAGGCAGCTGGGGACAAACTTTAGAAAACTGATGACAACATGGTTCCTTTTGTTTTATGAGAGAAAGGAAAAATGCACATAAAACAAACCCAGAATGTCCACCTGACGAGTGGAAGGAACAGTGGTTTTCAGTTTGTAATACAACTGTACTCTTAGCCTATCCATGCACCGTTGCATCCAGAAGGATGTACAGAACAGCCCTTACGATTGACTTGTGTTGGGCCAGGCGCAGGGGCTCACGCCTGTAATCCCGGCACTTTGGGGGGCCAAGATGGGCGGATCGCTTGAGGTCAGGGGTTTGAGACCAGCCTGGCCAACATGGTGAAACCCTGTCGCCACCCAAAATACAAAAATTAGCCAGGTGTGGTGGCACACACCTGTAATCCAGCTACTCGGGAGGCTGAAGCAAGAGAATCGCTTGAACCAGGAGGCGGAGGTTGCGGTGAGCTGAGATCACACCACTGCACTCCAGCCTGGGCGACAAAGCAAGACTCTGTCTCAAAAAAAAGATTGCGTTGTGTCTTCCCAGTCAGAGTATGTGAAGGTCAGGGGTCCAATCGAGGAATCCCTGGGCCCTCCTCAGCCCTAGGTCCTTCCAGCTTGGCCTGAGGGCCTCCCTGCACATTTGGTCCTCTCTCCTTTCACTCCGCACCCACACCCCAATTCCTGCCCCTTTGGACTTCTTCAACCTACTGCTCCCACTCCCAGGCCATGCCTTGGGTCCTCAGGCTCTAAGACAGGTCAGGCTTTTGGTCACATTGGGTTCTGCTTTATCTGTGCTGGGGGCTGGTGGGAGAAGCAGGCCGGTGGATTTTATAAGGCATGCTAACCTTGCTCTCTGTCCAGCTGGCCTCCCCTTGGTGCAGTTCCTGTACATGGAGATTCTTACAGAATCGCTACCCTCCCTCTCCTTTGAGCTGGCCTAGCTTTGGCTTATTATCGGCCCCAGGAAAGGGCAGGGGACTGGGGTGTGGGTTAGAGGGACATAAAAGTTCATTCTGCCTTATACGCTTCATTTTCTCACAGCGTGTATTTCATTGTACTACTGGCAACTGTCATCTCTTATAAATGAGGTTCATAAATAGTTGTTCCAGCTTATGGAATTCTGGAGAAAAAAGCTTCCAGAACAGTGATAGGGTGCACTTCCCACAACATTAGACAAGCTGCAGATATCTGTGAGTGTCAGCCCGCATCATGACAGCCTGATGTGGTGGGATAGTTAGAAGGTGATGCAGGGACATTCAACATCGGAGATTATAACGACAGTAAGATAAGAGTTACTGCAATCAAACTACCGCCTAGCTACTCGGCCCCGGGCTGGACGGTGACGATTCAAAATTAAAAGACGTGGTCTCTGCTCAGGGGCTCCCGGTCGAGGCCACTTTGACACAGAAGAATTTGAAATGACCCTTCAAATCCACTCTTCTGTCACCACTGACCTCAGCTGACGGGCATCAGCATGCCATCAGATGGGTACACATGTGACGAAGGATCAGGCACCTGACCTTTTATTCCTTCTTCATGTCGTGCCTAAATTTGGTGCGCACAGTACGTGCCTGCAAGCCTTTTACGTTTTCATCCACATCAGTATTCGTTTCTGCTTCTCAGCCATATTCGCAAAAATGAGAAGGAAGTGTGCTTATTCGTTTAGATTTGCCATGAGCAAGGATCTGCCCAGCCGCACACCTGGATCATATTTTGCTAATGATGTTGTTGTCGACGTTGACCAAAGCTTGATAATTCAGTAACTATGTAATGTGTCTTACTTTTAAAGGAAAGCTTGGCTGGATCCCAACTAAAGCCACAGACAGAATTCAGAAGAAGTTTAAGAAAATAGTAAAAGAAAAAGGTTTGCAAACCCACCAGATGAGAGAACAGTGCTCCTCCGGGCAGTCGCATCTGCCTCTGGTAATGTTCAGGTCACCCCGTGAATGACACAATGTCCCTGTGGGCCTCATCCCATCTGCTTCTGTTTGTCATGGCCCAGGGCCCATCAGTCCCTCAATGCTGCCCTTCCTGCCTCCCAGGCAGGTCTGGGTTTCCGTGAGTCACTCTCACAGCAGCCGTGACCCGTGCAACATCTCAGAGTTTCTCAGCACAACAATTCATCATGTGCCTCGATGTTCATCCAGCAATGTCAGGAAGAAACTGCCGGATATTGTTCTATGCCGAGTCGAAAGCTGTCCTGCAAAACGACAGTGCAATTGAAGAGTGAAAGTTGCTTCCAAAGCTAAAGCCAAACAAATGCAATCTTGAGATATTTTGTGGGTCGAATTAAATGTTTTGTTTGTTTGTTTTTGAGACAGGGTCTCACTCTGTCGCCCAGACAGGAGTGCAGTGGCGGGATCGCCACTCGCTGCAACGTCTGCCTCCTGGGCTCAAGCGATTCTCTGGCCTCAGCCTTTCAAGTGCCTGGGACTACAGGCACATGCCACCACACTTGGCTAATTTTTGTATTTTTTGTAAAGATGAGGTTTCACCATGTTGGCCAGGATGGTATCGATCTCTTGACCTTGTGATCCGCCCACCTCAGCCTCCCAAAGTGCTGGGATTACAGGCGTGAGCCACCGCGCCCAGTGAGAATTCCTTTCTTTCACATCCAAGTCTTTCTGTCTCTCACACATGCCCCATACTAGCCATCCTAGGCAAATCTAACCTCATTAGCAAAATATGACCCAGGTGTGTGGCTGAGCAGATCCTTGCACAAGACAAATCTAAAGGATTTTGCCATGTTGCCCAGGTTTGTCTCAAACTCCTGGGCTCAAGCAATCTGCCCTCCTGAGCCTCCTAAAGTTCTGGGATTATAGGCATGAGCTACCATGCCATGCCTGGATGCTTTGGTATCAGAGACATCACTGATACCCTGGGAGTCCCTCATAGAGGGCTTCTCTACTCCAGAGACCAGTGCTGATAGTCAGCTGGTGTGCAAGATAAAAACAAATCCATGCTTCCTGCGTCCTTGCACCCTCTCATCTGTGGAAGCTCCAAGGGAAGGGACTGGTTTGGCTTCCACTTTGATAGAACGGGCAGCAGTCACACGGCCCATTCAGTGGTAGAAGAGCTCTAGATCCATTTTTTATTCTAAGACCTCTGGTAGCTTCACAACTTCCTTTGAAGTTTGCCTGGTCATGTCTCTGGCCTGAGATACTCCAGCTAAACAATGCAATGAGAGCTATTTGGCAGTCTTTGTATCTCTGTGTACCTGAAAGGTGTGCCCTCCATGGCCAGGAAACTAGAAATACCAGCTTGTGGGAGCCGGGATGGGCTAGGACCACTTTCTCTGAAGATGTTGCAAATGTAAGGCAAGGAGGTTGAAAACCAAATGTAATGGGTGCAGCACACCAACATGGCACAAGTATACATATGTAGCAAACCTGCACGTTGTGCACATGTACCCTACAACTTAAAGTTTAATAATAATAAATTAAAAAAAAAAAAAAAGAAAACCAAATGTATAGGATGCCAAGCAGAGACAAGCGTGAAAGCGAAAAGAAAGGTGACCAAGGCTGATGCATAACAGAATCGGGAGAATAACACTGGTTCCCAAGAGCGGTTACTATGCCACTGGTTCTCATCGGGGGCCAAAGGCCCTCTGTGGGATTGTGAAGATCTGCAAATGTGTCCAATAACCTGAGTATTTTCTTTGTCTTTGATTGTGTTTCAATTTGAGAAACAGAGAGGAAGGAGGATGGCTAGTATGGGGCATGTGTGAGAGAGAGAAAGATGTGGATGTGAAAGAAAGGAATTCTCACTGGGTAAGGTGGCTCACACCTGTAATCCCAGCTACTCGGGAGGCTGAGGCGGGCAGATCACAAGGTCAAGAGATCGATACCATCCTGGCCAACATGGTGAAACCTCATCTCTACTAAAAATACAAAAATTAGCTGGGTGTGGTAGCACGTGCCTGTAGTACCAGCTACTCGGGAAGCTGAGGCAGGAGAATCACTTGAACCCGGAAGGCAGAGCTTGCAGTGAGCCGAGATCGTGCCACTGCACTCCAGCCTGGGCGACAGAGCAAGACTCCATCTCAAAAAATAAATAAATAAATAAATAAATAAATAAACGAAGGAATTTCCCAACTAATATCTGAGATTTGCCAACAGCCAGAAAAACATATTAGTTAAGTACTACCCCGGGCCACCTAATTTCAGGTCCTTAGAAATCCTGTGGAACAGTTTTAACCTGACTGCCTCCTATTCACCCAGACATGTATTTCATATTCCTCAGTTTCTAGCCAAGGAAGGGAAGGATGAGGAGCTGGTGGAGCTGTAGAGAGCCTGGACCAACAATCAGAGGAGCGTGAGTTTCGTGCTGGCTCAGACACTGGCGTATGATCTGTCTTTCACTTGGTCTCTCTTGGAGCCCCTGGACATGCCAAAAATAATCTTTTACAGCTTTCGAGTGCTTTGCTGGTGGCAGTAGCTGAGGGAATGGAAATTTGGAGAGCAAAAACCAAACCACAGCAATCTGCTGGCCATAGCAAGCCACACTGCAGACCGCCCTCAATGCCATTCAAGTCATCATTTATCACTGACTCCTCTTTGCGGGTCACCTGCTGACTGTGGCCTGCCACTTCAGCAAAACTGGTGGGAACAGGTGCTCTAATGTGCTGACAGCATCAGAGAGTAACACTTGAATTGAGAAAACTGGGGCTTGAGGGGGAAATACTCTAGTTATGGGTTCATATTTCTGCTTCTCCACTTAGATTACAAGGCTCTCTAGGGCAAGGACTATACTTTTGAAGCCCCAAGGCCTAGCAGAGGGCTTGGCCCATGGAAATGCTCAATAAATGCTTGTGAATGAGAGACAAGGAGGGAAAGAGGGAGTGGGTTCTTTCCAAGGTCACACTGCAGACGTCCCCCAACAGTGGAGGCGTGCTGGCCGCTGTCCCCCTTAGCATCCAGCTCTAGTCGATGTTCTCCGGCGGGTCAGGCTGGTTATGTCTATTTCCCAGAAAGTGTCACTGATACCATCAGACCCCAAGGCATCTGCTGTTCCACAGCAGCCTCCCCTGGTCTGTAATGTGGACGATATCAGAGGAGCCAAGATTGTCTTTGTCTCAACTCTCCTGCCGGGGGTGCTAAGCCTGGGGTATCCACTCAGGCTAGGAATGGGTGGTCTAATGTGCTGAGAGCATCACAGAGCAGATTCAAGATCCTCTTGAATTGAGTGGATCTGAGAGTATCAGGGCTGGGATGCTGGCCTTTTACAGATAAGAAAACTGGGATTCAGGGTCCGGGGCTGGCAGGACCCAGGGGTGGGGCATGGCCCCACAGGGAGGGGAGCCCAGGAGAGTCAAGGGTGAAGCCCTCAGGGTACAGGCAGGATCGAGCCTAACAGACCACCCTAGCAAGGCATTCATGCAATGGGGTCACAGGATTCTGGAAAAGTCCATGAGAAAGGACCTGGGAAGCTGAGGGCCAGAGAGCACAGGGGACCCACTCAATCTCATCCAGTGTCAGGGGCAGAGACAGATGAGAGGCAGGATCTGGTCTCTTCACAGGAGGGAGTGGCTGGATTGGAAGAGAGAGAAGGAGAGGGAACCCATGTAAATCCCCGAGGCAATGGAGCCTCACCCCAAGTATGTTGGGAGTAGGGACAGAGGGTACTGGGGAGCTGTTAAGGGAGCTGAGCCCATCTGGATCATTCTGCGTTGTCCTAGACCCTGCTCCACTTTCTACCAGCTCTGGGAATTCACCTCCGCTCTGCCTTTTGCACAGTCCCCACTCTGAGAATGGGGAGGGGCCCAGAGTCGGGTATGACCCTCTTCAAAGCAACCTCCAGCTTCAGGGCCCTGTCAGTGATGTGACTTTCAGCAACATCCAGACACTTACTGGGTATCCCTTGTGTCCCCAGTTAGTGCCGGACCCAAGCTTGGTCCCTGCCCCAGTGGTCTCATGATCTTGTTGGGGAAGTAGGGGGACATTTGAGGCACCCAGTACAAGGCACGCCAAGGCAGGCGTGGCTCCTGGTATAACCAGTGGGTTGTTAGAAGAAGCAGAGAAAAGCCTCATGGGCACGCTGGCTTCTTGGAGGAGATGAGGCTGGAACTGGAGTTTGAGCATTACGTGCTGGGTTAGGAGTTTCGAGTAAAACCACTGCAGTAAGAATACACATGATTTCTCACAGGGGTAGAGGGAAGGGAAGTTGTTAGGGCAGCCTCAGAGTCATCAGGTAAAAGCCTGTGTTTTGTTTTGTTTTTTTTCTTTGAGATGGAGTTTTGCTCCTGTCTCCCAGGCTGGAGTGCAATGGCACGATCTCAGCTCACTGCAACTTCTGCCTCCTGGGTTCAGGCGATTCGCCTGCCTCAGCCTCCCGAGTAGCTGGGATTACAGGTACCAGCCACCACGCCCAACTAATTTTTGTAGTTTTAGTAGAGACGGGGTTTCACCATGTTGATCAGCCTGGTCTCAAACTCCTGACCTCAGGTGATCCACCCTGCTCGGCCTCCCAAAGTGCTGGGATTACAGGCGTGAGCCACCGTGCCCAGCCAGGCCTGTGTTTTTTAAACATTTTTAAATTAGCACAGTAATCCTTTGCTGAAGGAAACCCTACTCAGAATGTGTCAACCTGCTGAAAGCAGAACTGCTCTATCCTCTCAGCTTCCCTCTTACCCCCGTGTTACACCTCAGCCCTGCGGGCGCCTCAGAAAATGAAAGGAACTTTACAGCAGGACTAGTTCAACCTCGTTATTGGACCAGAGGGGAAACTGAGGCATAGAGAGCAGAAGGGACAAGCTCAAGCTCAGGGATTTTTCCACCAGTCCTTGCTGCTTCCTGAATGAGGCGAGACTGGACCTACTTTCAGCAGGCGAAGGGATGTAGCCTCCACAAGATGGAGAACCTTGGAATGTGTTTGGACAAGGACATTCTTTCTGTCATTCCAGTTTGACGAACCAGCTAGTGCTGCAATCTCTTGATGTTTCCTTTTTTTTTTTTTTTTTTTTTTTTTTTGAGACAGAGTCTTGCTCTGTTGCCCAGGCTGGACTGCAATGGCACAATCTCAGCTCACTGCAACCCCCACCTCCCAGATTCAAGAGATTCTCCTGCCTCAGCCTCCTGAGTAGCTGGGATTACAGGCATGCCCCACCACACCTGGCCAATTTTTGCATTTTTAGTAGAGACGGGGTTCACCATGTTGGTCAGGCTGCTCTCGAACTCCTGTCCTCAGGTGATCCACCTGCCTCGGCCTCCCGAAGTGCTAGGATTACAGGCGTGAGCCACTGCGCCTGGCCTATGTTTCAATTCTTTCATCGAGAAGACTAGCATATTCAAATCACCTGAGAAATAGCTCTAGCAATGCAAGGTTAGAAAAACTGGTGGGGATGGTGGTTTGGGATAAAGAGGGACATGTCATTCGGTTAAGTTTTGGTAAATAGCTGAACCGACAGTGAATAAGTTCCATGGAAGAATCAGTGCTTCCTTCAGCTGCAGCCTACAGTGTGCCCATTAATTCCCTGACCAAACGATGTGACTTTAATGAGGAACTCAAAAATAACCTTCAAAGCCCTGCCTTGAGCTCACAACAAATGTAAGGACCTGATCAACATCTGTGGAAGCTACGCAAGACCTTCTGCCTCTGTCTTTCCTGGGGTTTATCTTGGCCAGGGCTCCTTCTAGTCGGTTTCTGCCAGTTTTTGTGACAAATCTTAGTTTCAGTGACCTTGAGAAGGCTAACTGGGACTTGGGGTGAGGTGAAACATCTAAGAAAGGCAACACATGCATTGATTCTTTCTTGCTTATTCTTTCATACACGCAAACCGAGAAATGCTATTGGAGAAAATCAGTCACTGAGGTCTCAGAGTCAAACTGCCCCGCCACAGTTGACCAGGAGAGCTGCTCTCCCGAGCCTTGATTCCCCTAGCACCACGCACCACAGTTCGTACAGATGCATTCTCTCATTTGGGTCTCACAAACATGCTGTGAGGCAGAGCAGTTAGGCGTTGTTCCCATTTGAGAGATGGGTCAGAGAGAGAAGGAGGCTTGCCCAAGATGGTGTTGCTAGTTAGCATGTCTTCAAATACTCATTTGTTTATACTTCTTTATGAATGATATTTGTTATCAGAACATGGAGCCAGAGCTGCAGACTTGCTCCCTAGCACCCTTTGGCCCCATCGGGCTCTTTCACCTAAGGATGTAAATAAAAATGGATTTTCCACTGGAAACAGGTCAAATGACTTAATACGGCCATAGAGAATTCAGAGTAAGCTGGTAAATCCTAAGTGAGTCATGCTTCATTTAAATAATAAACCAGACAAACGCTCAGGCCTGCAGCAGAAAGAAATAGTATTATACAGTTAGAGGGAATTCGTTTATTGAGACCAATGGCGTTTAGACATTTCTAAGGCATGAAAACCATTCTTTTTTTCTTTTCTTTTCTTTCTTTCTTTTTTCTTTCTTTTTTTTTTTTTTTTAAGTCCTGCTCTTGTTGCCCAGGCTGGAGTGCAATGGCACAATCTTGGCTCACTGCAACCTCCACCTCCCGGGTTCAAGTGATTCTCCTGCCTCAGCCTCCCGAGTAAATGGGATTACAGGTGCATATCACCATGCCTGGCTAATTTTTTGTGTCTTTAGTAGAGACGGGGTTTCACCATGTTGGCCAGCCTGGTCTCAAACTCCTGATCTCAGGTGATCCACCAACCTTGGCCTCCCAAAGTGCTGGGATTACAGGCGTGAGCCACCGCACCTGGCCAGACATTCTTAAGATGAAGTCTTGCCAGGCAGTTGAATGGAAAACCCTATCGAAGCAGCTTTTCTGAAGAACATGAGGCCCCACTTAGCATCTGTGGGAAACCCTCTCAGTTACAGATGAGAAAACAGGCCAGGAGGCCCGGGGGGGATCTGAGCTGGGGCTGGAACCCCAAGGCAGTGTCACTCCCATTGGAGGGTCCTCGCGAAGAATCAGCTGATGGTCCCAACTCACTTTTTGCCCATGTTTTCCTCTGTTCCCCATATTTCTAAATATATCTTATCCTTTCTATCTCCTTTGCTCAAGTTACTTCCTCTTCTCAGAATGCATTTTCACCTATGAAACTTGCATTTCCCCTCCAGACCCAGATCAAGGAGATCTCCCTCCCCCACTCTGCACCTTCCTTGCCATGAAGCTCTCCCTAAGGGTCACAGCTAGAGAGACTTACAGTCCCATTTCTGAGTTTCATTAGAACTTCTGGCGACACTCTTAGGACGTTCTGCTTTGTCTTGGAGTCATTTGAGACTTAATTTCACCCCCGGAGATTTCATCCTTCTTGGGTTCTGTGATACGGTCCTCATCACAGGGTCTTTTTTTGTAGTGTGCGTGTGTGTGTGCACGTGTGTGTGCGTGTGTGCGTGTGCGTCCGTGTGTATGGGTATGTGTGCGTGTGTGTGTGCATGTGTGCGTGTGTGCGTGTGCGTCCGTGTGTATGGGTATGTGCACGCATGTGTGTGCACGTGTGGGTGCGTGTGTGTGCGTGTGCATGCGTGTGTATGGGTATGTGTGTGCGTGTGTGTGCATGTGTGCGTGTGTGTGCATATGTGTGTGTGCATATGTGTGTGTGAGTGTTTAATGGAATCTATGTACAGAATCACTTTCCTTTCTGAATACCCAAGTTCTGGAGTCAGCCGAGCTTGGGTCCCCATCCTGGCCCCGCCATTTCCTAGGAAAGTCACATCATTTCTCAGAGTTTTTGTATCTTCAGCCATTACACATGCCCACTCTTCTGTGAAGAGCCAGAGACAGGGTATTGTCAGGGGCATTTATAAACTACAGGCTGCCTTGATGGCTCGCGTATCGAGATCAGTAGGAAAAATTTTAAATTCAGTTCTAAGATCCTAAAAAATCGTGCAATGCCAAATAACTGGTTAATTTGGATGTTCTCTTTCCAGTGTGTTGCTTAGGCTTTATACGGTCTCAGGCTTCCTTCTACCTGTGTGTTCAGCCCGAAGTTCTTGTATTTGCTACTCTGGAAGTTAGCTCACTGTATTCTTACTGACTGAAACTGTCCCTTCATTTCTAAAATGGTTTTTGAGATCTACTATGCTACATTATTATGGGTTGAGTTGTATCCCCCCAAAAGATATGTCAAAGCCCTAACTCTTGGTACCTGTGAATTTGACTTATTTGGAAATACAGTCTTTGCCAATGTAATCTTTGCCAAGATGAGGTGATGCTGGAGCAGGGTGGGCCTGACTCCGATATGACTGAGCGTCCTCATAAGAAGAGGAGAAGAGACAGAGTCATCGATGCAGAGGGAGGACTGCCATGTGAAGACGGAGGCAGAGGTGGGAGTGAGGAAGAGACAGAGTCATCGATGCAGAGGGAGGACAGCCATGTGAAGATGGAGGCAGAGGTGGGAGTGAGGAAGAGACAGAGTCATCGATGCAGAGGGAGGACTGCCATGTGAAGACGGAGGCAGAGGTGGGAGTGAGGAAGAGACAGAGTCATCGATGCAGAGGGAGGACTGCCATGTGAAGATGGAGGCAGAGGTGGGAGTGAGGAAGAGACAGAGTCATCGATGCAGAGGGAGGACTGCCATGTGAAGATGGAGGCAGAGGTGGGAGTGAGGCTGCCACAAGCCAAGGAAAGCCTGCAGTTACCAGAAGCTAGACAAGACAAGGAAGCCTCCCCACCTAGAGGCTTCAGAGAGGGCGTGGCTCCACCAACACCCTGATTTCCGACGTCTAACCTCTAAAACTGCAACAAATAAATTTTTTTTAGTTAAAATTCCTGAGCTCAGGAGATCCGCCTGCCTCAGCCTCCAGAGTAGCTGGGACTACAGATGTGTGCCATCATGCCTGGCTGAAGTTTCTGTTGTCTTAAGCCACCTAGTTCGCTGTACTTTGTTACTGTGGCCCTAGGAAATGAACATACATGCAAACTGGGAAATTAGCAGAGAATAAGACATGATCCGCCCTCATAAAACAGGGTCTGCCCTCATCAAATGAGGGAGGCGTGACGACAAACACAAATGAATAAGTATTAAAATGACTGATTCTGCTAAGTATACTGATGACACTGAACAGTGTCATGTAACATTTCAGTTCTTACCTGAAGGAAAAGAAGCCCACTGTGGGAGATGCAGACAGCAGCCAGATCGCCTAGGGTCTTGGGATGCTGTATGGGAAAATGGTTGTCACAGAGCCAGGGTGGCCACGGACAGACTGAACTGAATTATTCGAATGGATGCTGGTGGCTTGGAAGCACATGGCAGCAATGGAGAAGGAGTGAAGTGGACAGATTTGAGATACCTTGTGATGGTCGAGCCAGAAGATCCTGCCGATACGTTGGCCGTGGAGATGTGAGAAAGAGAGGAATCGAGGAGGAGTCTAGGTTTTTGGCTTAAGCCGAAACCATTTACTTTACTGAAATGGGTAACATTAGTGGGGGCTTATGTCGGGGATGAGAGGGAAGGAATCAAGAGTTCTGTTAGGGTTGAGATGCCTGTTAGATATCTTTTTGAAGATGCCAAGCAAGCAAGCCACTGGCTATGTGAGTCCAAAAGTCAAAGTCCGGTGTCCTTCACCCCGTCTGGTGATGAGATCTTTCCAAATATCAAGGCCTGCAGTGAGATTGGAGAGAGTTTCTTTCTTCCTATTGGAATATTTCTTTCTCCAGCGTTAGAGCTGGGTAGGTGCCCCCTGGGAGTCCCTGGATAAGTGCTAATGCCAAGAAACTTGCTAAGTAGCACTGAAGTTTTCAAATTTCTTCACAAAGTATATTTTGCTTCCACAGCTCCCTGCAGCGTCTTCAGAGCGGTGTCTAGCTGCATCCGCAGAGCTGGGTCTCCTGAGGCTTCCAGGACAAGCCGGGTGGAAGGATGGGGAGAGCTGTAGGTGACCCTGGACAGTATTCCCAGGACTCCAGGCTCCCAGCTGTTTGGCCAATTAAAGGAGAAACCTTTTGCTTTGTACAGACCCACTTTCCACACAAAGAGCTCAGGTGGGGGTGGGGGAAAGAGCCAGCAATGCCCGCACTCTGGGCAGGCTGAGTCTCACGTGAGGGTGCTGACTCAGAAGCAGCAGTTGCTTGCCCTGGGAGCCTGCAGTCGTTGGCACAATCAAAGATCAATTAAAACATGCCATTCTGGTTTGCTCACCCTATGCCAGCCTCTCCAGGCACTTCCCCTCACTTTCAGCTCCTCCCAGAGTTCTTTGCTGCCTCATTAACTGGGAGCCCGACAGCCTGAGCAGGAGGCAAGCTGTACAGGGGTGAGGAGCACCGCACCAGGAGCCTACGCCCCAGGACCCGCTTTGACTCCACTGTCACTACTCCTGGGACCGTCAGCAAATCATTCAACTCCCTGGGCCTTGGGTGCCTCAACTAGGAAACGGGTGGTTATTGTCCACCTTCCTGTCAGCTGTTTTGGGGAATAATCTTGAGAGTGAAGAATGTATGGCCGGGCGCGGTGGCTCACGCCTGTAATCCCAGCACTTTGGGAGCCCAAGGCGGGCAGATCATGAGGTCAAGAGATCGAGACCATCCTGGCTAACATGGTGAAACCCCGTCTCTACTAAAAATACAAAACTGAACTGGGCGTGTTGGCGGGCGCCTGTAGTCCCAGCTACTCAGGAGGCTGAGGCAGGAGAATTGCTGGAACCCAGGAGGCGGAGGTTGCAATGAGCTGAGATCACGCCACCGCACTCCAGCCTGGGCGACAGAGCAAGACTCCATCTCGGAAAAAAAAAAAAAAAAAAAAAAGTACGTGGCCACATTCTGTAAATTGTAAATTCCTGTTTAAATTTAATGGATTCTTTGATAGGTAACACATGCAACATGACAAAACACATTTTAACCCATATTAAAAGCAATTCTAAAAAAGTATTCCTTCTTTTTTAGTTGCAAAAGTGTTCGGGGGGAATAAGTCAACAATCCACAAACTTACAAAGTTTCTCACAGCTGACACCATTTCTCCTTGGCCCAGTGGCCCAGAGCGGGAGCTCTAACTGGGTGCGCCGGAATGACTGCAGTGGTGCGTTCCAGGAGCCTCTAAGGAAAGGTTGCCAGGTTAAGCAAATAAAAATATGGGATGGGCCAGGTGCAGTGGCTCACGCCTGTAATTGCAGCACTTTGGGAGGCTGAGATGGGAGGATTGCTCGAGTCCAAGAGTTTGAGACCAGCCTGGGCAAAATAGTGAGATTTTGTCTCTACAAAAAATAAACAAAATTAGCCAGGTATGGTAGTGCAAACCTGTAGTCCCAGCTACTCAGGAGGCTAAGGTGGGAGGATCACTTGAGCCTGGGAGGTTGAGGCTATAGTGAGCCATGCACCACTGACCTCCAGCCTGGGCGACAGAGGGAGACCCTGTCTCAAAAACAAACAAACAAACAAAAAACAGGATATCACTTAAAATGAATTTCAGATAAACAATGAATAATTTTTGGTATGAGTATGTCCCAAATATTGCGTGGGACATGTGTATACTACTTTCATCGTTTACCCGAAATTCAAACTTAACTGGGCGTCTTCTGTTTCATCCGGCAGCTCTGCAGGATGCCTGGGCAGCACGAAGCAGGAGACTCGGCCGCTTGAATCCCCAGTATGCCTCAGGCAGGTCTCCAGGAGAGAGGCCTACCTTCAGGGGAGGGTCTCCTCGCACTTCAAGCTCTTTGGATTAAGAAATGGTTTATTGGCTGGGCGTGGTGGCTCATGCCTATAATCCCAGCACTTTGGGAGGCCAAGGTGGATGAGTCACTTGAGGTCAGGAGTTCAAGACCAGTCTGGCCAACATGGTGAAACCCTGTCTCTACTAAAAATACAAAACGTAACTGGGCATGGTGACGTGCACCTGTAGTCCCAGCTACTCAGGAGGCTGAGGCAGGAGAATCACTTAAACCTGGGAGGCAGAGGTTCAGTGAGCCAAGATCTTGCCATTCTACTCGTGCCTGGGTGACAGGTGAGACTCTATCTCAAAAAAAAAAAAAAAGTCTATCTTTAATAACTCAATGAAATCGTCTATCTTTAATAACTCCACACATATATTTGATGACCGCCGATGTGCGGAAGAGCATTGTCTAAATGTGTAAGATGATAGGTGCGGCCACCAGAGACTTGAACCTCAGAGAGGTTTAAGAAAGGAGATCTTCTCCCTTTAATGGAAGAAGAGGACACCAAACTCACAGGAGACAACCAGATAGATGGTTAGGGTGAGGAGGGTGTTCTCTGAGGGGGGAGGACGAGGAGAAAAGCAGTTTCAGGGGCTCCTCGTCCCACAGCACAGCCCCCTCCCCACTCACTGGGCACTCAGCACTCAGCCCTACTGTTTGTCTTGTCCTTAGACAGTTCTTCCCGGCAAGGTCCACACACTGGAGCCAGCAATGGGTTTGGATGCAGGCTTTTCAGTGAGGGAGAGGGAAGCAGTGAGAGAGAATCACCCGAGACGGTGCCCCTCGGAGAGCGGCAGATTCACACTCTCCACTGTGACCTGTCATTAGCAGCCCCAGACGCGCACACAAAGGAGAAGGAAAGAAAATCGTCTGCCGACCCTGCCATGTTCTGAATTCAGCAGACACTTGTCTGGGCCCATAGACCTCCCTCCTCCCCTTCTTTCCACTCTTCCTGCCTTTCCCCTTTGTTTCCTGAACAACTTCCATGAGCGGGGCCTTTTACCCGACTGACTAAGGGAAACTGGCCAGAGTCCCACTCGCAGGATGCTTACACTCAGAGGCAGGTAAGTTAGGAAGGAAAAGGACTGAGGACCGAGAGATCATGTCCAATTCGAGAACCCAGGAAGGCTTCCTGGAGGAGCTAGCATTTTGTTCTGAGTCTTGAATACATAGTATTTGTACATGTAGAGACAGGGGGGAAGGAGGGCACACCCACACAGAGGAAGAGGGAGGGCAAGGAACAGGGTTGGGGAAGGCCAGAACACACGAGAGTATTGGTGGTCAGAATGAGTGCCAACTCCCCTGAGGTTGGCTTCAAGATTCAAACCAGGGGTCCAAGGAAAAGGGAAGTGAGGTTTGCATTGTCTGGGGATACTCAGAGAAACATTCTGGCCACTTGTTTACCTCTTTTTCTCGTTTCCTTCTGAAAAAGAAGAACATTCAGTAGGCACTTGTCTGGGCCTTTTTCTTCTGAAAAAGAAGGAAAAGAGCACATTTTCTCTGTTGGAGGCTCATTTATAATTCAGGCAACCTCCTTCAGAGGGAGCAGGTGTTTCTCTGGGATGAAACACCTTGGGAAGCAGAATGTACAAGTAGAAAAAAAGCATGTCACAGCACAGCCAGGCAGAGAAAAGCTTGGGTCGAGGCAAGGGCAGAAAGAAGAGGAGGCATGAGAAGACAAGGTAGCAAAAGACAGCAGCATCCCTTCCCGCCCCAACATGCTTGTGCTCTCCCTCTCTCTTTTCCTCTCTCTGCAAATCTGGATTGACATTACCCCCTTCAACCCTAGGGTCCATAATTCCATCATTAGAATGCCTTTCTTCGAGTCTTAATAGCTCCTCCATCAAGACTAACCCCCCTCCCACGTTTTTTTTTTGTGTTTTTTTTTTTGTTTTTTTGAGACAGAGTCTCACTCTGTTGCCCAGACTGGAGTGCAGTGGCATGATCTCGGCTCACTGCAACCTCTGCCTCCTGGGTTCAAGCGATTCTCCTGCCTCAGCCTCCCAAGTAGCTGGGATTACAGGCATGCACTACCACATCCAGCTAACTTTGTATTTTTTGTAGAGACAAGGTTTCTCCATGTGGGCCAGGCTGGTTTCAAACTCCTGACCTCAGGTGATCCATGCGACTCGGCCTCCCAAAGTGCTGGGATTACAGGCGTGAGCCACCACCTCTGGCCAGTGCCACACTTTTAAACCATCAGGTCTCGTGAGCACTCACTATCATGAGAACAGCAAGGGGGAAATCTGCCCCCATGATCCAAGCACCTCCCTCCAGGTCCCTCCCCTGGCATGTTAGAATTCGATATGAGATTTGGGTGGGGACGCAGAGTCGAACCATATCACAGCCCAACAAGGAAGCCTCACGAACGGTGGTGAATGGTGTGGCCTTGAGGACAGACACTGTTGGGTTGGGCTCAGGTAAAGTTTGTTGGTGCCTGCATGGAGTTGTCACAGGAGTGAAGGTGGGACTGAAACAAGCAGCCTTTGGAGAGGCCAAAGAGTACCTGGCGGTGCCTAAGAGGTGTCTGGTTCAAGGGCAGTCCTGCGTCTTATCATAAGCAGCTGTCCCCTTAGTTACCAGTTAGCTCTTCAGCCGGTGCCTGCCTGCTACAAACCACCGAAAGCAGGAGCCGGACACACATGGAACCTGGCTGTGGGTGGAGATTCTGGGAGGCAGTGGGGGCTTCAGGCGAGCTCGCTTCCCCACCCTCTGGCCTGGGTTGAGGTGTAGCTGTGGTATGACCCGCCGGAAAGTCCACTGGGACCTGCTCATGCTTAACTGGGAGGTAGAACCCCCAGAGGGCCTCAGGGAGCAAATATAATCCCAAGCAAAGGCAAGGCATTAAAGGAGTCCCCAGGACCCTGCCTTATTAATGGCCTCCCCAAGGTGGGGAAGATCAATAGCTGTTTAGAAAGGGTTTCAAGGAAGAAATGAGTTTAGATTTTTTTTTTTTTTAAAAAAAGGAGGAATTACAAATACTTGCTCTCCATGAGAATGAAAGGCTGAGGCAGAATTTCCCCCTAGATTAATAGTGTTTCTATAAACTGTGGATGGACACATGCCAAGGAGGAGCGTCTGTAAGTAGAAATTAGTGACTAGATCGATTCTTTAATTTTCTCTTACCTACCCAGAGATCCCAAATTCCAAAAGAGAAAATACACTGTTTTCTAAAACAGATTAGTACCTTCCATCCCAAAGCACTCAGGAAATGAAAAAGGCTTTTAAAGCTTTAGAGGACAAATTTGAAATGCCACATACTTTTATCTTGGCAGTGAAAGTAAAAACAAGCCGGGATTCTGTTTGAGTGGTACAGGTACCGTGTTTATCTCGTACTTTTCTCCAGGAATTCTGAGCTCTGATGGATGTAAACACTTTCTGCTTTCCCCCAAGAGAAAAGGTGGTCAGCGTTATTGGCCCAGTTTGGCAGCCAAGGAAGCAAATGATGGGGAATGATTTGTCCAAAAGAACACAGAGACAGTGTTAGACATAACTTCTCTCCACTGTCTGTCTTCTTGGCGAAGTTGCAGTTTCAGAATAGAAATTACTGTAAAAACCCTGGATGGGCTGAGCATGGTGGCTCACACCTGTAATCCTAGCACTTTGGGAGGCTGAGGGAGGCAGATCACCTGAGGTCAGGGGTTCAAGACCAGCCTGGCCAACATGGCAAAACCTCATCTCTACTACAAATACAAAAATTAGCCAGGTGTGGTGGTGGGCGCCTGTAATCCCAGCTACTTGGGAGGCTGAGGCAGGAGAATTACTTGAACCCAGGAGGTGGAGGTTACAGTGAGCAGATATTGTGCCGCTATACTCCAGCCTGGGCAACAGAGTGAGATTCTGTCTAAAAAAAAAAAAAAAAACCCTGGGTTAAGCACCTCTCACTGGAAAGGGGGAAAAAGAGTGGCACCCTAGGTCACAGAGGGCCATTCCTTCAGGGCCTGGAAATGTGTTTTTTTCTTTCACTTGCTTTGCCCCCTCACCCTGCAGGACCAAAGCTGGGCACCCCTCTGTGGCTAACAGGCCAGCACTCTACTCATCCTGCAAGGGCTCCCCCGGGCCTCCGGTCACTACCTTTGTTCAGAATCAGGGTGTTATGACCTGGTGTGTCTTGTGTCATGACCTAGTGATACTTGAGTTCAATTCTCCTTTGTTGAGAGCCTTCTATGTGCTAAGTCCTGAGGCTACACTTGGCAGAGGCAGACGACAGAACCATCTGGTGCTGACTTCAGTGACTGTGGCCCTGGGGGCCCGTGGCTGTATGTTATTAGTGGTTTGGGCACGGGGCAGTCAGCATAGTATGGAGGAGAGATGTCCTAGCTTTGATTCAAACCCCAGCTCTGCCACTCACAGACGCTGGTGTTGAGGTGGAAGAAGCAAGTTTTTGAGCCTGGCTGAACTTGGGTCTCCCGACCTGTAAAACGAAGGTAAAGGTCTCAGCCTCACGGTGGTGGGGACCAAGGTTGAATTGTATCATATATGTGAATGCCTGGCACATAGGAGGCACACCATAGTTCTGGTCATTGTCTGATTGGTTTAGTTCTGAGTCTCTGCATGATCCTTGTGCATTAGACTAAAAGCTGTGCTTCCCTTGGCTTTGTTTGTCACTCTGGCCTAGGCTTGTAGCTGGCAGGGAGGGCCACAGGTGGAAAATTCCAGGCATTCTAGAGCATGCCTCGAAGCACACGCACCGTTCCCACAGGAAAATCAGGAAGCTTCCAGACTACAGGGCCCAGGCCTCCCATGTGCAGGGTGGGGTGAGGTGGTGTTTGAGCACATTTGTTTTGCTTTGTGGATTTCTTTGGAAATCGGAAAGGGCAGAGGCTATTGCTAAGGAGACAATGTGTTCTATCTCTGTCCTCCCCATCTGATGTTGTCTATTAGATTTGGGGCTGGGGGAAAGGGATCAGATCTCCAGAAACTCTAGGTCGGCTTCCTGATTTCATAACTGGCTAGGATAAATTCCTTTAGAAAAAAAAAAAATTGTCAGGGGGAGGAGAACCCACAGGGTTTGTGGAAAAGCAGCATGGTCCTCTGTGCCCTATCCCCATTGCTTCCCACTGCTTCAGCAGTTGCTGTTCAGATGCCAGCACAGCTGACCTTGACCTTGACAGAGAAGCCCCACCTCCTCTCCCATACCCACTTCCCCTACGGCTGCTTGAACGGAAGGGTGCTGCACTGCACTGTTTGTGCCCATGCACGGGCCACACACAGCCCATGTCACAGGTGCGTGCAGTATGTGCAGGAGAAGAGTCTGAGTGTGTTTGTCTTTGGCCTAGTGGATGATATCTGTGGGCATTTTGTTTCATCAGAAGTCACATAAATACTCTCTTCCTCATATAGGATGAATTGTGTCCACACAAATTCATAAGCTAAAGCCCTAATCCCTGGTGCCCAAGAATGTGACCATATTTGGAGCTAGGGGTGTAAAGGAGCTGATTAAGTTAAAACGAGGCTGTTAGGGTGGGCCCTAACCCAATCTGACTGCTGTCCTTATAAGAAGAGGAAATTCGGGCACACAAAGAAACAGCAGGGGTGCACACACACCAAGGACAGGCCACATGAGGACCCTCGAGAAGGCGGCCCTCTGCAAGCCAAGTAGAGAGGCCTCAGAAGAAACCAAACCTGCCAACATCCTGGTCTCAGACTTCTAGCCTTCAGAACTGTGAGAAAATAAATTTCTGTTGTTTAAGCCATCCAATTTGTGGCACTTTGTTTTGACAGCCTCAGCTGCCAAATACACTTTCCATTTATGTACAAGTTTGTGTGTGTGTGTGTGTTTTTTAATTGGGAGTCCTTTTCTTGAGTTCAAGAGATATATTCGAAGGGGGCTAGTTTTATTGAGTAAGGTTTATTGCAAACCACCCCATGAAGCTCTTGGCCAATTTAGAAAAAGATACAAATAAAGCCCATGCCCACTAATGTTGGTATCTTTGCACTGCAGGTCCTAAACTGTAGAGATAATCAGAGAAGATGGATCTATTTGTACTGACACGAAAGGTTGTGCATTTATGAGATTTGTCCTGCCAAACAGTGCCAGGAAAAATGAGAGATTATGATAGCAAGTTATTCGTCTTAAAAATTGATTTATAAACATCATTAGAGAACTTGACATTTATCTCACTGAAAATATTCTTTCTTTATTTAATAAGAAATATGTTTCTGCCAGTTTTAATTCTAGTTAACCTAATACAATATGTGCTGGGCTTTACTTTTTCCTTCAGTTGTTGATAATTCGATAAACCTTTATTGCATCTGCAGTTCTTTCTGAGGCTAGAAGATTCTAGAATTTCTGACAATAACTTTCTTTTGAAGAGCACTCTCAAAGAAGACTCATAACAGCCCTGTGAGGCGGTACATGTATCATTACTAATAACTAGCACTTGTATAGTACTTTATCTTTCACAGAGCACATTTATACACACCATTTCATTTAATTGCCCAAGAGGGTAAATGCAGAGAAATTAAATGAATCAGTCAGATACATAGCAATTTTTCACGCTGAGCTTGGATTACAATGCAAGCTAGAGCTTTTTCCACAACACATCATTTTTCTTCACAAATAGAGGTTTCTTAAAATAGTTAATTAAAATGGTGAATTTTATATTTAGATTACTTTTTAATTGATACATAATAATTGTACATATTTGTGAGGTACCTGTGATGTTTTGGTACATGCATGAGATGTGTAATGATCAAATCAGGGTAAGTGGGATGGCCATCGCCTCAACCATTTATCATTTCCTTGTGTCAGGAACATTCCAATTCTTGTAGCTATTTTGGGGTATGTAATAAGCATTGTTAGTCACCCTACTATGCTACTGAACTATAGAACCTATTCCTTCTAGCTAGCTGCATGTTTGCACCCATTAACCAACGTCTCTTCATCCAGGCTTAGAGTTTCTGTTGTTCCACAGTTACCCAGCGGGAGGAACTGAGTGGGAGACAAATGGGTCTTAATGAAGGGGTACCATTTGTCAGCAATGGTTCAACTGCAACCCTGAAACTGAATCACATCCCATAGTAATCCTAGAAACTCTTCATGTGCGTGATTGTAAAGTCCAAAAAAACTATTCTTTTGTGGGTGTCAACTATGCAAATAAATATCTCCACCTTCTTATCTTTTTAAGTAATCTGTTGTAATTCAGTATCAGAGCTGTCAGAAAACTGATTAAGTTTGACGTCTCTTTGCCCCTAAATGAAGGGGTCAATTGCCCAGATTGAAGCCTAGGGACAGAAGGAAGAGGCGACGGAGGAATCACGGGCAGACCGTCAGTCGCTCTGGGAAGGGACAGTCATGAGCCATCAGTGGCTGCTGCTGCTGCTGTTTGCATTGGCAGACTCAGTCTTCGTTTCCACCCAGGACTTTGTCTAAGGACACGCTGTCTCTGCTCCCCGTTCTCACCTTCATCCAGAGCAACCCTGGGTTGCCAGATTTGTCCTCGTCCTGTGTCTTGTTGCTTCATTGCCTCTTCTCCAGCACACTTCAAGAGAAGGGAGCCGGCTAGAGAGGAAAGCCCAGCCTGGCTTTGAGTCGCGGCCAGAACGGACTGAGTCCCAGAGGGCCTTGTTCGTACGTTGGGTTAATGACCTCCACTGGTCTAAAGGTTCCATAACTTATGGCTACTCATCCTTCCAGGCCCTGTTAGATGCCACCTCTTCTGTGAGGACTCCCCCTGATGCAACATAAAACTAATCTCTCCGTCATCTGTAGCCCCAGAGCACTTTCTTGGGTCCTTCCTCGGAGCACTCCTCCCCACTAGCTTATATTTTGGTTATCTACGTACCCATTTTATCATCCCAATAGACTGAGAGAAAGACTTATTCAGTGCAACCAACCCCAATGCCCAACCAAAAATGCCCAGTGGCGAGAGTGTGAAACTAAATGGAATTCACGTGCCCCAAAACGTCAGGGTCAGAGGTACTCCTTAGCCAAACAGGAGTGCACTGCTTCCTTGAGTGGATGGGAATGTAAATGCTTCATCCACAAGAGCTGGATGCGTTTTTCCTGATGGGAGGTGCCTAATTCAAGCCACCTGCCCCTAAACCATCTTCCTCCTCCTACTCCCCAGCTGCATCTTTATTTTCTTAATCCTTTTTTCCCTCTTGGGCAGGTTTCAGTGGCTCTCATCACCCATCCTACAGCCTCCTCCTCCTCTCAGCCTTGGTCCACAAACCCTGGACTAAACTCCAAACACAAAGTGGCCTTCACAGTGTTGACTCGTTGACTTCCAAATTCCCGCCGGGGCCCGTGAGGGGCTTACCAAGCAGTCGGGGCAGCAAAGACTTGGGTAGACTGAGACCTGTTAATGAAGCCTGCTGCTCTGTGAACATCTTAGAAACGTTGCTACTGATGGGACACTCTTGAACACATGTTTCAGTTAGGGGCCAGGCACGATCGCTCGTACCTGTAATTCCAGGAGTTTGGGAGGCCAAGGCGGGTGGATCCCCTGAGGTCAGGAATTCGAGACCAGCCTGGGCAACATAGTGAAAACCCGTGTCCACTAAAAATACAAAAGTTAGCCAGGCGTGGTGGCAGGCACGGTAATCCCAGTTACTCAGGAGGCTGAGGCAGGAGAATCGCTGGAACTCAGGAGGTGGACGTGGCAGAGATCACACCACTGCACTCCAGCCCGGGCGACAGAGCGAGACTCCATCTCAAAAAACAACAACAACAACAACAAAATCAGTTCATAATTTTCAAGGATGGTGGAAGAGAACTCACAATAATCAATGTCAGCTGCTAAATATTGTTTATCCATGTAGATATTTGCCATAACTGCTTTCTCCATAGTCCTTGGGTTCTCTAAAGGTGTTAAATAAACAGTGATGCTGGAACATACTCTAAATCTGAACAGTGCCGCTCCCAGGACCCGGTTCCCCACCCAGATCCGACCCCCTGAGTTCTTCTCTCTCCTCACACTCTAAGCTCTTGATAGCTTCTTTGTTTTGTGGAAGGTTTCCTTGAAACTGCAGGTTGAGCTGCTGTGTTCTTGACGCATAGGCAGACAGCAGGCTGTGCACAGTTCTTCCCGGGCAATTCATTCTGAGCAAGAGTGATCTTTTTTGAAGCTTGAGAATGTCAATATGTGGCTGCTTTGCTAAAGTGCTTTCTGTCTCTCACAGTCAGAGAAATCTGCTTGCCTTGAGCTAGCCTCGAGTTTCTTGTTAAGAGCTAATTTTAGAGCTAATTTGGGTTCCATTAGTATATGGTTCTGTTGCAAATCTGACATTAACATTGGCGGCTTGATGAGTAACCAAGGGAGGAAAAGCCTTTTACCCTAACTGCAGCAGTGCAGGCACATATGGTGTCATTTTTCAAGGAACAGATTTTTGTCTTTCATGCCATTTCAGAGCTGTTTCCCTCTGAAATTACCAGCTCTAATTTAATGCAGAACATGCCTGGATGTCACTGCAGAGATCTAGTTAAACTGAGAGAGCTGGCAGGTCCCACAAGTTTGCAAAAACAGTGTTCATTGGCACAGTGTAATACCTCCCAAACCCAAGCTCACAGGCTGGGAATCAGCCACCAGCAAGTGTGGGGGTCGGCTCCTGGGGTCTCCGAGCCTCTTCTGAGTCAGTGCTACCCAGAATCCCAGTCTTGGGTTGATGAGGAGGGACAGAGCCTTCCTTCCTTCCCTCTCTGCCTCTGCCCTTAGAATGAGCAGGATTTCGTGATTCTCTTCCTGTGGCTGGGACTCTGCTTCCACAGACGCTTGTAAGGGGAGGCTAAGGCATTTCCCATTTCACCCCATGACCAGCTGCCCACGTGCTTGGGGCCAGATGGCTTTAACCGAGATCCGTGATTCCAACTGTGGCTGTGGCAGGGAGGACAGGAGACCTGCTTGCTAATCTGAACTGGTCACTGGCTGGAGGACCCTGTTTCCTGAGCCTCCACTTTCTCACCTGTGAAAAGAGAGAATTCTGAGAGTCTCTAATATCTCAGCTTAATAGCCCGTAACAGTAACTCGCATTTATCTAACTTTTTACATTTTTCTGAGAACCTTAATTTGTGTTCTGTCCTGTGATCATGACAACATCCAGTGAGGCAGGCATTCCTGTCTTCCCGTGGGAAGTTCTGAGTCAGAGAGGTGAGGAAACTTGCCCAGTCTCACACAGCTGGTAAGAGGCAGAGAGAGACTGGAACCTCGTTGGCCTCACTCCCAGTTCAAGGCTCTCAGAATCAACAGATGGTATCAGAAACTAAGCTTTGAACACTGCATTCCATGACCAGGGGCCATCTTGGAGAGCAGACAGCCGTGCCCCACAGGCCTCCAACGGTTCAAACTTTTCCAAGGTGAGAAGACTGCACGACGACCTGGGAAATTATATTCTTTCTGTGGGTCATGCAGTGTCAGGAATGAGCACCCCAGAAGAGGCTGAAAGATAGTAGGAAAAGTACGGGAACTGGTTCCAGTCTTGCCTCTGTCTCAAGTCGCTGTGTGACCTTGAACAAGTCACTTGGCCTCTCTGAGCCTTAGTTCCTAAAAGAGGCAAGTGGATAAGCTATTCTCCAAAGTAAGTTCCCTGTGGAGAGGTCTATGGTTCTATGGCAACAGAACCAAATAACACAGCAGCAAGTGTAAGGTCTTTGTTCCGAGAGCAGCCTCCATGCCCAAGATTCAAATTCTGAAAAAGGAAAATGCTCCAAGAAGTTAAAAAGTGAAGTTGTTCTAAACAGCAACCAAAGCAAGTTACTCCTGTAAGTGACCAGCTAAATCCTAAAACAGGGGTCACAAGCTGAAATCCTACAGGAGCCAGGCAGGGTAAGAATCAGAGAGGCAGACACAGCATAGGACAATGGAGCATGGTGGGGATTGAAGCAAACTGGCAAACGCTG
The DNA here is from genome assembly GCF_047675955.1 of Chlorocebus sabaeus. Taxonomy (NCBI): domain Eukaryota; kingdom Metazoa; phylum Chordata; class Mammalia; order Primates; family Cercopithecidae; genus Chlorocebus; species Chlorocebus sabaeus. The sequence continues at coordinate 90,701,790 of NC_132918.1, forward strand.
CCTGACTTCCAAAGGGACAGTGACCACCCAACTCCAGCCAAATGTTGTGGGTTGGGAATGTAGATACAGGGTCAACAAGCTTCCAACTTTTCAAGAGCATTGAGAATCCGAATATTCAGGGAAATATCCTAATTTTTAAACATTGGAAACAAACCCAAAGACTCAAAAACCCTTTCATGCCAGACAGAATGTGTCTGCCAGCCATATGCTGCCCGAGTGTGCTAACATCTTCTCGAGTGGTTTGTGTCTATCTTCGCCTTAAACAATTTCAGGGAGCCTGTTTCCTGGCCCTCCTTGGGAGCATGCTGCAGTGGTGACCTGCTTGAACCCTTGCAAGTCAACAATACTTTACATCACGCAAATCCCATTTTCCTGTCCGTGGCCTTTGAGGCTGGACCCCTGACAGGGGCCAGCATGCACACCCAGTTCCCACTCTGCCTGCCTGAAAATAACCTTCTCCAGAGAGACAAACAACAGTGGGAGGGGAAAAGGACGATTTGGCCTTGCTAGGAGGGTCAAACAGATGAGGTTATTTTTTTCTGCCATCATGTCTACTTTATTGGATCACATAACCGTTTTTATTGTTCATTTAGGTACAAATTAATTGCTATACAAATGAACAGAAACGCAGATGAATCCCTCACCATGACTTGAGCCTCAAACGGCAATTACTTGGCTTTGTAAAATCTAATAGAGCAGGTATCAGTGAGCTGTGGCATCTTCTCAGGCCTAATCTGTGCTAATGGGAAGAGGGATGTCCCTGGAGATTCCTTAACAACCTGAGTAAACCTGGGGGAGGTGTTTCACAGATTCCAGGGCCGCTGTGTCTGCCTCGCTTCCTCTTTCCAAGCACAATTGCATAAAGGTATTAGATGATTTGACAGTATTCTCATGGACTGTTTTTTTTCTCCCCCTGAAGGATTTTATTTTTTTACCACACTCTTGTGATTCTGTACTTATTTTTTCTCTTCAGAGCCCCATGTAAGACATCAGACCTGGCAGGCACTTTAGAGAGACCCGGGTCTTTCTGCCACCAGGCAGCATCCCCAGTCCCCCAGCCTGGGTGTGAGAGCCCTGCCCGGTGCTCCCAAGTACTGGCTCCTTTAGGGGCCTGTACCGTCTAGTTGGGTACCGTCTAGCTGGGCTGGAACCGTCTAGTTATTTGACTGTGTCTTCAGTCAAATGGACTATAAACATCTCAAAACAGCCCAAATGGACTATAAACATCTCAAAACAGCCCAAACGGACTATAAACATCTCAAAAGCAGAGACAACATCTTCCCCACCTTATTGCCCTCTGCTCAGGGCATGGTGGCAGTGGTGCAAGGGTAGTGGTGTGAGCAGCAATGCTCAGAAACTAAATTAAAAAGCTGGCTGTGCCGGTCGCGGTGGCTCACGCCTGTAATCCCAGCACTTTGGGAGGCCGAGGTGGGTGGATCACAAGGTCAGGAGTTCGAGACCAGCCTGGTCAATATGGTGAAACCCCATCTCTACTAAAAATATAAAAAATTAGCCCAGTGTGGTAGCTCACATCTGTAATCCCAGCTGCTCGGGAGGCTGAGGCAGGAAAATTGCTTGAACCCAGGAAGTGGAGGTTGCAGTGAGCCAAGATCACACCACTGCACTCCAACCTGGGCGATAGAGTGAGACTCCATCTCAAAAAAAAAAAAAAAAAAGAAAAGAAAAGAAAAGAAAAAATCTGGCCAAGCCCCTCACTTTATCTGTACTGGTAGCACCCCAGTGAATCCTCCCACAGATACCACACAAGTAATTTCCTCCTTTGAGCCACAGACTTTTATAATTTCCTGCCTAATTTTGTCATCTTCCATGTAATAGTAAAAGCCAAAATATCCATCTAGAAATATTTTCTTAGTTTCCATTTGCCAAATCAATTCCATCTCTCTTAGAAATAAAATACAGTTACTTTTTGATCAAATAAAAAGATATTGTGTAACTAATGAAATTGTACTGTATAAAAAAAATCTTTTTAAGAAGAAAGTTCCTTAATGAACAGCAGTCAATTCTAGACTCTAGATTAAATCAAAAAATATTTTGTTCCTTGCCCTTGGAATAGTTGTACTGAAAACTGTTTTGAAGCTTCTATGATAAGATTTTAGATTCTCATCACAAAAAACTGAAGGTATTGTATTACTAGTTTTCTCTAAACTTTATAGCCATTCAAGAGCCTGTTATAATTCAGAGAATTTTTGACTCACTTGCAGGAAATGTTCTTAGTCTACATATTTTACATTCCAATATAAAAGTCCTTAACTTTTTATCAGTGGTTTAAAGCATCAAAGGTAAGCTAGTCATAATGACTTTCTTGTTTTTCTTGATTTCCTTATACAGGTTAGCTACATGGTTGTATTCAATGGGCTTTTTCTGTTTTTAAGCCTGTGAACTGCACAGAGCCTAGTACAGTGCCTTATATGCAATCCATGTTGGTTGAATGATGCATGAGTGAATGAATAAATGTCTCTTGAAAAAAGATAAAACATTATCCTAGAGAGTTCTTCCTTTGATGATGCTGGTAGAACCTACAGATTTAGACTAGAATGTCAAAGGTAAAACTACCCAGAAATATATAATTTGGTTCAGTGTTTTTTTCACTTTTCAGATTTAGAGATTGAGGTTCAGAGAACCCCCAGATCACCTGAAATCCTCATTGGGAATTTCAGGAAATTGTACCAAATATGAACCCAAAGGTAAACACAGGTTTCCATGGCCACCAAACGGGGCTTGTCATTGCTTTCTGTTTTCTTTACCCTCGTGAAATTCTCATGAACTAACTAGGATTCAGAAGTGCGTAAAATGACGAGTTCCTGAAAGCTCTTAAATACTTCCCGGCTCTCTTCATCACTAGTTACTAGAGTAGAGTTTGGTATTTGGTGGCTCCGAGACCCCCCAAGGGCTCCATTACTAATTCAGGGGGAGTGGAAAGAGCTCTGAGCCCCACGTCAGAGGTTGGGGCCCTGACTCCAGCTATGCTGGCCAGAGATCCTGAGACAAACCAGCTGCCCACGACCCGTCCTCATCCATAAATGGAAGTGGTAGCCTCTGTTCTGCCTTCCTCAATGTTTCGGAAATGGTAACGCACGCAAATACAAGGAGTTAAGATTGTCCCTAGGGGTGGATCAAGCAAGCACATGCCAAGGGGGCTGGGGGTGGCAACCCTGGGGTGCTGGCCTTCCCTGCTGAAGAACTAGGAAATATGAATGTTAACCTTCTGAGAGTCAAACCAGTGGTTCCAAACTTTTTCCAGTGTAAATCCTCCTTTTTTTCCTTTTTTCTTCTTCTTTTTTTTTTTTTTTTTTTAGACAGGGTCTCACTCTGTTGCCCAGACTGGAGTGCAGTGGTGCGATCTTAGCTCACTGCAAAGTCTGTCTACTGGGTTCAAGCCATCCTTTCACCTCATCTCCCAGGTAGCTGGGATTACAAGCGGCTGCCACCACGCCTGGATAATTTTTGTATTTTTTGTAGAGATGGGGTTTTACCATGTTGCCCAGGCTGGTCTTGATCTCTTGAGCTCAAGTGAGACTCACACCTTGACCTCCCAAAGTGCTGGGATTACAGGTGTAAGCCACTGCACCTGGCCTAAATCCTGCTTTTAGCCTCAAAATATTTTCCAGACCCATTTCCACATGATCATATTTATACTTTTAGTATTTGTGACCAAGAAATACATATTGACAACAAACTATTAAGAATTATGACCACTCTTTACATTGATTTACTTTACTAATTACCATATCATATGTATACTTTTGACAAACAGTGGTGCTAGATTAGAGCGAACTATGTTTACTCACAGATGCTCTAGACACTCATGGATTAGGTGGCTTCTCAAAATCACGCCCTCTGCTCTCAGATCAGGGAATTCCTGTATTAAACTATAAACTATAAATATAATAAATGGATAAGAGCCAAGGAATGCAACCATTTTAGGTGGACTCTGGCTGCACGTGGAAGTCAGGTGGACATGAACACATCCAGAGCAAGAAGGTGGGTCACAAGAAGCTTGGTCACCCGCGGAGACTTAGAAGAGTGCCCTCCCAGTGGAGCCCAAGTCCTGGCAGACCTGGGTTCATTAGACGGCATGTGACTCATGTAACTAACTCCTTACGCTCCACTCCCGGCTCCGCTGAGCATCCCTGTTGCCAGCATAGAGTAGCCAGACATCTGAAAGTTGTATTTTATTGCAGATGGATGTCTTGGCTTTAGATCCTAGAACCATCCTAAGAAGATGAGTAAGGTGAAGTGCACGTTTTTTTGAGATTAAAAAAATATGCCCAAGTGGTGGATGACAGGGTAGGTCTCCGAGCGTGGCCCTGAGGCCTCTGAGTAGCCTCGGAGTGATCACCCTACTGGTCCCCACTGGGGTACAGCTTTGTACCATGAACCATGGTTTCTCAACCTTAGCACTCTAGACATTTTGGTTCAGATAATTTTGCTGTGAAGGGCTGTTTTGTGCATTATAGGATACTGAGCAGAATCCCTTGGCCACTATTGACTAGATGCCAGTAGCATCCCACTCCCCAACCCAATTACGTCAACCGAAAAGGTCTCCATACATTGCCACATGTTCCTGGGGCGAAGGGGAACGCCCCCGCCCCAGCTGAGAATTGCTATCATGACCCATCCCCATCAAATATCTACAGGTTGCGGCCACATGAGGTTCTTCTCAAAGACCAAACCATTTCTGGATGCTCAATACATTAAATTTATATACAATGTCACCTGTGTCCGAAAGATGCTAGAATTCTTGAAAAATCCATTTCAAGGAGCTTGTAGTTAATTTAGAAATACGACCAGGCTTCACTTCACTATAATACAAAGGAAATAGGGATTCTGGCAACTGAGTGAATAGAAACTTCCTTTGATGACCTGGTGATTCGAGGGCCATCCTTCTGAACATCAATTGTTCTGTCGCAAGCGTGTAATGGTGTTGGACTGCACTGGCTATGTGTGGATTCCAGGGGAGTCCCTGGAAGCTGCTGGTATTTTGTTGTTTTAAAAAATAAATCCTTGATTTGTTTTTGATTTCTTATTAACCTTTTCTTCCTAAAAATAGTACAAAAAAATTTCAGTCACCTGAGAAACTAAATTACTTTGTGCTCATGAACGCAGGGGTTTTTTTTTGTCTGAAATTGTTCCAGCATTTTCCTTTTGAGGTAAAACAGACATCTAAAATTTACCAAGTTTACTATTTTTAAGGGTACCATTCAGTGATAATACATTTATATTCTTTTTGTCCCCTTCATTCTCCCCCTCCCTCTACCCTTCCCTGCCTCTGGTAACCATGATTCTCTTTTCTACCTTCATGAGATCTGCTTTTTGAGCTCCCACAGTTCTAGTGTTTTATAAAGGATTCCGCCATTGGAAACCCCTTGGTCTGAGGACAGCACTCCCCCCACACTCAGGCCTCTCAGGAGTGTCGTGTCCATCACGGCTCCAATTATATAGACACGTGTACACCTGGTTCGGATCCGGGTGAGGCTTTCCCTCCTGACCTCACCCCTCCTGACCTCACCCCTCCTGACCTCACCCCTCCTGACCTCTCCTGACCACACCCCTCCTGACCACACCCCTCCTGACCACATCCCTCCTAACCCCACCCCTCCTGACCACACCCCTCCTGACCGCATCCCTCCTAACCCCACCCCTCCTAACCACACCCCTCCTGACCGCACCCCTCCTGACCACATCCCTCCTGACCTCACCCCTCCTGACCTCACCCCTCCTGACCACATCCCTCCTGACCTCACCCCTCCTGACCGCATCCCTCCTAACCTCACCCCTCCTGACCACACCCCTCCTGACCACACCCCTCCTGACCTCACCCCTCCTGACCGCATCCCTCCTAACCTCACCCCTCCTGACCGCATCCCTCCTAACCTCACCCCTCCTGACCGCATCCCTCCTAACCTCACCCCTCCTGACCGCATCCCTCCTGACCTCACCCCTCCTGACCGCATCCCTCCTAACCTCACCCCTCCTGACCACACCCCTCCTGACCACATCCCTCCTGACCTCACCCCTCCTGACCGCATCCCTCCTAACCTCACCCCTCCTGACCACACCCCTCCTGACCTCACCCCTCCTGACCTCACCCCTCCTGACCACACCCCTCCTGACCTCACCCCTCCTGACCACATCCCTCCTGACCTCACCCCTCCTGACCTCACCCCTCCTGACCACACCCCTCCTGACCTCACCCCTCCTGACCACATCCCTCCTGACCACATCCCTCCTGACCTCACCCCTCCTGACCTCACCCCTCCTGACCACACCCCTCCTGACCTCACCCCTCCTGACCACATCCCTCCTGACCACATCCCTCCTGACCTCACCCCTCCTGACCTCACCCCTCCTGACCACACCCCTCCTGACCTCACCCCTCCTGACCTCACCCCTCCTGACCACATCCCTCCTGACCTCACCCCTCCTGACCTCACCCCTCCTGACCACACCCCTCCTGACCTCACCCCTCCTGACCACACCCCTCCTGACCACACCCCTCCTGACCACATCCCTCCTGACCTCACCCCTCCTAACCTCACCCCTCCTAACCTCACCCCTCCTGACCACACCCCTCCTGACCACATCCCTCCTGATCACATCCCTATGAACTGCATCCCTCTGGCCCTCATCCCTCCTGACCATATCCTTCATGACCGCACCCCTCCAGACCGCATCCCTTCTGACCACATCCCTACTAACGGCATCCCTCCTGACTGCTCCCCTCCTGATCACAACTCTACTAACTGCATCCACTCCTGACCACCTCCCTACTAACCGCATCCCTCCCCACTGCATCCCTACTAACCACATTCCTCCTGATCGCACCCCTCCTGACCTCACCCCTCCTAACCACATCCCCTCCTGACAGCACCACTCCTGACGGCAACCCTCCTAGCTGCATCCCTCCTGACCGCATCCCTACTAACCGCATCCCTCCTCACCACATCTGTGCTAACCACATCCACTCCTGACCGCATCTCTACTAACCGCACCCCTACTGACCACATCCCTCCAGACCGCACCTCTCCTCACCACACCCATCCTCACTGCATCCCTCCTGACCTCACCCCTCCTGACCACACCCCTCCTGACCTCACCCCTCCTGACCACACCCCTCCTGACCACACCCCTCCTGACCTCACCCCTCCTGACCTCACCCCTCCTGACCACATCCCTCCTGACCTCACCCCTCCTGACCACACCCCTCCTGACCACACCCCTCCTGACCACATCCCTCCTGACCTCACCCCTCCTGACCTCACCCCTCCTGACCACACCCCTCCTGACCACACCCCTCCTGACCACATCCCTCCTGACCTCACCCCTCCTGACCTCACCCCTCCTGACCACATCCCTCCTGACCACATCCCTCCTGACTGCACCCCTCCTGACCGCATCCCTCCTGACCTCACCCCTCCTGACCTCACCCCTCCTGACCACATCCCTCCTGACCTCACCCCTCCTGACCTCACCCCTCCTGACCACATCCCTCCTGACTGCACCCCTCCTGACCACATCTCAACTAACTCAATCCCTCCTGACGGCATCACCTCCTGACCACATCCCTCTTGACCTCATCTCTACTGACCGAATCCCTCCTGACCACACCGTCCTGACCTCACCCCTCCTGACCACACCCTTCCTGAACTTACCCATCCTGACCACACCCCTCCTGACCACACCGTCCTGACCACACCCCTCCTGACCACATCCCTCCTGACCTCACCCCTCCTGACCACATCCCTACTAACTGCATCCCTCTTGCCCTCACCCCTCCTGACCGTACCCCTCCTGACCCCATCCCTACTCACAGCCTCCAAGGCTACCAGGTGCTGTTCACATGTGGCCAGCACTGTTGGTGGAAGGCGCCACACCCAGTAAACCCAGGTGTCTTCCTCCCATCCGGGCCCAACTGCCTCTTCCTGCTTCTGCAAGCCTAGTTTTTTCTAGTCTTTGGGAGAGGAAAATCTGGTTTTGCAAGCACACTGCCCAGTCTTTGTGTCTAGCCCTGGCTGTGTGGTTCTGCGAGTGTTTCTGACCAGTCTGGACCAGGGTGTCCTTCGGTGCCAGCGAGAGAGCAGCGTGCAAGGGAAATACACAGATCAGCCCTTGCTGTAACCCTGTCTGTTGTCCTGCCTACTATGTGACATAGAAATGACTATGTGAGATAGAAATGACTATGTGAGATAGAAATGACTATGTGAGATAGAAATGACTATGCGAGATAGAAATGACTATGTGAGATAGAAATGAAGACTGAAGAGGGTAACCCTCAGGGCAGCCCTGCACAGAAGCCCCTTCCCAGAGGGCCACGGCTGAGGCACACCACTCCCAGGACAGCTGGGCCTTGAGCTCCATTAGTCTTTTCTTACTGGGGAAAAAAGGCCCTGCTTTGCTCTTTTGTCCATAATACTAAAGAGAGCCTCTTGGGGAGCCCTGGATGTAAAGGCAGAGGTTCTGAGTTTAGGACTCCACAAATTGCCCCAATGGGAAACTGCTGGGAAGAAGAGTGGTTACCAGAGCCCAAATGCAGGCAGGCCAACCCCCTTCAAGGGAGCCCCCAGTGAGAAAAGGGGAACCCATCACAACCGCAGCTGTTCTCCACCTCACCAAGGCCTCTGAGGACAGGCAGGAGAGGAGGGAACCTGGTCTAACTGTGAGGAAGGAGCAAACTACAAATACTTGCCTTCAATGTGCCATGCTTTCTTTCCCCGGCAGAGCGGGCTGGGTGCTGGCGCAGTCACCGGGCAGCCAGTGCTGCTCTGCCTTAGGGTGCCCGTGTGCAGGAGAGACACAGCCTTTGTGCAGAATGCCCCACCCTGGGCACTTGACAGGGCGAGTGGAGGCCATGTGGCATTTCAGCCCCCACCCAGCTGCTGAACAGAGAGGCACACACTGAACAGCCTCACCCGCCACAGCCTTGCTCTCAAGGGTTCTGCTTTCCCCTGTGAGCGGAAATAAGGGGACCAATTTATCACACCTGCTGGGTGCCAGGTACTTTATGTATTATCTCCTTCTTTTTTTTTTTTTTTTTTTTTGAGATGGAGTTTTGCTCTTGTCGCCCAGGCTGGAGTGCAATGGCATGATCTTGGCTCACTGCAACCTTTGCCTCCTGGGTTCAAGCAATTCTCCTGCCTCAGCTCCCCAAGTAGCTGGGATTATGGGCATGCACCATGACCATGCCCGGTTAATTTTGTATTTTTAGTAGAGACAGGGTTTCTCTATGCTGGTCAGACTAGTCTCAAACTCCCGACCTCAGGTGATTTACCCTCCTTGGCTCCCAAAGTGCTGGGATTACAGATGTGAGTCACCGCGCCCTGCCTATATCATTTCCTTTAATCATCCCAACAACTATGTGAAGTGGGCTTTTTATCCCCATTTTACAGATGAGGTAACTACGGCTTTGAGATGTTACGCAACGAGTAAGGCCTTATGAGTCTTCACAGAAAGGGACCGGCGTGGAGGCTCCGAGCGGTCAGCTAGTTCCCATCACTGTTCTCCCTGGGGAGTTGTGGATGAGCAGTGACCCAGGAAGGTAGTGAGGACCCAAGAGGCTTTACCTACCTCTCAGACAGGAACCTGGGACAGGGCTTTGCCTGGGAAGGTCTATTATAGGGATTCTCACAGTGAGACGGGACCAGCATCTCCTCAGACAAACTACTGATCTTGAATTTGAAAAGAATTCTCAAATCTGCTTCTCATCCCTAATTCTTTTTACCACCGTGTCTTTTTCCCAGTTGGCACTGGCAGCAATGAAGCAGCTTGAGGGGCCGGGCGCGGTGGCTCACGCCTGTAATCCCAGCACTTTGGGAGGCCGAGGCGGGTGGCTCACCTGAGGTTGAGAGTTCGAGACCAGCCTGACCAATATGGAGAAACCCCGTCTCTACTAAAAAACAAAAATGACAAAATTAGCCAGGTGTAGTGGTGCACACCTGCAATCCCAGCTACTCGGGAGGCTGAGGCAGGAGAATCGCTTGAACCCGGGAGGTTAAGGTTGCAGTGAGCCGAGATCGCACCATTGCACTCCAGCCTGGACAACAAGACTGAAACTCCATCTGAAACAAAACAAAACAAAACAAAAACAGCTTGAGGACCAGACAGGGCATCAAAATCGGGGAAAGCTGGGGAACTCTGTGTCCTCTGAATCCAGTTCAGATGGAAAAGAAGCCCAAGAAGGGGGACAGGTCGGGGCAGCTGGAAAGACAAGACCAGGCTCCCCTTCCTGGGTGTGGAGGGAGATAGTGGTCGGAACCCCCAAAGAGAGCAGAGGATGGGGCTGGCCAGTGGGGTGGGGCTCCCCGCAGGAGACCCGTGCCACCGGCTGTGTGGCCGCTGGCCTGCCGAGCCTGCCGAGCTGCGCATCCGGTCGGAAGTAGGAGTCTGGCTCGGGCTGCTGCAGCTGTTCTGGGGATCTGCACAATTAAAATTCTCCCAGCTCTCGGTGGCCGCAGGAATCCAGTCACGTGGTGGACGTGGTGCCTGGGAGCTGGGGTCAATGAGAGCTCAGTCTGAGAGCAAACGTGTTCCTTCCGTCTGAGACATGTCCTGTGCTGGGCGATTGCTCACGGCAAACCTCACCATCCACAGGGAAGGAATCCTGCCAGGGACCCAGCCTGGCCTGAGAGCTCTCGGGAGCGTGGGTGGTGAGCAAGGACTCAGGGACACAGGAAAATCACTTCTCCTCCTGATCGGGATGTCGCCAGCCAACCATTTCTGTCCGAGGCTCCTTCCTGATACTTCCACTTCCCTTAGTTCGTTTTCCTCTCTGCCACAATGCCACTTTCTCTGCAAGCATGCTCCGATCTGGTTCCCGGATAACTTCAGAACTACGGCCTCATGACATCACCTCTCTATTATCCTGTCCCCTTTGCTAAGAATTGGCAATAAATTCAGAGGGCAAAAGCTTTCCTTTGAACTTGCTGAGTAAAAACCAAGGCTTTGTTATCTCTGGGTCTCGGGAATTGAAGGACTAGATTTCCCTCTCCTCCCCTCCCTCCTCCTTCCTGCAAGCCTCTTGATGAGAATGTATTTCCTAGTCACCTATGCTCACACCTATTTTGTAAATCTTCTAGATACTCTCCCTCCAGCCCATTCAGCTCTGCCAAAGGAGACCTGGACCCCAGGTCTTCCCCAGTTTTAGCCTCCCCCAACCAGCTTTTTATTCCTAAGGACCTCCCTCCACACCCAAGAAGCTATTTCCTGAAGGGGTCTGGTTCCTCCCCCATTGTTTTTCAGTTTGTTCCGTGCTGCTGTTTTTAGTCCTGCCTCACAGAAACCCTCATTCCTGTCGAAGACGGCCTGTCAGGAGTAACCCCTCTGCTTCCTAATGGACACTAACGTTCTGTCAGAAATTCACGCTCTCCTATCAGCAACCTGTTTTCTTGTCAGAAATCATTGTTGTGTCAGAAATCACTACTTTCTTTCTTTCTTTTTTTTTTTTTTAGATGGAGTCTCGCTCTGTCGCCCAGGCTGGAGTGCAGTGGCATGATCTCGGCTCACTGCAAGCTCCGCCTCCCGGGTTCACGCCATTCTCCTACCTCAGCCTCCCGAGTAGCTGGGACTACAGGCGCCCGCCACCTCCCCGGCTAATTTTTGTATTTTTAGTAGAGACGGGGTTTCACCATATTGGCCAGGATGGTCTCGAACTCCTGACCTCAGGTGATCTGCCCACCTCGGCCTCCCGAAGTGCTGGGATTACAGGTGTGAGCAAGGCTGAGAAATCACTACTTTCCTTTTAGAAATCACTGCCCTGAGAAAAATCAGTTTCTTTCAGAAATCCTTGTTTTCTTGTCAGAACTCCACGCATATCCCATTGGAGGCCAACAGTTTCTGTCAGACATCCCCGTTTTCCTGTCATAAACCACTGCTCTCCTGTCAGAAAGCCTTGGTCTCCTGTCAGAATTTCCTGGCGGAGCTTCCAGTCAGAAGTCATTAGTTTCCTGTAGGAAATCACTGTTCCTTGCCTGATCCTTCTTTCCCTAGAATATTCAGAGTTGCTTGTCATCCTTTGACTTTGGTAGTTTTCTTGTGACCTCCTTGCTGGGAGACGAGAAGGGCCACTGCCGGCTGTTCACACCTGTTTTGCCACATCTGTGGAAACTCAGTGCTGGCTCCAGAAACAGCCTGGGGTGCTGGACACAGCATGGGGGTGTCCACAGCCTCGTATGCCCCTGCTGGGTGATGACACACAAGTCATTTCTGCCTGCTGGACCTTTCCCCCATCTTTTTGTTGGGGGTGATAATATTACCTACTCTGCCTGCTTCATAGCATCTTTTATTTATTTATTTATTTTTATTTTTATTTTTTGAGATGGAGTCTCGCTCTGTCGCCCAGGCTGGAGGGCAGTGGCCGGATCTCAGTTCACTGCAAGCTCCACCTCCTGGGTTCACGCCATTCTCCTGCCTCAGCCTCCCGAGTAGCTGGGACTACAGGCGCCACCACCTCGCCCGGCTAGTTTTTTTTGTATTTTTGGTAGAGACGGGGTTTCACCGTGTTAGCCAGGATGGTCTCGATCTCCTGACCTCATGATCCGCCCGTCTCGGCCTCCCAAAGTGCTGGGATTACAGGCTTGAGCCACTGCGCCCTACCTCATAGCGTCTTTTAATTTAGATCAAGACACTTCTGACTTCCAAAAAGTTGCTACTTTGTTTGAGACAGAAATCTCTTTTCCTGTCATTTTTACTCACTGTTGCTCCACAGGGCAAATCTAATACTTCATACCACAGCCCTTCAACCCTGCCCCGAAATCTTCTCTTACCTGCAAAAAATACCTCCAGTTCTCTAACGCCCAGATTCAACCTGCTCAGTTCCTTGTACAGGTCTGTTGCCAGCCTGCTCCCCCGACTCCACCCCTGGTCCCACATTGTTAGAGTTTGTCTGGGTCTTTCTTGGAGTGTGCCGTGATCAGCTCAGGGGAAAGCACGATTATCACCTCCCTCCTTCTATAGCAGATTGCATGGTCAAGTTGCTGAGCTTTTGAACTGCAGACCGAATGTGCCATTTACCATGCAGAATCTTCCCAGGCAGAAGCTCCATTTATTCGTTTTTCTTTTTCTTTTCTTTTTTTTTTTTTTTTTTTTTTTTGAGACGGAGTCTCGCTCTGTCACCCAGGGTGGAGTGCAGTGGCGCAATCTCGGCTCACTGCAAGCTCCGCCTCCCGGGTTCCTGCCATTCTCCTGCCTCAGCCTCCCGAGCAGCTGGGACTACAGGCGCCGCCACCTCGCCCGGCTATTTTTTTTGTATTTTTTTAGTAGAGACGGGGTTTCACTGTGTTAGCCAGGATGGTCTCGATCTCCTGACCTCGTGATCCGCCCGTCTCGGCCTCCCAAAGTGCTGGGATTACAGGCTTGAGCCACTGCGCCCGGCCCGTTTTTCTTTTTCTATTAGAGGTTTGTAATTTTCTCTGAATACATTTTTCATATCCTTTTACATTAGCAAAATACTTAACGGTTTGGATTCTTCAGGGAATGAGTTATTTCTGTTGCATTTCCTTCTAGTCTTCATCTCTGGAATCTAGAAATGGTGCATTGGTTTAATTTTTTCTTATAATCTGAGATGTTGCTGAACTGATTTGCCATTTCCAAATAGTTTACCTGGAACACTCTGTGTCTTTCTTGGGGTGCTTACCCGTTCTGTCTTGTGATGGGGACAGCTTTATGGCAGGCTGTGTCGCGTGTTCCACCATTTTCTCCTTGGAACCACTCGAAATGGGTGCCAGCGCTTTTAGGCAGGAGCTGTGCTGGACACCAGAGTTCTAGGAAATGGGGATGGCATTATTTTATCATGATTATTATTATTATTTTGAGACGGAGTCTCGCTCTGTCACCCAGGCTGGAGTGCAATGGCACGATCTCGGCTCACTACAACCTCCGCCTCCCAGGTTCAAGCGATTCCCCTGCCTCAGCCTCCCGAGTAGCTGGGATTATAGTCACCCACCGACATGCGTGGCTAATTTTTGTATTTTTAGTAGAGACAGGGTTTCGCCATGTTGGCCAGGCTGATCTCGAACTCCTGACCTCAGGTGATCCACCCGCCTCAGCCTCCCAAAGTGCTGGGATGACAGGCATGAGCCACTGTGCCCAGCCTGGAAATGGGGATGGCATTATTAACAGGGTAATCTTTTGTTAATTCTGATTTCCATTTTTTTGAAGTAAATCATTCTAATAACTTTGGTAATTCAGCTATTAATAGCAACACATTGCTTACCACATACTTCCCATGTGAACACTGATCACACCGAGGTTGGAAATACTTGGCCTGGTGACCAAACAGGACTTTCACTGCATTATCCACTTTCAAATAGCGAATTTTAAGGTATATGTTAGTCCCTCCCCTGCTCAATGACAATAACAACAGGAAAAACTTAAAAATAGGCTTTGCAGACACATAGTTTATGTCCCAGCTTTGCCCTTCACAGGCCCTCTGGCCTTTAGGAATTATGGTACAGTCCTTGATTTCTCTGAATTTCAATTTCATGCTATGTAGAATGGGATTATGAATTGCCCCTCTTTCATTCCACTGATAAAAGAAACTCTCCACCCACCCTATAGAGTGGCTGATCAAAATATCCCATTCTCCTAGACACAGTGATTGATGAAGACACGCTCACATGACCCGAAGATGCCCAATCAAGATTCTTGAGGAGGGGAAATGTGGCTGCTGGGTCAAAATAGGGCTCTCTCCTTCTAAAATCATAAGATGTAGCCTGGGGCGCGGTGGCTTATACCTGTAATCCCAGCACTTTGGGAGGCCAAGGCAGGCGGATCATGAGGTCAGGAGATCTAGACCATCCTGACCAACACGGAGAAGCCCCATCTCTACTAAAAATACAAAATTAGCTGGGCGTGGTGGCACATGCCTGTAATCCCAACTACTCAGGAGGCTGAGGCAGGAGAATCGCTTGAACCCAGGAGGTGTAGGTTGCAGTGAGCCAAGATCACACCATTGCACTCCAGCCTGGGCAACAAGAGTGAAACTCTGTCTCAAAAACAACAACAAACACAAAAAATTAGCCGGGTGTGGTGCTGTGCTCCTGTAGTCCTAGCTACTGGGGAGGCTGAGGCAGGGGAATCTCTTGAACCCGGGAGGTGGAGGTTGCAGGGAGGGGAGATCGAGCCACTCCACTCCAGCCCAGGCAGAGCAAGACTCCATCTCAAAAAAAAAAGGCCGGGCACGGTGGCTCACACCTGTAATCCCAGCACTTTGGGAGGCTGAGGCAGGCGAATCACCTGAGGTCAGGAGTTCGAGACCAGCCTGACCAACATGGAGAAACACTGTCTCTACTAAAAATACAAAAATTAGCCAGGCATGTTGGTGGGCACCCATAATCCCAATTACTCGAGAGGCTGAGGCAGGAGACTTGCTTGAACCTGGGAGGCAGAGGTTGCAGTGAGTCGAGATTGCCCCACTGCACTGTAGCCTGGGTGACAGAGCGAGACTCTGTCAAAAAAAAAAAAAAAAAAAAAAAAAAATCATGAGATGTAAAGCTCAAGAAAGCCAGAGCTACTGGGGGTCATCTTTCCCAATACACGGAGAGAACATGCTGGAGAGTGAAGCTAACACAGTGGAAATGAAGGGAGACAGAGAGATTTCTGACATTGCCTTAATACATGGAACCAGCCTAGTCGGAAGTTAGACAACTCCTGATATTTTCATTTATGTGCACCCGTAATTCCTTTTTTTCTTAAGCTTGTTTGAGTTGAGTTTCTGTCGTGAGCAACCCAAAGAGGCTTAATACAGAAATATATTTTATCAGGCTGTCGTGAGAATTACTTGTGGTAATACCTATAAAGTGTATAATGCTTAAATAAGCAGGGACTAAAAAATGGAAACTTACTGTTATTATTGATAGCATTATGCAATGGATAGGAACTACTTTGTGTATGCTGAATCTTATTATCCTGTACTAGCAAAGATAGTACTAAGTACCACATAAAGTAGAATCTCAATAAACATATCCTTATAGACAAATTGATATCTCTTTATCTTAGTATAGAATTTAAACATGAATTAATCTGAATTTCTCTCTGCTTTTTACTCTGAGGAGATAGAGATGAATCTGCAAAATGGACAAAGTGTTGAACTTGGGAGTCAAGAGACCAGGGTTCTAGTTCTGATGACGCCTTTCACATTCTGAATGCCCTGCGGAAGCCCTTCCCTTCTCTGAGCCTTGGGTTCTCCATGTGTCAAATTAGGCTGTGGAAAAAGGTATCAAGAGATACTTTTAATGGTCCATGATTTCTGGGGATTAAAATAAATTCAATCTCATACCCCTTTTGCATCCTACCCACAGCCTCCCACAGCGACACATGGTTAGGGAGACTCAGGGTACTTGCAAATGGCCATTTGCACGACTTTGTGTGCTCATGGAAAGATGCAAGGAAGTCAGTACTCCTTACTTGCTAATGTAAAAATGTTACTGAATACATCTTAGAATGACTTTTAGTGACAAGGTCTGAAATATAATTTCAAATCAGAAAAAAATCATTTGAAATAAATATTTTTCATTCATCAGGCATTCATTTAGGGCCTTCTGGGTACATCCTGTACCCAGTACTAGGAGAACAAAGGGACTAAGGCTCTGTTCCTGAGGTCAAGGAGAGCCTTGTCTTGCAAAGAATGTTCCCTGAATATCTTGTTCATCAAAATTTCACTGGAGTGGCCGGGCGCGGTGGCTCAAGCCTGTAATCCCAGCACTTTGGGAGGCCGAGACGGGCGGATCACGAGGTCAGGAGATCGAGACCATCCTGGCTAACACGGTGAAACCCCGTCTCTACTAAAAATACAAAAAACTAGCCGGGCGAGGTGGCGGGCGCCTGTAGTCCCAGCTACTCAGGAGGCTGAGGCAGGAGAATGGCGTAAACCCGGGAGGCGGAGCTTGCAGTGAGCTGAGATCCGGCCACTGCACTCCAGCCCGGGCTACAGAGCAAGACTCCGTCTCAAAAAAAAAAAAAAAAAAAAAAAAAAAAATTTCACTGGAGTTCAGATTGAAATAGAGATTTTGATAACCTTACTGGACCAGGCCCTGGGTAGACAAGTTTGTTGACATCGTCTTAACACTTGATTATAACTTTCCTGTTCTTCCACCTCCCAGAAACACCAAGCTGGTAGAACCGAGACATGAGCCTCTGTAAACCGATTCTCCCTCCACAAAGGGGCCCTGACCCTCACAGCCCCATCCTCTTTCATCCTTGCTGCCTGATCCTAGGGAAGCTTTGCTCTGTGGTGGAGCCTGGAGCTGTGATGTATGCAGGCATTTGAAACCCCAGCTTTGTGGAAGACGTGAGACATAGATCTTTACTCTACCATTTGGAGAAAAGTCATTTTTATGTTAACACAAATGTTGATAGACAAGGAGCAAAGTTTAAGGTTGGAATGACTTTAAGATTCATTCGTTTTTAAAAATTTATACTTATTGAGTGCTTACTATGTGCCAGCACTGTCCTAGGCCCTTGGGGGCCGGTTGGTAAATAATACAGATAGAGTAGTTGATAATGCCTGATATAGTTTGGATGATTGTCCCCTCCAAATCTCATGTTGAAATGTAATCCCAGTGAAGGAGTGGGGCCTGGTGGGAGGTGTTTGGGTCTCGTGGGTGGACCCTCGTGAATGGCTGGGTGCTGTCCTAGGGCAGTGAATGTGTTCTCACGAGATCTGGCTGTTTAAAAACATGTGGTACCTGCCCCCTCTCTCTTGCTTCGACTCTCACCGTGTGACACCCGGCTCCACATTCACCTTCCACTGCGAGTGGAAGCTTCCTGAGGCCTTCACCGACGCTGATGCCAGCACCCTGCTCCCGGTACAGTCTACAGGACCATCAGCCAGTTCAACCTCTTTTCTTTTCTTTTGTCTTCTCTTCTCTTCCTCTTTTTTCTTTTCTTTTCTTTTGGTGATGGAGCTTTGCTCTGTCACCCAGGCTGGAGTGCAGTAGCGTGATCCTGGCTCACTGCAACCTCCGCCTCCCGGGTTCAAGCGATTCTCCGCCCTCAGCCTCCTAAGTAGCTGGGACTACAGGCGTGCGCCACCATGCCAGGCTAATTTTTGTATTTTTAGTAGAGACGGGGTTTCTCCATGTTGGTCAGGCTGGTCTCGAACTCCTGACCTCAAGTGATCCACCCACCTCAGCCTCCCAAAGTGCTGGGATTACAGGCGTGAGCCGCCGTGTCCGGCCAAACTCTCTTCTTTATAAATTACCCAGCCTCAGGTATTTCTTTTACAGCAGTATGAGAATGAACTAACACAGCGCCCTCATGGAGCTCACATTCTGGTGGAAGGCAGCAGAAAAAACATAGGTATTTCCGATGCTGATAAGTGCTGTAAAGAAAAATAGAGCAAGGTAAGGAAATGTCCAGCTTGCAAAGGACTCATTCAGGCTTCACCATCAGAGTCCCTGGATCTCCTTCTTGCCTCTGTCACAAGGTTTACGTGGGCCAAGCATGGGGGGTGGGAGTTGGGGATGGGGGTGTGGATTAACCAGGAAATGAATTGGCTTAAGAAATGCATCTTGAGCACCCAGAGGGAGGAAATGCTGATGGAAGGAGGCGGTGAGCTCACCCACCCCGTGGTGCTTCCCAGCTCAGAACCCACACCCTCTAGGGCCCCAGTCAGTCCTTCAGCCTTCTTCAGCAGGCTTCTGTCTCTGTTTTTCTACCTGCTCACGTAGTACAATCCCTGCCTGAGTGTCTGGGAGGCCCAAGGGGCTGCTCTGGAGGGCTTCCTTCAGATGACCACTTGTTTTCAGTTGCAATTTCACCTCATCAGCTATTCCCCCAGCTCCGCCCCAAACCCTTTGCCCTTATAGCCAAAGGCAGCCACATTCTCTGTCACCGGCCCACCTCCTACGCTATAGAACTTTCAAGGCCAAAGATCTTTACTTTGCCACTCTCCTAACCACACCCATGGTGGTTTCTCACGCCTCCCTCGAGCAAAGCCAAGGAGCCATCCTAAGGCAGGTCAGAGAAGGGAGCTTGATGAGTGGTGAGATGGGGTGGGGTGGGGAGCTGGGAGGTTGGTGGCATCTTGTACATGTCACAGGCTCTACGCCAGTGGTTCTTACAGTTGACTATGCATCAGTCACTGCAGGGCTTGTTAAAATCGAGAGACTGCGGGGCCCCACCCGGTTTCCGATTCGGTAGATCTGGAGCGGGCTCCAGAATCTGCGTGTCTAATAGGATCCCAGGCCAGGCTGGTGCTGCTGATCCGGGAGCCACACTGAGACCCCTGCTCTAGGCCAGCTGGCAAGGCCGGCCGAGCTCACCCTCCGAGCCCGCAGCCTCTTCCTGGGCTCTCCCCTCTAATCTATGGACCTTGCTGTTGCTCCGCGTCCTTCCCTTGTCAGTCATCTGATGATTTTCTCCCCCCAGCCCCCGCCCCTCTGAAAAATGCTTCTGGAGTGTGATCTGAAAATACATTATACCAAGTTGCCAGTGACTGGTCATCACTATCATCCCTTCCAGGAATATTTGAATTTTAATGGTCCAATAACCTGCAAAGCTAAAGAAATAAAACTTGGGTGGTGGACTTCAGGGATCTGCTAATGAATGGTGGCTGTGTTCGGGGGCTCAGAGCCTCCGAAACTGTGTAGGTGGCCACTTATCGTACCCTGTCTGTGTGCCTGTGGGGGAATGTCTCCTACCCAGCCTGGATAAGAATTTAAATTCCACGTCCCTCTTCTTCAGAAGCAGTGAGGCAGAGATGCTGCTACTGAAGAGAATACCAGCTAATGTCAGTAGTTAAATCCCCCAAGGAGACAGGAGTCTCTGTGTCTTCTGTGTTCTGGGAGTGGCTCTTGCTTCAGAGGGAAGAAAGAAAATCTGTTGAGACAGATTCCGATTCTCTTGCTGAGGGAGGCCCCGCTGTGGTAGCATCAGGGTCCAGGTCTCTCCCTGAAGAAGACACTCAACCGAATTTTCAAAATTAGGGCCACAGCTCCCCGCCTCGGGTTAAAAATGAAAGAACGGGAGGGCTTAGAAGTTGGACAGAGACACAAAAGGAAGAGGCTGGAAAAGAGGGCAAGCCGTGAGAGTTCAACCATGGCCAAATTGCCCATCTGTCCAGAATTTCTCCCCTGAGCACTTGCCCTCTAGTCCCGAGAGGCAGCATTTGGCCTCTTATCCTACTCCTGAGAAGAAACATCTCCTGGAAAGAATAAAAATGCTGGAAGGAGAAGGAGCAGAAGAAAGAACGTCTCCTGGAAAGAATGAAAATGCTGGAAGGAAGGAGCAGAAGAAGGAACAGGGCCTGCGGGGTGGGCAGCGGGTGTTGTCCATCCAAGTTGACTTAGGAGGACAGCAATGTGACACAGATCGGCCAGCACTGGCCTAGGAGCCAGAGGCCTCCATTCTTGTCTTTGTGTGGCCTAGAACAAGTCACTGTCCTCTCCACTGCCCTCCAAGGCATCGGCTAAGACAACCTCTGGGTGTCCCTTCAGACTCTGAAATCTTACCACCTCATCTACCATCATCATTTACCATGAGAAGTGCATGAGAGGTAAGAGTGAGTTCATCCGAACTCTTCAGATGACCTTCATTTTTTCCGTCTCCTCTAGCCTTAGATGGAATTGTACTCAAGGACATGCCTGCTTCAAAGCTTTTCTCCAAGTTTGTCTTCAGTTGCTATTTCTGAAGCCACATCACACACTGAGAAACTCCTCCCTTTTTCTCTACCCTGCTTCTCCCCCCATCTGTCTCCTTCTTGTCACTTTTAGTTGGTTTTGCAAACTCTGAGGCCATCCCAGCTGCCCTTGTCTGCCCGTGAGAATTCCTTTTCCACAGTGCCTCAAGAGCAGGATGGAAGTTCCAAGAGTATGAATTCATTTCACAACATGTACGTTTTGCAGCATACCCCTGTAAGTGTGCGTGTGACAGTGTGCACGTGCGCATATGCCACCAAGACATTCTGGACTCATTAAAAAATGGCAGTTAAGAGCTCAGGTTTGGCTGGGCGCAGTGGCTCATGACTGTAATCCAGCACTTTGGGAGACCGAGGCGGATGGATCACCTGAGGTCAGGAGTTTGAGACCAGCCTGACCAACATGGTGAAACCCCATCTCTACTAAATGCAAAAAAAATCAGCAGGGTGTGGTGGCATGTGCCTGTAGTCCCAGCTACTCAGGAGCCTGAGGCAGGAGAATCGCTTGAACCTGGGGGCAAATGTTGCAGTGAGCCAAGATTGTGCCACTGCACTCCAGCCTGGGCGACAGGGCGAGACTCTGTCTCAAAAAAACAAAAGCAAAAACAACAAACAAACGAGAGCTCAAGTTTTGTCTTTTTTTTTTTTTCCTTCCTTTTTGTGGAGAACGGGGTCTCACTATATTACCCAGGCAGGTATCGAACTCCTGGGCTCAAGCTATCCTCCCGCCTCTGCCTCCCTGAGAGCTGGGATTACAGGCGTGAGCCACTGTGCCGGCAAGCTCAAGTTTTAGAGCCATTCACACCTAGTTTACATCCTGCCCCAGCCACTTAGGTAGTTGTGTGACGTTGGGCAAACTGCCTAACCTTTCCAAGCCTCAGTTGACCTACCTGCACATTGATAATATACACCCCAAGAGCTTGCCGGGGGCCACTGCCTGCTTCTTGAAGATAACAATTGTTTCTGAGAGATCAGAAGGTTCCATCCGTGTCTTGGCCAGGCGTCCTCTCTTGTAGATAGTAGCACTTCTTTCTACTGTGGCTATCTCAGTGTAGGCCACCTTCCCGTACCCCCCACAACACCTGGAATTCTGAGCCAAAGGCCTCCAGATAGGATGACATCTAAGCGGCCACTGGGTAGACGTGAGCCCTCTCCTCCAGACCCACTGACTCTTCAGGCTCCACAAACTCACACACCAGGAACATGCAGATTTCTTTCCTGAAGGTTGAGGGTGATTTCAGAGAGTAGCAACAGAATCCAGAGCACGCGTCTACTTAGAATTTTCCTGAATCTCACAAGGACAGACTTAGATCTTTATAAGGAGGGCCTATTTGGATTCCCCCTCCACTCCTACACGTTTGGACCTCAAGTACAAAGGCATGCTGTCCTCTTTGGTCTGTGCAGGGCCTGCTTTTGTGTTCATCATTTATGTGTTTATTCCTCCACACACCCCGTCCATTCTCCTTCCCCCCATAGGCAATCACGGATTTAGTGTGTATCTTTTGTATACTTCTCGCAAACCATATGGTGGTATTTTCGTGTGTATTTGTTGTACCTAAATGGTGTTGTCTCACACAGTGCATTCTTTCCCTCCCTCCTTCCACCCAGCACTCTGCCTTTATGAGCCATCCATGTTGCCGTGTGTTGTTCTAGCTGGCTTTCCCCCTTCACTCTCCCCAGACGCACTCTGGGTGACTTTCGATTTCCCCGCCACGAGTAACAACACGGTAATGGGCACCCCCTAAAAGCACTTCCACTCCCTCCTAACCGGACTCACCTGCTTTCAGGTTGGTAAGTGCAGTCTCTAACTTTTGAGTCTGAAAACTCATAAAGAGCTCTCTCAGATTTGTCTTGAGTCATGAAGGCTCCAGTAACACCCAGGAGGCATAGAAATGAGCGTTCATGTTTGTTCCACCTTGTCTCCTGGGGCCCCAGGGAAGGGGCTTCTACACCTGTGGTCTCAGACAATAGGAGCCTCTTCTGTGAGTTTTCAGATCAGGCTCAGGTTGCTTTCTTCGTTTGACTGATTAAAGAAAGCACATGTTCCAAAGGCAAACACGTTTTTCCACTCAGTACAGTCTAAATCCATAAGGAATCTATCCTTTGTTAACCACACATTCACCCTGCCCTTGGAATCCTGTTGAGACCAGGGTCTCTTTTTGTCAGTGGGGAGTGAGGGGAAGGCTCAGGGAGTTCTGCTGGTGCTTCAGAAGAGCTACTCTTGATTTTCATGGCTGCTCTGAGCTCACACATGGGGAAAAGCATAGGCATAGGCCTCTATTAATTTTTTTCATCAGTAATTGTCTTCTAGTCAAGAAGAACTTCATGGTTTGCCAGCTCCTCACAAACAGGAGCTTTAATAGGACTGAACGCTATTCACTGAATGACATCTATTCCTAGTGGGCAAGGTTTCCTGACATCTTCATCCTCCTGGTCCATCTTCTTCACTCGGGGCACTTCCTCAACTTTCTCAGTCAAACCGTCTCTTTTTGGGGGACCCAGAGGTGCTGCACAAGACTCAAGGAGCTCTACACCAGGAGCCAATGGTCCTGGCCTGGACCCCGACCTATCTCCATGGCTTGTGTGATGCTGAACTGCTGGTTGAAACTCTCAAAGCCTCCATTTTCTTGTTAAAAGACAAGTGGAGTGAGGTAGGGAGTAGTGTTGGAGATTTAAGGCCTTCTGAGTTTGTTTTTGTTTTTGTTTTTGATTTTGTTTTGAGACAAGATTTTTCTATGTCACCCAGGCTAGAGTGCAGTGGGGCAATTATAGCTCATTGCAGCCTTGACCTCCCTGGTCAAGCAATTCTCCCACCTCAGACTCCCAAGTAGCAGCTTCTACAAGCATGTGCCACCACAGCTGGCTAATTTTTTAATGTTTTTGGTAGAGATGAGGATCTCACTATGTTGCCCAGGCTGGTCTTATACTCCTGGGCTCAAGTGATCCTTCCACCTTGGCCTCCCACAGTTCTGGGATTACAAGCATGAGCCACTGCACCCGGCCATCTTTTGGTTCTTCACGTCTGTGTTTTTGCAAAGGCTTTGGTATTCCTTTGCCATCTGCCTTCTCCCTCCCCACTTTAGCTATGCCCCTTTTTGATGCCAACCTGCCACCAGCCCCTCCTGCTTCTCTAGCTCCCAGCCCTCTCCACCTCTCACCTCTCTCCCCTGTTCATTCTCCGACACCTTTCTCCCAAGAAACGTTCATACCCTGGCAGCCTCCTTCATGGAATCGACTGTTCTGGGTCTGCAGGGTCTCCCCTCCTCTCCTGACCCTCCTCTCAGTCACACAGTCCTCTGAGGTTTTTATCAGGTAAGTGGAAGCCGAGTGCTTTGAAGTAACTTAATTTGCCCTGAAACCACCTCAAATTCTTGGGGGCTTCTCTTGATCAGGAGTAATTCTGGGCTACCCTGGAGCTCTCACGGTCATACAGGATCACAGGCTACCCTAGAGACTCTCAG
The DNA here is from genome assembly GCF_047675955.1 of Chlorocebus sabaeus. Classification (NCBI taxonomy): domain Eukaryota; kingdom Metazoa; phylum Chordata; class Mammalia; order Primates; family Cercopithecidae; genus Chlorocebus; species Chlorocebus sabaeus. The sequence goes on from NC_132918.1 coordinate 90,725,901, forward strand.
ATCTGTTTCTTAGGCTAGAAGAAGACAGGAACCAACAAATCTCTTCTGTGGCAGATTGCTATGCCTCTTACCCTTTCCCCCATCAAATCAAGCCCACAGGAATTTCTTTTCTTCTAAGAACTATGGGCTACCACGGCTGCCTAGACTCACTCATCCATCCTTTCTTTTTTCTTTTTCTTTCTTTTCTGTCCTTCCTTCTTCCTTTCTTCCTTTCTTTCAGACAGGGTCTCACTTTGTCCCCTAGGCTGCAGCACAATGGTGTGATCTCAGCTCACTGCAACCTCTGCCTCCCGGGCTCAAGCTATCCTCCCACCTCAGTCCCCTAAGTAGCTGCAACCACAGGAGTGTGCCACCGCGCCAGGCTATTTTTTGTGTGTTTTTGGTAGAGATGGAGTTTCCTCATGTTGCCCAGGCTGGCATGCATCCTTTCATGCATTCACTTACTCATCAAACATAAGGGGAAATAGCTCAAGGATTCCGAGATGGGTATGCGCAAAGACCTGGCCTTCCAGATAATGATGACTGAAGATCTGGAGACAGGGCCCATCCCCTTCTAACACACACAGTGGTGGAAAAATGGGACTAGAGGCCGAGTTAGGGTTAGGAGAGGTTTTGCCTGAAACCTTTTGCTGAAGCTGTGATCACTCCATTGCAAGGTTGTTCACAAGTACATGCATTCCTTCACACACAGCAGCATACACGGCAAAGCATGAAAATCAATAGGATGAGAAGGACCAAGGATTGTGCAGTGATGAATAGGTGTATTTATCAGCTTGCCCTTCTGTCTGAGCTCCCTGTCTTTCCAGGCCACCTTGCCCTCCTTTTCTTTCTAGAACTCATCTTGCTGCAATTCACAGGGGAGAGTAAGAGGGTGGAAGACAGCCTTGCGGGGACTTAGTGCATTACACATGGGGACCCCCACCGTGGCTTTGCCTGTCAAGCAGCAACATGTCCTCTCTTCTTATGATGTTATAAGCTGAAGTACTCTTTCAAACTTGGTGTTATCTTGGAACCACATCCATTTGCTAGATATCTTTTCGGTTTGTGTGTTTGTTTGTTTTTTGAGACAGAGTCTCGTTCTGTCGCCCAGGCTAGAGTACAGTGGTGTAATCTCGGCTCGCTGCAACCTTCACCTCCCAGGTTCAAGCGATTCTCTTGCCTCAGCCTCCCAAGTAGCTGGGATTACAGCTGGCCACCATGCCTGGCTACTTTTTGTATTTTTAGTAGAGACGGAGTTTCACTATGTTGGCCAGGCTGGTCTTGAACTCCTGACCTCAAGTGATCTGCCCACCTCGGCCTCCCAAAGTGCTGGAATTACAGGTATGAGCCACTGCACCCAGCCTAGATATCAATTTTTAAGAGTTTTCTGAAGACACCCCAATTATTTGGTGTCACTAGTAGTCATAACACTAGACCATATTTTAAGGAAGTCTTAAAGAAAGATCAAATATTTGATAAATATATGTAATGCAGTGGCAAATGTATGTACAACTGCTCAGAGGTGAAAAGAGTATGTGGGGGTTGTTCTGTGACTGGCCTAATCTTCCTCACGCATCCTCTCCCTGTTGTACAGTGCAAGTAAAGGTGACGGGCACTTGACAATCAACAGTAACTCATTTGACTTCAGCTTTGAGAGGCTCACTGGGCAAATGCTCATGAGTGCTGATTTCTCTCCCATCCGCCTGTTCTGCCCCAAGATGGCGGCAGGGTGGATGGGGAGTAGCCTGGGAGTTCTTGCTTGTCCTGTGCCGGCCTCTGGATCTTTGTGGGTTCCTGCTGCTGGCCAGGTATTTGATTGGTTTATGATTTCCACAGTGGACCTGTGGTACAGTCAGCGCCTAGCGCACCCCCTTGCTGACTCACACCTTCTGAGTCTCAGCTACATACCCCTCTACCCTAACACCACCCTATTCCTCATCGTGGATCCTCCGTGTGAGGCCCAGTGACTTTTGCCTCAATCATCTCTATTTCCCAAGGGCTGTGCAGGAACCTAGGGCTCTTCCAGTGCATGAGCCTTGCGGGAGCATTGACACAGGCCTCTCCCGGCCTCACCACCCTATGTGACCGCTTTTCACTCTTAATATGGCTACCCCCTCTGAGTGGTAGGGCCCTGCGAGCTGATCTCACAAATGCCACCATGGAATGGAAAGCATGTTAAAAAAAAAAAAAAAAAAGTCTTTGCTTTTGGCTTTCCCCCAAGGCTATCTAACAACCCCTAATCCTAATCCACAGTCTTGGATTTCAAGCTTGGCGATGGGGCTGGGGGGCCAAAAATCTCAGGTCTGTTTCCTTCCCCTATTTCTATCTCTTTTCCTTCTCCCAGTGCCCAGTGGAGCAAGAAGGGGAGGCTCCCACCTCTTTGTTTTGTGTTATGTCTTCCATCTTCCATAGGACAGTGACCCTCATGGCCTGGCCACCACAAGAAAAACAGGGATCTTCTGTAAACTATGGAAGAAATCATGAGGTGGGGCCCCCAGTCTTTTGTTACGGGAGATGCTGAACAAACAGGAAAGACAGACACAATTGCACTGCTTTACTATCTCCCAAGTAGCTCCATTACATTTTAATTTATGCATTATCCCTAGTCTTTCTCCAGATGAGCATTGTTGTTTAGGAAGACAAAAAGTTAGGCAGAGAAAAATATTTTTAATTTCTACTATCTGAAAGTCACTGTACTGGGGAAGGGGAAAACAAATGATAAGACACGGTCTCAGCCTCCAAGAAACTGACATTCTACCAACTGTGATAAAAGTGAACCGGGAACGGAGCCGCAGGAGGAACCGTACGTGCTTGCACAGTGCAGGGCAACAGCTGACGCAAGGGGACTTGGTGTGCTTTGAATGAGATGCAAATTGAAAGGGGATTGAAGAAGTCACAGATGACTAGAATGACCAGGGTTTCAAGACTGGATGTCAGGAATACGGAGGTTTTGAGGTGATCTGGTTTGGTTTTGTATGTTCCGCTGCTAGAATCGTAGCTCTGATTGCTCACCACACACCAGGCCTGGCTCCTGGCCGCTCCCCGGAGTTCAGTGCACGTGGGACTGACGCGTGGACTCGCCCCCTACATGCCCGACTGGTTTTTAATGAGACAACAAGTCTGCAGCAAAACTTGACTCTTTCAGGGTTTGCCGAAGAGACAAAAATGGCTTTTGAAAATGGAACGTCTCCCAGAGGTTACCTCCCCTTTTCCCAGCCAGCTGCCTTCATCATTGACAGCAGCGGCAACAGCTACAGCTTAAGATGCAGCTATAGCTAAAACAGCCCCAGACACGGATTGTGGAGAGCCAACAGGGCTCCACGCTAAGAGGGTAAGGAAGATAGAAAAGACTCTCTGTAGGAGCTGGTGGTGAAGCTACGAGGCCCAGCACTGCGTGGAGGCCCAGCACCGGCGGTGCATTAATGCAACAAGTATTTATTGAGTGCCTACTATATACTCTGTTCTAGGCATTGAGAATACGTGGTGAGAGAGAGACAGAAAAGGACTACATTCTAGTAGAAAACATAAACAGTAAATAAGTAAAAAAACAAATATAAACATGAACTGTAAAAATATCAGAGTGGTAAGTGCTACGCAAAAAAATTAAAATAGAGAGATGGGCTAGAGAGAAGTTGAGCGGCCCCTTTGGAGGAGTTGGTCAGCGAAGTTCAGCAAAAAATATAATACTTCTTGTGGGCTTCTGAATTGAGCATAAGTAACTCTATACTTATTATTGAAGTAAATTGTATTAATTGTCTCCACATGCCTTAGAGCATCTGTGTGTATTTTTTTTCCTGACATTTACAGTTTGTAAAGTATTTAGCAATAATTTAAGAGTAGGCCACACTTGTTTTCTCTTAAGCTTCTATCAGATTGGATTAAGATAGTCCAGTCTACTTCTAGGAGAAGTGAATGGATAAAAGAGGTGGCTTCTTTGCCTCAAACTGCAAAGAAGTCTGATCACCTTGCATAGACAGCAATTTCCACGAAGAAAAGTGGGGGAAGCAATCAGTTCCTTAAAGGAGGGATCAGAGGAAAGGAAAGGAGGACGCTGGATGCAGGAAACAAGGACGGTAAGTTGGGAGCAATCTTCTCGTTGTACTTGATGGGAACATTATACCTCCTTTCTTGTCTGTCATTTAATAGAGCTGATACTCAGCCACGGGTCATTTACCCCTAAAACAACCTCTTGTGTTCTCTGAAAGGATCCTCTCAGGAATACACAATGCTTAATAGCCTTACTCAGATGCTCAGTCTAATGGTGACACCCTGAAACAGCAAGCATATTGGCAATTATAAACTAAGGTTTCTGAGACTTTACAGAAAGAATCACCAATAAGAGAATAACAAGCCCAAGGAAAAGGTCAGCTCATGCCAGTTTGGAGGCTGGCTTGGTACCATCGAGCAGCCAGATGCAGCCATCTCCTCCCCCAGGGAGGACCACTCATTAACTCTGCTCTGTGATTTAAAGAGGTATCGATTTGTCCGTGACATTCAAGCATTTCTGAAGAACAGGGTTTGAAATATGCTGTTTCAGAGCATTTTACCCCAAATGACCACATTGAATAGAGATTGGAAAATATATAGAAATGAAAGGAGCCGTATTCCCTTAAACCTCATTATCCTTTTGATTAGCCAATTCACATTCTGTTCAACATTCTGCTTAATTTGCTTTTTCTGTATAGTGAGATCAATGACTTTAAGCATTGTTTCTCCAAGTTCCTTTTACCCGTGGGAGACTCAACAAGTTAACAGCCACCATGTGTAAAATCAGTAGCTGAAGTGCACAATACCTAGCCAGGCATGGAGGCGTGCACCTGTGATCCCAGCTACTCGGGAGGCTGAGGCAGGAGAACTGCTTGAACCTGGGAGGCGGAGGTTGCAGTGAGCTGAGATCGTGCCACTGCTCTCCAGCCTGCACAACAGAGTGAGACTCCATCAAATAATAATAATAATAAAAGTACAATATACCAAATGGGAGGGATCTGAAGTGATTCTTCCTTTTGTCTTTCCTGTGAGAGTGGCAATTTGCTGACTTCCGAGGGGAAGATCTAAGGGAGGATTTGTAAAAGTCATCTTCTAATATAAAGAGATACTTGTGTTTTGGCTTCTCGGAGGACTAGGGCCCTCAGTGCCAAGCGGAGAGAGGAGACTCTGCCGAGAGAGGAGACTAGTTATGTGGAGAGAGGAGACTAGTCATGTGGAGAGAGACTAGTTATGTGGAGAGAGGAGACTAGTTATGTGGAGAGAGGAGACTAGTCATGTGGAGAGAGATTAGTTATGTGGAGAGAGGAGACTAGTCATGTGGAGAGAGGAGACTAGTTATGTGGAGAGAGTCATGTGGAGAGAGGAGACTAGTTATGTGGAGAGAGGAGACTAGTTATGTGGAGACAGTTATGTGGAGAGAGGAGACTAGTTATGTGGAGAGAGGAGACTAGTTATGTGGAGAGAGGAGACTAGTTATGTGGAGACAGGAGACTAGTCATATGGAGACAGTTATGTGGAGAGAGGAGACTAGTTATGTGGAGAGAGGAGACTAGTTATGTGGAGAGAGGAGACTAGTTATGTGGAGAGAAGAGACTAGTTATGTGGAGACAGGAGACTAGTCATATGGAGACAGTTATGTGGAGAGAGGAGACTAGTTATGTGGAGAGAGGAGACTAGTTATGTGGAGAGAGGAGACTAGTCATGTGGAGAGAAGAGACTAGTTATGTGGAGACAGGAGACTAGTCATATGGAGACAGTTATGTGGAGAGAGGAGGGCTCGTTGGCTAAAGGAAGACGCTTTCTTCATGCCGTTTGGGTCAGTCAGTATAGGAAGAGTTTCTGCTTAGCAGGGAGCTAAAGCTGAGGTTCCACGTAGCAGAGCTGCCCTATGTGAAGATAGAGGTGGGAGTAGGGGCGGGCGAGCCCTCTTCCCAGCCCAGCCCACAGCCCCTTCTCAGAGAATGAACTCCCTGTCTCACTGCTGAGTCCCCTCAGCCCTCACTTCCTCACCGTCTGCAACAGCTGATTAATCATGAGTAGGCATGTAACTCCAGCTGGTCCAGTCAGACACATTCTGACCTAGGAATGTAAAATTGGGTCTTGGAAATTTAGATTTTTTTTTTTTTTTTTGAGACGGAGTCTCGCTCTGTTGTCCAGGCTGGAGTGCAGTGGCACGATCTTGGCTCGGCTTACCGCAACCTCCGTCTCCCAGGTTCAAGCCATTCTCCTGCCTCAGCCTCCTGAGTAGCTGGGATTACAGGCGTGCACTACCACACCCGGCTAATTTTTGTATTTTGAGTAAAAACAGGGTTTCACCATGTTGGCCAGGCTGGTCTTGAACTCCTGACCTTGTGATCCACCAGCCTTGGCTTCCCAAAGTGCTGGGATTACAGGCGTGAGCCACCGCGCAAGGCTGGAAACTTAGATTTCTAATAAGCACTTGAACTATGGGTTGGTTATTGCTGTGGTTTGGATGCATGTGTACCTCCAAAACTCAGCTGTTGAGATCTAATACCCAACATGATCGTATTAAGAGGTGGGGTCTTTTGGGAAGTGATTAAGTCATGAGTATTCTACGCTCATGAATGGGATTAATGCTCTTATCAAAGAGGTTGAAGAGAGCACCCTAATCCCTTTTTGCCCCTCCATCTCTTCTGCCACGAAAGAACACAGTTCCTGGCTTTTGCTGCCTTCCACCACGCGACAAGGCTTCATCTTGGAAGCAGAGAGTGAGCCCTCGCCTGACACTAAATCTGCTGACATCTTGATCTTGAACTTCCCAGCGTCCAGAACTGTGAGAAACAAATTTCTATTATTTACACATTACCCAGTCTAAGATATTTTGTCACAGCTGCACAAACAGACTGAGACTGAGACAGATAAAAAGCTAGTATCAAGGCACCCACGTTCAGACATGGTGAAGTAAGCAAAGAAAGATAATAATGAAAGCAAATGCTTGCAATGTGCCAGGCACTGTTCAAAGAACTTTACATATATTGATTCAATCTCGCAACAATCTTATGAGGTAAAAGTACCATTGTTATCTTTATTCCCACTTTACAAAAGAGGAAACTGAAGAATAGAAGCTTAAGGAACTTGCCCAGAGTCACCAATAACTAAGTCGTGGGGTTGGCATCTGGCACCCTGGCTTGGAGACTGCCCTTAACCACGTACCACATGCTAAACTGTTCTCTGGGGAGAGAGAAAGAGAGACAGAGAGACTAAGAAGGCATGGGCCTTAGAGAGCCAGAAATAAAAGACAATATAGCTCTAGAGAGAAAGAGATTTGGAGAGACAAACCAGTCTGGCTCTTGTCAGCTTTGCAGTTTCTGGCATTCATTCCTATGAAGCCTGGCCTCATTTCCTGTCTTGGGGCTCCACCAGATCCTCTATTTCTAATCAATGTTCTTTTTTGCTTATGTTAGCTTGAATGAGTTCTGTTCATTGCAACTAAATGCTCTCTGACTCAAGAAGTTGGAAAACGAAGGAACACGTTTTCCAGTAGTGGGTCTGCTGGAATTGTGTTATGTTAATCAGCTAGAGAAGTATGTGAGAGATGTTTTTAATTTTGCTCTTTTAAAAGTTCACACAGTATACTAAGCAAGGATAATCTAATTGCTTCTATAGCCAAGAGTAAGTGATTCTAATTTGTCCTGTCTCTGTCCAATGACTGGGACCAATGCAGTCATGGCTGCCCTTTCCTCTGGTGGGTTGGAACTGAACTATAGGGATAGAGTTTTGGAATGGGAGTAAATTAAGAAGCGATCAATCAGAAGAAGGGTATAGATTATGTATTCTTAATGAGTCTTAATTATTATTTCTTAGTTAATGGGTTTTAATTATTGCATGAGTTCTCCATTGCTGCATTACAAATCATCTAAAAAAAACTCAGTGACTTAAAAACTCATTTTATTATCTTCCATGGTTTCTGTGGATCAAGAATTCAGACAGGCCAAAGCAGAGATGGTTTGTCTTTTCTCCACAATATCTGGAACCTCCGTTGGAAAGATATGAAGTCTAGGTGTGGCTGGGGGCTGGAATCATCTAGGGGCCACCTTCTGCTCATATGTCTCACCCTGGTTGTGACTGTTTGCTGGGACCTCGCTCGGGCCGTCATCCAGAACACCTACATTGGACTTCTTCATGTAGTTTCTCACCTGACCTAATGGGTCTTCCCCATAGCATTGCTGCTGGGTTCTAAGAACAAGCACCCCCAGAAAGAGCCAGATAGAAGCTGCATCACTTCTCATGATCCAGCCTTGAGAGTTGCATAGCATTCCTTCTGCCATAGTCACAAGCCTGCCCACCTTAGGAGGTGGGAGTGTAGATCCCACATTTTGAGGGGAGAAATGTCAGAGTCACATAGTTAGAAGATAACACTGGATGGGAGTTGCTGTTGCAGACATCTTTGGAAACTAGCATCAAGGCAAAATACAATGACGAATGTTGACTTAAAAAAAATACATTATGTGGAAGCCTATAAGCCTCCTTTTTCTTTTAAAAGCAGAGCATTTGGTAAAGTTTTAAGTAGCCTGATTATAATTTTCATCACTTGAAAGAAACAAGTAACAGCAAGAGGACCAGCAAAGAACTGTGAGTGATGTGAAAATAATAAGAACTTGGGCTAGTGTCCATCCTATTAAAGCAGGATGTGTGTCTTCAGACGTACAGACTTGAGGAAAGCAGATTTCAAAATAGATGATCTCATAGTGAGAACCTCTGAAAGGGAGTATGGCTAAAAAAGGATGGCTCTAAAAATAAAATTCAGAACCTAAAATTGCAAATGATCCTAATGAGGAAGAAAAGAGGAGACATCCAAAGAAAACAGCATTTCTGCTGATGAGCGCCAATTTGAAGAGAACACACACAAAGATGGAAGGAGGGGCACAAAATCAAGGGTGTATACAGAAGAATGTCACAGACTCTTACGAATCTCAGAGGAAATCAAAAGCATAGAGAAGGTTGACGTTTCAAGGGTTGAGGGAAGCTAAAGATAAATCACCAAAAAGACCCGCTTGACTGTGTGCAGAAGAACAGGGAAAGAACAGGCACAATCCACGTTCAAACCATAATATCATCTGTTAAAACAACTAGTTAGCCTACTAGATGATGACACAATACGTCTGGAAGAAAGAAAAGCTTCAATGCAAACACAATTTTGTAACATTTCCTACAAGTGACAGAGAGAAAGTCAAATGAGTTCCCCAGCATCCCCGGAAGGACCAAACGCTCTAGGAGCTGAATTTCCTTGGTAGGGCAACGTATGTGGAGACCTAAGGCAGCAGTTGGGGTAGCAGAGGGTCTTCTTTTTTTTGAGACAGAGTCTTGCTGTGTCGCCCAGGCTGGAGTGCAATGGCGCGATCTGGGCTCACTGCAAGCTCCGCCTCCCGGGTTCAAGCCATTCTCCTGCCTCAGCCTCCTGAGTAGCTGGGATTACAGGCGCCCGCCACCACACCTCGCTAACATTTTTGTGTATTTTTAGTAGAGACGGGGTTTCACTGTGTTGGCCAGGAAAGTCTCGATCTCCTGACCTCATGATCTGCCCACATCGGCCTCCCAAAGTGCTGGGATGACAGGCGTGAGCCACTGCACTCGGCTGCAAAGGTCCTGCTGAGTCAGGGTGTCTGGCTTCAGGTTGTGGCTTGAGCAGGTGACTCTGGGTGAACTGGGATTGTCCTGCTTCTCTGTTTAAGATTCTTTTATCCCACAGTGGGAGAGTCTTAGATAATTTTTCAAGTCCCTTCAAAGAAGAAGATGGCAGGATTTGGGGAACTTGTGTGTTTCATCTCTATGAACACCTCTGTCATGGAGGGTCTGCACTAACCAGTGTGCTGGGTCCACGCTGAATAGAAGAGGGAAGGAGGCCTGGAGATTCTCAGAGTAACGGCGGCTTCCTAGTGCTCCTGCTCCTACCTCACTCTTGGTGTTCCTTTCAGGACTAGGTGGGGAGTCTCTGGGTACTGAGGCACTTCCAGCCCTCAAATAAGTATTCCCAGGAAATGTACCTTGACCCGCAAGTCCTAAGCAGATCCCAGCATGCCCAGGAAAAAGTAGGGGATGGTATGGAGAACAAATTACCAATGGATGAGGCTGTGACCCGAATTGATGCAGCACACCTTGCAGCTCCTTCCGCCTCCCTCAGCTCACTGATGTCCAAGACTCAGAGTTTAGGGGGAGCCTCTGATGCTCTGGGTGGGGACTGTTGCTTGGGTGGGAGGGAAGGGAAGGTTTATGGGTACATAAACATGATGCTAACAACTTGTAGATGTTAACTAAAACTGGGCACAGAAGATCAGAGAATTTCTTTTTTGAAGGTTGGAGGGAAGAGAGAGCAAGTTTGTCTCCTCTGCTGCCAGAATAGAGCGGGACACCCTGAGTTTATCCCATCTTTGTCCTGGTCTGTTCCTATTGACAAGAGAGGTTCCAGGTCTCACCCCCTGCCCCCCAGGTAACCCCAGCCCACTGCCCTGGGGTTTCTAATTCCGGAGGTAATCCCTTCCTTCCATGCCAGGCAGGGGGTGGGGAGACCCCTTTCTCCAATTCTTTGATCTGGGTTGGAGCAAAAGAGAAGGACTTCTATAAAACTGTCAGGGAGACGGGAAGGGGGCTTGAAGGAGAGGTTGTGAATGGCAGTTCACCTTTGATCACCCGCCCCAGATCCTTTTTATAGCCCAGGATTATGGGTTTAGAAGTGCCCTTCGTGTGTCCCCAAAGGAATTGTGTGACTTAAGAACAATTACATTGTTCTGAAAGTTCAGAGAGACTGTACACAAAGGACTTTCGTTTTCATTAAAAAAGAAGAAAGAAAAAAGAAGAAAAAGAAAACATCAGCTTAAACCATGCAGTTGATCTGTAAGTTAGTAATAGATTGGAAACCCAGGCTGCTTCTTTCCATGTAATATGAACTCCCTGACTTGGTAATTCCACTAAAATCTATTAACTGATGAAGGTGCAGGATATATTTCTATTCCCCATTCCCCTGCCACCCAGACAAAAGAAGGAATTTGCTGTCTATTATTGCTAGATTTTTATTTCCTGCTGTTAAAATGTCAGAGAAACAGAAGCTTAATGGTCTGACTTTTGTCACTTGGGTATAAAGAGATATTAGAGCTGACTGCTAATTTCCAATTCGTTTAATGTGTGTGGTCAAATACTTCATTGACAAACTGATTCATCATGGCTGTGTCTCTATGTGTTTCCACAAATGTCTCTATCCCCTCCCACCCCCATCACCACTCAAAGAGAAGGAAAGTTTGCAATCTGTTGTTCATCTTAACTTCTGTGCAGTCTTTTGCTAGGAAATATAAACAGTTTCACGTCAGTGTTGAGGGAAAGTTTGTGATTTAGCAGAAGGAAGCGACTTTTCAATGTGGCTGGTTGTAGCCACGGCCCTTCTCCTTGCTCAGTGAGCCCTGCTCTCTCAAGCTGCATAGCTGTGAACAGCCCTGTCCCCCAGCCACACTAGTTGCCACACCCTGGGAACGCCCCATATCCTGCCACAGCCCTGGCTTCCCCTGCGTGTGCGTGTACATCAGCTGGAACGCTAAGTCAGATCCCCGTGAAGCTGGAAGGTTTACCAGGCGTCCGTCACATCTAAGCTGCCACCCAGGCCCATTCCAAGCCCACCAGAGTCACGTGGAGCAACCTCTTTCTTGTCTAATAAGCACCTTTGTTCTATGATTCTTGGTACCTACCTCCTTCTCCAGCATCTTTGACCCTCACCAAGATGGAAGCAGAATCCAATCCTCCCTCAGCCAGTACTGAGCCATGGGGCCCAAATAGTGGGTCGGCAGCAGGTCTAGCCCCAATTACAGAATTACCCACTCCATCATTGTCTCCAAGTGGGGACAACCAGCATCTGCTGGACAGTTAGGACATTCTTTCTTGCAGTGAGATGGCGACAGAATTAAATTCCTGAACAAGGCCCGGACAGCCAGATGCAAGGGTCCCAGAGCTGGGAAAGCAGACAGCAACCTCTTGAGAACTGGAGGGCCCATTTAAACTCACAGCAGGCTCCTGAAGACTGATATTGACAGCAAGGGATGGGCCCTGCTCACAGGAGCTGACCAGGGGAGTCCTCATAAAGACAAATATGGAAGACTTGAGATTTTTTTCCATTACAGAATCATTTTCTCATTTTTCCTGTCCTCGGCTACACACACTCATACACATATAGCACAAGTTCATCTTTCTCTGTGATTATCAACAAGCACCAGAGATTTCCTTCCACTCTCTGCCTAGCAGTGCACAGCCTCCCAGGGGACAAATCACAAGGAAATTAGTGAACTCCAGGTGTTTACATATGTATTTAAATATTCAATGCCTGGGTGTTTATGATTCCAAAATATCTGGTTGGGGTAGTTAAAACCTCAGGCAATTTGAGACAAATGAATCTAAGTCTTCACGTATTTGTTGTTCATCTAACAAATAAATACCGAGTGTCTTGCATGAGCCAGGAAGTATCCAGGGAACACCGAGGGGAACAAGACGCAGACCATTGCTGTTTGTTGATGCATAGATAAGCCCTTGGTGGATTAATCAGACCTCTCACATGCTTGCTGTTGCTCTGGCTTTTTAAAGAGCCTCCTTCTGTGTCCTCGGATCTGTGTCAGCTATCTCCGGCAGTCCGCTCGTGTCTGGCACACACGCACTCTGGGCTGCTTGGAAATAGGGCATCATCTCCACTCACTCTCATCATGATGGGATCTGTGTGCATGTTGTAATTTACATTCTTTCTGCTGGAGGTTGCTCATCATCTGAAGACTGTGGCTGGAAAAGCAGGTTCCAGAATGGCAGGCTCTCAAAGGGCTGGTGGTGGTGACCGACAGTGGGAAGGCCAGTGGGCCCAGTCCTGTGGGGAAGCAAATGGGAGAATATATTAGAGAAAGAGACTTCTAGCCGGGCGTGGTGGCTCATGCCTGTAATCCCAGCACTTTGGGAGGCTGAGGCGGGCAGATCGCCTGAGGTCAGGAGTTCGAGACTAGCCTGGTCAACATAGTGAACATCCCTCTCTACTAAAAATACAAAAAATCAGCTGGGCGTGGTGGCCAGTGCCTGTAATCCCAGCTACTAGGGAGGCTGAGGCAGGAGAATCGCTTGAACCCGACAGGCGAAGGTTGCAGTGAGCCGAGATCGCGTCATTGCACTCCAACCTGGGCAACAAGAGCGAAACTCTGTCTCAAAAAAAAAAAAAAAAAAAAAAAAGAAAGAAAGAAAGAAAAAAGAAAAAGGGACTTATTTTTAGAGGCTATTATTTCTGCTGTGACCAGATTCCTCTGAGCTTAACAGAAGTGGATCCTGGAGCCATGCCAGTTCTGCCTTAGGTGGAGGTATTTTGCTAGACATCCAGGAAGTGGGTTGTGACAGCGTGGAGGGACCGGGAATGGGAGGTGCTCTGAGCCCCATTCCAGGTGGAGGAGGCAAAGCTGAGTCTAAACCAGAGGGTGAAGCTGGACAATGGGGACAGAAGCAAAGGCTTCCCATCCAAGAGATCCCTCAGGGCCCAACAGGACCAGCTTCTCAGGTTCTTACCCAGGAATGCTTCAAAGACCCTGAACTGTGCTTGGCAATTTCTCAGTCGCCCTGGCTTGGAAACTTGGACGCCCCACCCAGGGATCATTCCACAGCTCTTCACTGTGACCAGTTCCTCAGATCCGTACACTCGTCCACAGCTGTCCAAGGACCGTCCCCCGGGGAGTGGGGAACACAAAGGGAACCCAGGGTCCCTTATCCTTATCCATGGAAAACTAAACATGGAACTCCATTTTCCTCCATAAATTCAAGAGAAAAGCTGTATTCGTAACAGGATTCACAAGACTAATTATTAAATCGTTATTTATGGATTCAATTTTTATGGGGCGTGGGCCAAGAAATATCTGCTGAGCTTCTGCCTACTGGACTAGGGGAATAAATCTCCTCTAATTCTCTTCCTCCTTCTTGGGCCTTTCTTTCAGTCCCTTTTTTTTTTCTTGGCTCTTCACTTGTAAGAGAAGTCTTCTCAACCCCTCCCTAGTCCTTACACCATCAAACCGAGCTCTTCCCTGTCGCCGTCCTTTACTGCATTGGAGACTTGGAAATGTGTTCATTGGTTTGCTTCTCCACTAGACCATCAGCTCTCTGGAGGTGAAAACCCTAACTTATTTTTCTCTCATCTCCTTCAGTGCCTAGCACTGTGCCTGGCACAGAGCGAGGAGCTCCGTAAACATTTGTCAGACAAGTGAATGAATGAGGGAATGAATGAAGGAGTCTGGAGATGCATCTGATGTGGATGCGGGTGACGGGGCAGACAGCAACAGCCAGGTAGGCACGAATGTGCCAGGTGCCCGCTTGTGCCAGGCACAGTGCCGGAAGGACATCGGGTGCCCGCTTGTGCCAGACACAGTGCCGGAAGGACATCGGGTGCCCGCTTGTGCCAGGCGCAGTGCCGGAAGGACATCACCGCTGCGCCTGCACCTTCCTTCCAGCCAGAAAGACTTGTCTGCACCCCGAGGCTTGCTTCTGATAGGACACCTGGGTGCTCTGCATTTCCAGAGTCTGGACAAGCCCAGAATGCACACCGTTTCAGACGGTATCCTCGTCAGTTTACACTCCGATTGCCTTCTCCCAAAAAACTAAATTGCCTTTTCTTCCTCAGGAGGTATAATAATCCCCGCAACAGATTGTTTCCTGTTCTATAAAATGACTCCCTTCTGCTCGCCACATCCCCGCCGCGGCATTACCTTCTCTCAGTGTTTTCTATGCCCCTCTCTTAGGCTCCTTCTTCCTTTGCAAATAAGCCTCCTTGTCCCTGAGCACAGGTCCCCCAGCTGACCCTTAAACCCTGACGTGGTCTTTGGTGGATCTCAGCCCTAACTCAGCATCCCCTTGCCTTTTATGTAGACGACAAGAGTCTGTGCAATCTTCCTTTTCCCTGCCACTTTCCCGGCCCTTGGCTCCAGGAGTGTGTGGCCTGGGGAGTTTTTTCATCTGATTTTCCAGCAAACTTAAACTAGACAATTGAAGATTCAATTAGGGAGTGGAGCTCTGCGCGCTCTCCCAGGGGAGTTCACTCAGCTCCGGAAATCTTAGCTGACAGAGGTCACCCCCGTCTTTTCCAGATTCCCCCTTTTCGTAGACTCGCGGTTTTTCTGGAGGGCACCAGGCACTTGTGTTTAGCCAGCAAGGAGTGGGGTGGAGTGGGTGGGAGGTGTGGGACTCATCTCAATAAAGCAGAGGCTGAGGACAGTGGAAACGAGGGCAGGATTCAAAGGAACCAGCTCATGGCAGGCACTGTGTTATACTCTCGATCCCTATCAGCATATGCTTCCTTCAATCTTAACGGAGGGTGTGAGCCCCCGGGGCCCCTGTGCCTCTAGCCTAAGATTGAAGGAAGCATATTCTGATAGGGACTGAGAGCATAATGCTCGTGCGTGCGCATGTGTGTGTGCAGACACACCCCACCAGAGAGTGTCCTCTGCATCTACCTCAGGCTACAAACCCAGACAGGACAGAGGCACGGGGTGGGGTGCTCGGTGCAGGGGGTGGGGTGCTCGGCGCATGGGGTGGGGTGTTCGGTGCATGGGGGTGCTCGGTGCATGGGGGTGCTCGGTGCATGGGGTGGGGTGTTTGGTGCATGGGGTGGGGTGTTCGGTGCATGGGGGTGTTCGGTGCATGGGGTGGGGTGTTCGGTGCATGGGGTGGGGTGCTCGGTGCATGGGGTGGGGTGTTCGGTGCATGGGGTGGGGTGTTCGGTGCATGGGGGTGTTCGGTGCATGGGGTGGGGTGTTCGGTGCATGGGGTGGGGTGCTCGGTGCATGGGGTGGGGTGCTCGGTGCATGGGGGTGCTCGGTGCATGGGGTGGGGTGCTCGGTGCATGGGGGTGCTCGGTGCATGGGGTGGGGTGCTCGGTGCATGGGGGTGCTCGGTGCATGGGGTGGGGTGCTCGGTGCATGGGGGTGCTCGGTGCATGGGGTGGGGTGCTCGGTGCATGGGGGTGCTCGGTGCATGGGGTGGGGTGTTCGGTGCATGGGGTGGGGTGCTCGGTGCATGGGGGTGCTCGGTGCATGGGGTGGGGTGTTCGGTGCATGGGGTGGGGTGCTCGGTGCATGGGGTGGGGGTGCTCGGTGCATGGGGTGGGGTGTTCGGTGCATGGGGGTGTTCGGTGCATGGGGTGGGGTGTTCGGTGCATGGGGTGGGGTGCTCGGTGCATGGGGTGGGGTGTTCGGTGCATGGGGGTGTTCGGTGCATGGGGTGGGGTGTTCGGTGCATGGGGTGGGGTGCTCGGTGCATGGGGTGGGGTGTTCGGTGCATGGGGTGGGGTGCTCAGTAAATTGTGCCACTCGGTCACTGTAGGGATTAAGATCTGTTACATTAACAAGGAAATAGGGCACTTAGGCTATGACTTAGGGCAATGCTGCGAGAAAAAAGTGCAGACAGCTCTTTGTTTGTTTGTTTGTTTGTTTGTTGAGATGGAGTCTCCCTCTGTCACCCAGGCTGGAGTGCAGTGGCTCCATCTCAGCTCACTGCAGCCTCCGCCTCCTGGGTTCAAGCGATTCTCCTGCCTCAGCCTCCCGATGCCTGGCCAATTTTTGCATTTTTGGTAGAGATGGGGTTTTGATGTGTTGGCCAGGCTGGTTGCAGTCAGCTCTTTGCCTCTCTAGATTCACCCCATCCTCCTACTCCCACCTCTGGCCATCTCCATTGCCTCCTGCACTGAAAGAGGACTAGGGCAACAGGGCCTCCATCTCCTCCAGCTTCTGACTGGAGTCAGCCAATGAAGAGCCTTAGCAGATCGGGGGGAAGGAGAAAAGGGATTCCAGGGCGCTTATTTCCCTGGCTGCATTCCTATGACCGTGCCCTGGGCTGGTCGTTTTCTTCCTTTAAGTGCACCCCAACTCCACACAGCTGCCTCTTTCCTGGTTCTGGTAGCCTACCCCTCCTCTGGTTCCTTCGGACTTAGGGATGGTCACAGGTCTGCCGCCGCCAGCCCTCGGGTTCTGAGTTATTTTTTTCATTCTCCTACACTCCATCCTTAAGTTTGTTATTAGTTAGCTTTTTATAAATGAAACCTCCCTGAGTTACCATAATGTAACAGTTGCCATTTGTCTCCTGTTGGGACCCTGACTGAGACAGATATAATTGTATTTCAATGTGATTACTGTTTTGTTTTTAAAAATACTGTTGGGAGGGCTGTGTGACTCACACCTGTAATCCTAGCACTTTGGGAGGCTGAGGCAGGTGGATCACTTGAGGTCAGGAGTTCAAGACCAGCCTGGCCAATATGGCAAAATTCCACCTCTACTAAAATTACAAAAATTAGCTGGGCGTGGTGGTGTGTGCCTGTAGTCCCAGCTACTCAGGAGGCTGACGCAGGAGAATCACTTGAACCCGGGAGGTGGAGGTTGCAATGAGCCAAGATCGAGCCACTGCACTCCAGCCTGGGCAACAGAGTGAGACTCTGCCCGCTCCCCCCCCCCAAAAAAGAAAAAAAATACTGTTGGGAGTTCAGCTAAGCTGGGAGAGAGAGCTGAGCTGTCAGGTGTCAGAGTAGCTCATCACAGCAAGAATGAGCCAAAACAAAAACAAAAACAAAAAAAACCAGTGCCACCTTTAATCACTTGCTATGATAGTCTTAATACAAACAGGAGGCTAAAGCCGGAGAAGCCACAGGCTCTCCCGTTTCATTTTCCCCATGAAAGAGTGCACCATTCAAGGGTCAGGCGGGTTGGTGCCGAGGTGGCGGACATCTCACTGTTGAGGGAGCCCCCAACCAAAGGCTCCAGCAGTTTTATGGCCCCTGGGGTGGGGGTGGGGGTAGAGTGGGAAAGTCCTGGGTGCTGAGTCAGAGTGGCGAAACAGGTCTTCAGGGCCCTCCCTCCTCCCCCTGGTAAGGAGGCCTCAGAAGAGGCACCTGAAAAAAACCTCAGCCCAAGGCCTCAGAGAAAGAGACTTAGGAATGAAGACACCGGGCTAAGGATGCAAATATGTGAAGAGCATAGCACAGCGGGGCTGAGTCCTTAACTCCCCTCAGAGCCTCCTGAGTGCTGGCTGGGCACCAGCTCTGGTGTGGGGAGGGGAGCTTCCCCGGGAGGCCTGCCAGGTCAAGCCTCTGTCACTGCTTGCAGTCAGACCTGAAAAATCACACATAGGTGTTTAACCAGGAGCCAGACTCTTCAAATATATATACCCCGCAATGGAGGGGAGGTGCCAGAATGACCAAACTCTTTAATATATATACCGCACAATGGAGGGGAAGTGCCAGAATGACCACTCTTCAATATATATACCCCACAATGGAGCGGGTGTGCCAAAATGTTATCAGTGGTTTCTCTTGATCAGGGCTGTCCAACAGACATATGATGTGAGCCATATATATAATTTTACAGTTTTCAGTAGCTTCCAAAAACAGTAAAAAGAAACAGGTCAAATTAATTTTAATAATATATTTGTTGGCTGGGTGCAGTGGCTCACACCTGTAATCCCAGCACTTTGGGAGGCCGAGGACGGGTGAATCACCTGAGGTCAGGAGTTAGAGACCAGCCTGGCCAACATGGCGAAACCCCGTCTCTACTAAAGATACAAAAATTAGCTGGGCGTGGTGTCAGGTGCCTATAATCCCAGCTACTCAGGTGTCTGAGGCAGGAGAATTGCTTGAACCTGGGAGGTGGAGGTTGCAGTGAGCTGATCACACCACTGCGCTCTCAAAAAATATATATATATGTGTGTGTGTGTGTATATATATGTTTAATCCAATATATCCAGAATGCTATCATCTCAGGCATGTAATGAGTATTTTTGAAAGTATTAACGAAATATTTTACTTTTTTGGTACTAAGTCTTCCAACTCCAGGGTGTATTTGATAGTTACAGCGCGTCTCCGCTCAGATCAGCCACATTTCAAACGCTCCGTGGCAACACCTGCTTACTTGCTACCACGTTCAGATCAGCCACATTTCAAACGCTCAGTGGCAACACCTGCTTCCTCGCTACCACGTTCAGATCAGCCACATTTCAAACGCTCAGTGGCAACACCTGCTTCCTTGCTACCACATTCAGATCAGCCGCATTTCAAACGCTCAGGGGAACACCTGCTTCCTCGCGACCGCGTTAAGATCAGCCGCATTTCAAACACTCCGTGGCAACACCTGCTTCCTTGCGACCACATTCAGATCAGCCGCATTTCAAACGCTCAGTGGCAACACCTGCTTCCTTGCGACCACGTTCAGATCAGCCGCATTTCAAATGCTCAGTGGCAACACCTGCTTCCTCGCTACCACGTTCAGATCAGCCACATTTCAAAGGCTCAGGGGCAACACCTGCTTCCTCGCGACCACGTTCAGATCAGCCACATTTCAAACGCTCAGTGGCAACACCTGCTTCCTTGCTACCACGTTCAGATCAGCCGCATTTCTAAACGCTCAGGGGCAACACCTGCTTCCTCGCGACCACGTTAGAGGCAGCACGGGGCTAGGCGATGGGTGGGCTTATGGATTCTTAAAATATCTATTTCCAAGTTTTCTACCATAAATATGCATTTTACATTTTATTTAGAAAATTATAGTCTGTAAATATCATATCTAGGTTTTGCTTATTTTCTATTTTATTTTAGTAGAAATTTCCTCTTTAAAATCCAGGCTTTGTCTGCATCTGCGGTGGTCTAAGAACAAAAGGGGCTACTTCCTTTTTGAGAGAGTGAGCCCAGAAAGCATTGACTGGGCAAGGACTGCACCTGGCCCAACTGTGGAGCCTCAGGAAGGGGCCCTCATGGTGGCAGACAGAGAGGGCTGCACCAGGGTGGGTACCTCCTCTCTGCCTGGTACGGCTTCCTGCATAGGTCTGAACACTGCTCAGACCAAAGCCACCCTGCCCCAGAGCTGGGGTCTGACCAGACATCTCTCCCTGGACCCCACGTACAAATACGCAACTCCTTCTTAGCAGCTGCATGTCTTTCAAGGAATAGGTGGGACACTACGTTTAAGTTCCAGAAATTGAAGCAGGACTCAAAGAAGCAGGCCAGCTCTGCTCTGCTGCCAAAGGTGAGTGCTTACTGTTTACTGTTGCATTTGGGAACAGTAAAAAAAAAAATTGTTTACAAAGCAGAGCATCAGAGAACGCAGAGTCCGAGGCGTATAGGAAACACCCACAGGGTGGTTAGCTGGTTGGCTCGTTGGTTGGTCGGGAAACATCTGTGTGGGAAGGTAGATGAGAATCGGCCCTGTGGCTAGAGACGGCTTGGAAATAGGAAGAACCCTGCGCCAGCCTCAGGACCCAGTCCCCTGACCTCTGTATGTGACCTTGAGCAATGTACTTCCCTACCTGGGATGTCATGTTCCTCACACACAGGGGATTCAATAGGTGTCACGAGATCACTTCTGAGACCCATTCCAGTGAAAGCATGTTGTGATTTTTGCCTCTGGAGGAAGCATTGACAAGTCAGACCATCCAAAGATGAATTTTAAAATGACTTCAAAGTCTGATTCCTGGGGCAGTTGGGGCCAGAAGAGGAGAACAACCTGCATTTACCATTAGGACCAACATGAAGTGGAAAAGCACTGCCCCAGAGCCAGGGACCTGAGTAGACAGGACTTGATGAGAACTGCCGGGGTAGACGGCATGAGCAGACACAATACTGCTGAGTTTTTTTTTTTTTTTCCAATGGAAAAGTCCTTTTTGTCTGAGGCAATGTTTTCCACAGCTCTAGCGGACTGTGGTCATTTCCTAACAAGATTTTTCCTATTTTGTGCAGCTGTGGTCTGGCATTTCAAACACTGAGTATTTTCAAGCTGACACTTAGGTCCTCCAGAACTAAAGGCTGGCGGGTAAATTCAGGGTCTGGTGCAGTCTGTGCTATAGTCCCTGCCCCTCAAACCATGGGCTACTGCCCTTTAATACTTTGGAATTACAGCGTTCGATGCATAAAATTACAAAATATCAGAGCTGTAAAGACTTTGAGAGGCCACCTAGTCTAATCTTATTCTATAGAAGGGGAAACTGAAGCCCAGAAAAGGAGAGGAACTGACTCCAAGCCACACGTTCAATTAGAGAGAAGACACCCTCCTGACTCTCGATCCAGGTCCTCTGGACTCTCAGCTGACACCTGTCCACTGCACTGCCTCCTCTGGGGATGTGGGGAGTGATGTGACCAGGAGAAGAGAAACTAACTTGCTATGAATGATTTCATCTTTCATCCTTATGCTTCTACCTCCTGGTTACCTGATGATACCACTTTCTCTGTTTCCTGATTACTCCATCTTGTTCTTTGACTTTCAGTGTTTATTAGAGATAACAGATGGACTCCATGGACACGCAGGTTCATTCCATCAACGTTCACCACGAGCCTTCCACTGCTGAGGTTGCAAGATGAGTAAGTTACAGGTCCACTGTAGCCTGGGAGAGTCACTTTCCCTGTCCGAAGTAGTGAGCATAGCAGGGTCCAAGGAAAGCACTGCTTAGGCAGCACAGAGAAGTGGTCTGCTCTGTCTAGCACAGACTGGGGACTGCAGGAGGAGATCGATTGGCAAATAGAGATCTAACTATACATCATCGATACCGATATTTTGCTTATTTGGTAAATGAGTTGAAATCAATTTCTAGCATATGGGTTGGTGTTTAGGTTTAATTTATCATGACCATCGTCTGAGACAACGGCCATGAGAAACAGGGCCTCCCCTGGACTCAGCCTCGTATAGTTCTGCCTCAGGTGGCAATTTTGCAGCCCTTTTTTCTACTTTATCTTTTCTGGTATTCAGCTTACACTGTTGACTAAATGCACCTGGCGTGTTCACAGCCTAAAAGCGTCTGCCAACGTCTTTCTCATCCCACTGAAGACACAGCCCTCGGGAGGGGACCGCAGGCTAAGCCAAGCTGAGCCTGTACCTGTGCCTTTGGCACGTTCAGGAGCCACAATGGGACTGGGGGTTCCCTTTCCACCAGGAGGCTGGGAGAGAGTATGATGGGAGTCACTCTTCCAGGTCTCTCTGAAAAGAAAGTCAGCTTGAAAATGTCAAACACCTGGTTCAGTTAGACCTTTCTCCAGGTTGTCATTTACTTAGAAAAGGAGCACTATTCAAGCCTTAAATGTCAGCTTCTTGCCTCTAAAACTGTGGGATCAGGTAAACCCCTGAGCATTTCAATCTGTACTCCTACACCAAGGGCTGGGCTCCCTGGCTATTAGTGGAGGGCAGCAGACGCCCTGCCCAGGAAGCAGCCCCAGGGAAATGTCCACTAGGTACCAGAGATTTTGGGATTTTGGTCTGTGAGTTTCATGCACCTCATTCCTGAGGGCAGTTCCTAAATCTTTACACTTATATATTTGAAAGATGACAACTCTTTAAAAACACGACTAGACCTGAACTTTAAGTCCCAAACTTGGGTCCCTTTACCTGGCAGCTCTTCCTACATCCAGCCAGCCGCCTTCTATGAGCTAATCCCTGTCTTGGCTCCTGCCTGTGAACTGCCTTCCCCATCCCTGTGAGGCACCATATGGTTCATGATATCCTCTAAAGAGGACGAATCTCCCTTAGCTGTCCTCTAACTTTTGGAATATACTGTCCCCTCTACAGTGTTTTAAAAAAAAAAAAAAAAAAAAAAACCCAACAAACAAAACAAATTAAGTTCTAATGCAGCTGCAGAGCTAACAGGCCTCTCTTTCCCAGGAAAAGGAAAACAAAGATTCCAACCATTCCCAGCTCCTGAAAAATCCTGCTGAGAGATATCAGCCCCATTCCGGGCTAACTGCTAACGAGCTTGAATTCGCCTATTCAGTGATTGTCCTTTGTTCACTTCTCTGCTACCTGAATTGTCTTCCCACTCTGTCTTCAGACACACTGAACCAGAAGGTCACGTCAGGGATAAGAGACGGCAAAATGTGAGCCTCGAATCATCAGAGATCACCACAGTGATGTTTTGAAATTCAAGGCAATGTGAGTGTGTTACTGGCTTCGTATCAGCCGGTATTACGAGAAACACTAGGGCATTTCCAGCGCAGATTATTTTAAGTGGGAGAGTTCTTTTTTGTTGTTACTTCTCCATTCTGGTCATAGAATGATTATTGACTATTACTGGGCTCTAACCATATTCACAAAACGTGGTTCTCACCCAGTACTTCCACATTATTGCTCTAGATTGTTTTAAATGGAATATACATGCAGGAATGAGTCAGTTTTAGGAGAAGAGGCTTATCCTCAAACCTTACATAACTGCACTGTAATCTTGACTTTGCTCCTATCCAGCTACTGGGCTGAAGACTGACAAAACAAGTCAGCCAATTCAGTTTAACATCTCCTTTGACCCTGCCTCCCCCTGCCCCCCACACACCAAATTAGCACATTTCTCAGGCATCATTCAGAACAATGGCTCTCAATTTTGGCTGCAATTAGAATCATCAGGGAGCTTTTTAAAAACAGAAAAAAAAAAAAATCAAGGCCCAGGCCCTACTCCAAATCAATTAAAATAGATTTGGGGGGATGGGCCTCAGGCACGGGAAATTTTATAAAGCTGCCGTGTTTATACCAACGTGCAGTCATACATGGGAATCACTGTTTTAAACTTGACCAAAATTAATGATTATATGTTTTGCTCGCACACCAAGCAGGCATATTTAATATTTATATAAAATGTAAGATCATCACTCTTTGAATCAAATAAAACCAACATAAAGGTACATCTATATAGTGCAACCAAGTTGCACAGCAAAAGAACAAAAATAGAGATACTTGCTCTTCTTTATTTTTATTTATTTTTTTTGAGATAGAGTCTTGCTCTCAGCTCACTGCAAGCTCTGCCTGCCAGGTTCAAGTGATTCTCCTGCCTCAGCCTCCCGAGTAGCTGGGACTACAGGTGTGCACCACCACACCTGGCTAATTTTTGTATTTTTAGTAGAGACGGGGTTTCACTATATTGGCCAGGATGATCTCCATCTCCTGACCTCGTGATCTGCCCGCCTCAGCCTCCCAAAGTGCTGGGATTACAGGCATGAGCCACCGTGCCCAGCCTAGATACTTGTTCTAATGCCACCTAACTTGGCCAGATCTTTGGAGGCCCTAAAGCACTAACATAGACAAATAACTTTGGACAAATAAGTTTCCACCGAGTATGCACAGATTAAGACTTAGGGACGAGGGAGGTCACAGTAATGAGCAGGATCCCGAGGTGTCTGGCTTTGGCAGCCAGTTCTCCCCACACTGGGTCTTGCTTCATAGGTGCCCTTTAGATAAGAGGGCCTAACAGACTAATGGGAGCCTAATGGTAAGTGGGGCTAGACTCAGACTAGAAATTTGGCAGGACTGATGCCCCGGGACCTAGGCTGTTCCATTACTATTCCCAAAAGGAGAACACTGCTAAACAGAGATCTGAAGTAGAATCAGCTTGTCCCTGGGACAGGTTAAGGGGAGAGGCAGGGAGTGAGAGGGCTCAAGACAAATGAAAATACACGTTGTTCAGATCTCCTCTTCAAGGGCTCTGCAGACAGAAAAGTGCCATTCTTAGCATCCCCCAGGACAGTTCCACGTCAGGCTCATCCCTCCCTGTACCCACCATGGCCTAAAACGCAGGTTTGACTGTACTAGGAACCGGGGATGTTTGCACTCAGCTACAGTATATCTCAACAGCCATGTGTCAGTGACTTCAGCGTTCCAAAAACCTGGAAAGAAATCTGCTCCAAACAAATGTGAAATATTTGCAAGTTAAAAAAAAAAACAAAAACCTGGGTCTGTTTTCTATAGGAGAGAAAAGGGAGCTGTAAATGTAATTAGAAGGAGATATCTCCCCCATTCTTTTAAAGCAATGAAGGTGTTGTAAGGATTGCAAATCGGACGTCTCTATAAGAAGGACCATTTGGGGACACATGAATTTGGCAAACAAATTCAGGAACGAAGGCTCCGCCTCAGCAGGGAAGGTGCGACCTGCGACAGCCAGGATGCCTTTTCTGGAGCACAGCTGGTGGGTCATGTCCAGTTACTACGTTGCCCTCAGGATTGGCCTGAGGTGTGAGTTTGGGAGGCGAAGGATATGGCATTTTGAGATGAACACTTCAGGTTGTCATGGAATCCTCAAGAACAAGATGCCACAGTCTCCTGTGGTCCCAATATCAGTGTGAGGAGGTTGTGTCCCGGGCCTAATCTCAGCTGTCCTCATCGCAAGTACTGTCATTAAACCATTGGCTTTTATTTCCAGCACCCTCAATGGAGAGAATGAAGAATGGATCATGACCAACTCCACCAGAAACATGCCAGACTGGAAACTGCTTTGTCATGGGGATTGATGAAATGCTGATCAAACTCACAAGAGATGGCAAGATTATTCAATATAGACACTAGATTGTTAGCATTTGAAAGAGTCGCTGGCATTATAGAGGGGACCATGAGCCAAGAGGAGCGACTTTCTCCATGTCACACACTAGTTAATGCCAACGGTAGAATGAGAACCCAGAAACCCTAACTCTCAAATCAGTACTTTTTCTACTACCCTTTGCTGTCAAATCTCAATGAGAACTAGAATATGTGTATAAGATGTTCAATATATTCTTTTTTTCAGAAAAGAAGGCTACTTGGGGAAATAATGTCATTAATAGAAAGTTTTTGGAATGTGCAGAGGGCCAGTCCAGGGTATGTGCTGGAGAGAAATAGATGAAGCTAAAATCAGAGTTGCAAGGAGCCATGCTGGGAAATCAACCCAGAGGGACACTTTGCTCCCCGTAGTGGGAGTGAGGAAGACTGGAACAGCCGGGACAGTCAGTAGCTGTATGGATGGTCAATGAAGGAAAGAAGTGGGGCTCCAAGAGGAACCTACGTCCCTGAATTAGACGTGGAACTATTCTGAGAAAGGACAGAGAAACCCACAGAGGGAAAAGTTAATCCCTGCTTAACTGTTCTTTGTTTCTGGACACAAGCTGAAGCAAGTAAGAAGAATTTCCACCCCAGAACCCCCAGTGAGAAAGGGCTGGTCAGTTGATTCATTTAACCTACTGCCAGCTCCAGAGAGGAGACCTGCAGGGAATTAAAGGGACACTGTCATTTTATCTGGGGGAAAGCCCAGCTACCAGAACGAAGCTGCAATTGTGTGTGTTCCCAGGTCAGTCCTGTGCCACCGCTGGGAGGAAAGATTCCCTTAATACCAGACATGAGGCAGAGTTCCCAGGGGCTGTGGGTAGGATATGGCTGTTCCCTCCCCTACTCTCTGGAAAAATATAAGCAGGAAACTTGAACTTGGCTCTTGAATACCTTCGTTTTGTGTATCACTGTAACCTGAGCACCTAGCGACCGCGCGGGCTTGGTGTCTGGTGACTTCCCCTTCAGCAGCTCTGAAGACTGCCAGAGAGAGCTGACTGCTCCCAGCCCAAGTCAAGCTTCCCTCTAGTTTAAATCAAAGAAAAATTGGAGGGTGCCCAGAATGTGACGGGATAAAGGTCAACCCCGGGGCACAGCCCTCCAGCCCTCCACTCAACAGGAGAACCAGAGTCATGTTTGATGAAATTCTCGAAAGACATTCTTTGGAACAAAGAAAATGAGCTAAGAAGGAGATTTCTTAGAAAATGATGAGTTTTATATCAAAACAAGGGTGAGACCAGGTGCAGTGGCTCACGCCTGTAATCCTAGCACTTTGGGAGGCTGAGGCGAGTGGATCAGGAGTTTGAGACCATCCTGACCAACAAGGTGAAACCCTGTCTCTACTAGAAATACAAAAATTAGCTGGGCATGGTGGGGCACACCTGTAATTCCAGCTACTCGGGGGCTGAGGCAGGAGAATCACTTGAACCCAGGAGGTAGAGGGGGTTGCAGTGAGCCAAGATCATGCCACTGTACTCCAGTCTGGGCGACAGAGTGAGACTGTCTCAAAAAAAAAAAAAAAAAAAAAAAAGGAAAAGAGGAAAAAACAAGAGTGAGCTAGAGGTCACTAAAGTGGAGTACCAGCGAGCGGCCCAGGAGCCACACAGTGGGTTCACATGGGCCCAGACCCTGGGGAGCCATCTGCCCCCACAGAGGGGGGGGGTGTGGGTCAACTCCCTGGGGACATCCTCCACTGAGGTTCCTTCCCCACCTCTTCATAGGGCAGGCTTCAGGCCCATTAGTTGCATTATAGAGACCAGGAATAGAAAACCAAATCTCTCCTTGTGTCCTTCATTCTGGCCTCTGTGCTAGGCAAAGCTCTTCCCACAACACCCTCTGTTTCTTCCCAGATCCTGAACAACAGAGCTGCGAAGCAAGATTATGAAAAGGCACAGTCACCCACTCACGGGCTATCTGAGGCTGGACTTGAGCAGTTCTAGAGGCCCACACGAAGAGAGGACTAGCAGATAAAAGGATACAGTGCCGGCACGCCCACCACTGAGGAAGCAGCAGAAGGTACCAGTTTCTTTCCAAACAAATCCTGGGTTGGAGAGGACTTGGTGGTGGCCCGAAGCTGTGAAGCTCTGTCCGAGGAGCTCCCAGAGCCCTCTGGGGACAGCACCTTGCTCCCCGTCAGTGTGGATGTATTGAGTATCCACAGGCAGGCCTCGGGAGGAAGCACAGTCCACAGGTACAGAATTACCTTCTCATGGCAAAATGGAGTCAGTCAAAAATTACAGGTGCAGCGAGCGTTGTGAAGGAGGCGTAAGGGAGCAATGGGGGCAGCTAATGGCGACTTGAGGGTCTGGAAAGGCCTCCCCAAAGAAGTGACATAAACTCGAGACCTGAGGATGGAAGGGAATTAGACAAACAAATAGGGGAGTTAGTGGGAACTTTGAATTGTCCCTCAAAGTCCATCTCTTAGGGCCAGGCGTGGTGACTCAAGCCTATAATCCCAGCACTTTGGGAGGCCGAGGCAGGCGGATCACCTGAAGTCAGGAGTTGGAGACCAGCCTGGCCAACATGGTGAAATCTCGTCTCTATTAAAAATACAAAAATTAGCCAGGCACAGTGGCAGTCGCCTGCAATCCCAGCTACTCGGGAGGCTGAGGCAGAAGAATGACTTGAACCCTGGAGGCGGAGGTTGCAGTGAGCTGAGATCGCGCCATTGCACTCCAGCCTGGTGACAGAGCATGACTCCATCTAAAAAAAAAAAAAAAAAGTCCATCCCCTCTTCTTTCATCATCACGGAATTTTCAGTCAAGTGTAGGCTTCCCAGAAATCGACTGTACTTCCCAGCCTCTCTTAGAGCGAGATGTGACGAAGGACTCTAACAGGAAGAGGGAGGGAGTGTGTAGACAGTGCTGGGCTATGGCGACCGGGCTTGCCCTCCCTTGGCCCCTGCCCCTTCTGCCGGCTGGCATGTGGTCGTGGCAGGGAGCGGTCTTGGAGCAGGCTAAGGAAGCCAGTAAGACAGAAGGAGCGGGGCTCTGAAGACCTCACAGGCCAGAGCAGCCACACCAGCATGGGGCTTTATGTGAGAGAAAAATACATTGTTTTGTTTAAGCCTTTATTATTTCGGTGTCTGTTACAGAAACCAAAGCAATGTCCTGACTAATCCACAGTCTGAGGGAACAGCAAAGTGCTCCTGCAAATCTTCTTAACTGCATTTCATCTTCCCAAGAACCCGGTAAGTAGGAGATTATGATCATTACTTTAGTGTCACAGAAACTGATGCTGAGAGGGACGCTGTCTCGTCCAAGGTCACACAGTGGCAGAGCCTGAGACTCAGAACTCAAGGCTGCTTCATGCCCATCCAGGAGCATCCACGATGCCACGCCGCCTCCATTTCTCTAGGCTGGGTTTAGTTGCTTCCTCCATTAGTGAGATGAGTTTTTACCAAACCATCCTGTGGCTTAGGCCACAACGCAGTGGCGCCACCTTGGCTCGCCGCAAGCTCCGCCACCGGGTTCCCGCCATTCTCCTGCCTCAGCCTCTCGGGTAGCCGGGATCACAGGCGCCGCCACCACGCCCGGCTAATTTAGTATTTTTAGTAGAGACGAGGATTCTCCATGTTGATCAGGCTGGTCTCAAACTCCCAACCTCAGGTGATTCACCCGCCTCCGCCTCCCAAAGTGCTGGGATTACAGGCATGAGCCACCGTGCCCGGCCCCATCCACACTCTTAACTTGATCCCCCACCCCACCCGTCCCACCCCTCCCACCCGTCCCACCCCCCCCCACCCCACTCCAACCCCACTCCTACCCCGCCCCATCCCCACCCCCCCACCCCACTCCAACCCCACTCCTACCCCGCCCCATCCCCACCCCACCCCACCCCACCCTACCCCCATCCCCGCCCCCACCCCCACCCTACCCCACCCCATTTCCACCCCCCACCCATGCCCACCCCACCCTCACCCCAACCCAGCCTCCACCCCACCCTAGCCCCACCCCAACCCCACCCCTACCCTGCCCCCCGCCCACCCCTCAACCCCGCATCCACCCCACCCTCGCCCCGCCCCCCATCTCCACCCCCACCCCATCTCCACCCCCCCCCGCCCTATCTCCACCCCCAACCCTCCCACCCCATGCCCACCCCCCACCCCCCACCCCGCCCCCACCCCAATCCCCCTGCTGGTTGACACATGGCCCTAACAGCCCATGCACCAAGGACAGGAGGCTGAAGTTCCTGCATGAAGTGATGATTTAAGGGCAGGGATACAAAACTACTGACACTTTCTCAGAAAATATCTTACTTTTTTTTTTTTTTTTTTTGAGAGAAGTATGGCTCTTGTCCCCCAGGCTGGAGCACAATGGCATGATGGCAAGATCTCCACTCACTGCAGCCTCCGCCTCCCAGGTTCAAACGATTCTCCTGCCTCAGCCTCCCGAGTAGCTGGGATTACAGGCACCTGTCATCACACCCAGCTAATTTTTGTATTTTTACTAGAGACAGGGGTTTCACCATGTTGGCCAGGCTGGTCTTGAACTCCTGACCTCAGGTGATCCACCTGCCTCAGCCTCCCAAAATGCTAGGATTGCAGGCCTGAGCCACTGCTCCCGGCCAATATCATACATTTTATTCTAAAGGTAGTGTCTGGAAGAGTCCCATTCTCCCCCATTCCCGCCCCACCCCTGCCGCTTTACCAGCCCCACTTTGTGCAAAGGATGCAGGAATTCTTGAAGACACTAGCACTCGGAGAGCCTGGGGGGCTGTGGCTCCTTCATTAGTGCAAGTTTCTTCTCTCCTGATTATGAGTCTAGGCTTCTTAGCAGGAGCAGCCTGGCTCCTCTGGGATCTCCTTGGGAAGCTGTGTAAGAACAGTTCTGTTATTTTATCTTTTGTCAGCCCTTTGACTGACTGCATATGGGAAATTGCAGGCTAAGCCATGTTCACACAAATCTTTAGCCCGTGTTCTCCTACTGAGGCACTCCTCAAGTTATGAATCACCTCTGGGGTATAGCATTTGAATAATTAAGGTCTTAAAATATTGATTTTATTCCTCACAGCCAAGAGATAGCTTTACACGTGACTTGGTTGATGGGGCCATCATGTGGCTCAGGTGCTTGTAGCTTGCGAATGTAACAGAGCCTTCTGTCTGCAGAAGACTGCAGCAGCCAGGGAGACAAGGCTGCTCACGCCAGTAATCCAAGCACTTGGGGAGGCCAACTAGTCTCAAGTGATCCTCCTACCTCAGCCTCCCAACGTGCTGGAATTACAGGTGTAAACCACTGTGCAAGCCTAATCCATTTTCTAAACTGCTGTAAGAACAATCTTCTAAAATGCAAATCTGATTATCCTGGGATTTTTTAAATTCTTTCAATGGCTCCCTCATGGCCTCATCACGGTCAAGTCCAAATTCCTTAGCAGTCCTAAGGCCCTTCCTGATCTGGCCCCACCTCCACCTCTCCCGCTCCCTCCACTCCCTGCCCTCCCAGGTGCTATGCAGTACCTGCAAAAGGCCTGTCCTCACCCCTTCGGGCCCTGCCCAGGTGGCTGCCTCCACCCAGAATGGCCTTCCTTCATCTCCTGACCCGGACAGTTTCTTCAGGACTCCGTTCAGGCGCCTTCTCTTCCAGGCAGCTTTCCTGACCACCCCACCCTGCACGGCACCTTGTCACCCTGTCAGAGTCACCTGCAGCCTCGTGATTTCCGTGTGTATCTCCTCTTCTAGTCGGGGAGCACCTTAGAGGCAGGAGCTGTGTCTCGTTTGCCTTGACCTAGAGTCTGGCAGCGCACCTGGCACAGAGTAGGTGCTCATTAAATGTTGGTTGAAACAGAGAGGTTCTGTGGAGTCCTAGGTATCACGGTCATCTCCTCCCAAGATTTCTGTCACTTCTACTTCACTAAGTTTTTGTATTGGTAAAACGTCAGGCAAGACTAATGTAATCCCATGAAAGCAGTTACTTCAATTTTTTTTTTTTCCATGGGAGTGTTAATGTATTAATTCATTTAGCCATCCATCAATCAGTCAGTCACTTCATTTAACGAATATGGGGGCAGGCATGGTGGCTCACGCCTGTAATCCCAACACTCTGGGAGGCTGAGGTGGGCAGATCACTTGAGGTCAGGAGTTGGAGACCAGCCTGGCCAACATGATTGGTGAAACCCAATCTCTACTAAAAAAAATACAAAAATTAGCCGGGCATAGGGGCGGGCACCTGTAATCCCAGCTACTCGGGAGGCTGAGGCAGGAGAATCGCTTGAACCCAGGAGGTGGAGGTTGCAGTGAGCCAAGATTGTGCCACTGCACTCCAGCCTGGGTGACAAGAGCAAATAAATAAATAAACACATAAATAAATAGCTAAGTAAATAAATAAGAAATGCATCATCTAGGCCAGACCCTGTGCTAAGCATTAGGGTTATAAAGCTAAATAAAACTCAGTCCCTGTCCTCAAAGAGCTGACAGTTCGTTAGGAAACATAGACACGCAGACATACCATGACAGAATGATGTGACTGACATCACAGTGCATGAGGGAGGTGGTGGAGAAGGGAAGATAATGGATGATCCCTCACAGCGGAGAAGGGAAGGTAACAAATGCTGGGTTAGGGGCCTGTCCTTTGAGATTTTGCTACTCAGATTCTCTCCCGGCTCCTAGATTAGAGTTGCCTGTAGTTCTGTTCGCCCACTCCCACTACACTAAGAGTTCCTTGAGGATAGAGACTATGTTATCCACCTTTGTATTCATTCATGTATTCAGCAAATGCGTATTAAATGCCTACTGCACAGAAAGCCCTTTTAGGTGCTGTGGTTACCACACGTAGCAAGTTAGACTGACATCTCTGCCCTCATGGAGTTTACGAGGTGCCTGTCTCAGTGCTGGAAACATGGCGGGCTCTAGAGAGACACTTGTTAAATGAATAAGCAGTGGACTCAGGGATGTGAGCGAGGTCCTCAATCATCTGGAGAGCCGTGTGGGAAGAGGAACACACATGTTCAAGGATGTTTCAAAGGGCAGAGCGGGGCCAGTGCGGGGACATTGCATGGTGACTGGTCTGAGGAAATGAGGAAGAATTTCTGTTAGTAAAAGCTGTTTGATGTTATGATATAGCGACAGTAAATGATAACACAGGCCTGGCGCGGTCGCTCACGCTTGTAATCCCAGACTTCGGGAGGCCAAGGTGGGCGGATCACTTGAGGTCAGGAGTTCGAGACCAGCCAGGCCAACATGGAGAAATCTCTACTAAAATACAAATTAGCAGGACGTGGTGGCCCATGCCTGTAATCCTAGCTACTTGGGAGGCTGAGGCAGGAGAATCGCTTGAACCTGGGGAGCGGAGTTTGTGGTGAGCTGAGATTGTATCACTGCACTCCAGCCTGGGTAACAAGAGTGAAACTTGGTCTCAGAAAAAAAAAAAAAAAAAAATGATAACACAGAGGCTTGTACAAGAAATTTCTACAGTGAGTTCAAGGAGGTTAAGCCAAATGACCTTCAGGTCCTTTCCAAATGTGGAATTTTATTATTGAAAACATTGAAGTTTGTCCAAAATGTTCAGCCATCAAGATACATGGCAAACTGGCTATTGACTTTGGAACTTTTCTCCAGTAAGGAAAACAAGCAAGCACTGTCACCTACAACAGTTTCACAGCAATTTGCCCTGGACGTTTGGGTACACGGGACCTTCTCTATCTTACTTGTCACCTGAATCACAGCTCCTGGCCAAGTCAGACGCTCAGGAGAAAATCAAGGGGCAAGAGGATGAGCGAGTGTTCGCAAAAAAAAAAAAAGAAAGAAACTTCACAATTTTCCTGGACTGAATTGTACGTCCATTTCACAAAATATGATTTAACTGTTATAGAGAATAAAATAGATTTATATATGTATAAAAATATGTTAAGTTTAAAATAACAAATTAGAGAATACTATTTGGGATATGACCAATTTTGTGTACTTTTTAAAAACAGGACATGTCAGTATATATGCATAATTTTTCTGGATGGAATGATAAACTGTTAATAGTTTACTTTTGGGAGATGGAATGGGAGAAGGTAACTCAAGTTTCATTTAGTATGTTCCCATATTGATGCTATTTTCTTTCTTTCTGTTTTTCTTTTTCTTTTCTTTTTTTTTTTTTCCAAGACAGAGATTCACTGTGTCACCCAGGCTGGAGTGCAGTGGTGTGATCTTGGCTCACTACAACTTCTGCCTCCTGGGTTCAAGTGATTCTCCTGTTTCAGCCTCCCGAATACCTGGGACTACAGGCACACGCCACCAGGCCCGGCTAATTTTTGTATTTTTAGTAGAGACAGGTTTCACCATGTTGGCCAGGCTGGTCTCGAACCCCTGGCCTCAGGTGATCTGCCCACCTCAGCCTCCCAAAGTGCTGGGATTACAGGCGTGAGCCACCGCGCCTCACCCTTGATTCACCCTTGATTCTATGTTCTAATCATGTTCCTCCTCTCCTCCTCTCCATCTTTTAATGCCAACACATCTTACCTGGATCATGGTTTATAATAGCTTCTTATTTTATAGTTTTCTATGTAAGAAATTAAAATGTAATATTTTTCATTTTCCAGAGGCTAGAAAAAAGGGAGTGGGGACCAGGCTGGGTACCACCAAGATAGATGATACTACCTCCATTTCTAAACATGAGAAACTAGAGTCAGCGACACAGAAGGCTGCAGGGAGGGAGAGCCTCTTGCCTAAGACCAGGCTGTAAAAAGACACCTGAGCCAAGACCAGAGGCCAGATCTCCTGGGTTCCAGCGTGACTCCTCAGTGAAAACAACGCAGAAGGAAAATGGGGATAGGGAAGGGAGCTAACATTTGGAGAAGGCCTACTACGCGCAGGCATTTTATACCATCACCGACCAACTGCTGTCCTTAGAACGCCTTTCAGCAGCAAGACCCGTTGCACCCTGAGCTTTCCAGGATGAAGTATTAAGGCAGGCACAGAAGTTGATTTTCTGGACCCAGAAGGAAAATGATTAAAAATTTCTACCTACACCAGCTCCATTACCATGGATCCTGGGACTCTCCTTTTTCCTCAGGATCCTATTTATTACAGACTTATTTGTGGAATGCAATGCTGGTGTTCTAGAAGAGACCCTTTAAATAGTAATAATGTGTGGTTTTCACTATGATAGTGAGGAAAAGTGAGAGTTGGCCTGGGAGTCAGGGCCTGGTGCTGGCCAAGGGTTTGGGAGCACTATTATGACCACTTGACTTTCTGTTTCCATCTGTGAACCCCAAATGTCTGAGACAGGTCTCAGTCAGTTTAGAAAGTTTATTTTGCCAAGGTTAAGGACACGCCTGTGACACAGCCTCCGGAAGTCCTGACAACGTGTGCCCAAGGTGGTCGGGGATATCAGGGATGTTGGGGATACAGTTTGCTTTTTTTTTTTTTCTTTCGAGACGGAGTTTCGCTCTTATTGCCTAGGCTGGAGTGCAGTGGCGCGATTTCAGCTCACCGCAACCTCTGCCTCCCAGGTTCAAGCGATTCTCCATTACAGGCATGCACCACCACGCCCAGCTAATTTTGTATTTTTAGTAGACAGGGTTTCTCCACGTTGGACAGGCTGGTCTGAAACTCCCGACAAATAGTGATCCGCCTGCCTCAGCCTCCCAAAATGCTGGGATGACAGGGTGAGCCACCGTGCCCGGCCTTACAGTTTGCTTTTATACGTTTTAGGGTGACACGCGACATCAATCAATATGTGTAAGATGTACAGCGGTTCAGCTTTGTCAGGCAGGACAACTGGAAGTGAGGGCTTCCAGGTAGGAAGTAGATAAGAGACAAAAGGTTGCATTCTTTTGAGTCCTTGAACAGCCTTCCACTGAATACACAATTTAGTCCGGCTCAGTGAATCTGTATTTTTACATGAACGATAGGGCAGAGGAAGCTATCAGATGTGTATTTGTCTTTGGTGAGCCTCAGAGGGAGACTTTGAGTTCTGCCTGGGCTTCATCCACAAGGAATTTCCCCATAGGCAAATTGTGAGGGAGGTCTGTAGCTTCCTATCTTTGTAGCTATCTTATCTAGGAATAGAATGGGAGGCAGGTCTGACAGTTCACAGCTTGACTTTTCTCTTGGCTTAGTGATTTTTAGGTCCCGAGATTTATTTTCCTTTTACACATTTATGAGCCTGAGTGGCAGGGCCTCCCTCACTCCTCCCAGCCCAGCTCTCCTCTGCACCTCTGGATCTCAATCTCTGTGTTCCTCACTTTGGACTGGTAACCTGGTCTTGGTTCTCAAATGCTTGTGGGATAGGGTTGGGGGTGTCAGGGGTAGCAGTTGGGTGTTAGAATAGCCACAGTGGGAGGCAAGAACAGCTGGCAAGCCTCATGATTCTTCTGGCTCTCTCGGGGCCTCCAGGGTTTCCGGGACTGATTGGTCAGGCAGGATAGATTTCATCAGAGGGTTCAAG
The DNA here is from genome assembly GCF_047675955.1 of Chlorocebus sabaeus. Taxonomy (NCBI): domain Eukaryota; kingdom Metazoa; phylum Chordata; class Mammalia; order Primates; family Cercopithecidae; genus Chlorocebus; species Chlorocebus sabaeus. The sequence goes on from NC_132918.1 coordinate 90,761,542, forward strand.
CTCATTCTCCATCAGTGCAGAGAACCTGTCAAGCCAGTGTCACTTCACTGTTTTGGGCCCTCTCCCAGGTGAGCAAATTTTTTTTTTTTTTTTTGAGATGGAGTTTTTCTCTTGTGGCCCAGGCTGGAGTGCAATGGCGTGATCTCCTCTCACCGCAACCTCCGCCTCCCAGGTTCAAGCGATTCTCCTGCCTCAGCCTCCCAGGTAGCTGGGAGTACAGGCACGTGCACCACACCAAACTAATTTTTTTGTATTTTTAGTAGAGATAGGGTTTCTCCATGTCGGCCAGACTGATCTCAAACTCCCAACCTCAGGTGAGCCACCCGTCTCGGCCTCCCAAAGCGCTGGGATTACAGGCCTGAGCCCCCATGTCCGGCCCTGGTGGGCAAGATCTAAGACCTCACTCTGAGTTGGTTGTCCCCTCTGTCTGCCGTGAGGGTCCTGAGCAAAGGGAAGCACTGAGCTCATGCCTATTGCATTTCAGTCTGGTTGGTGACTTGATTGGGATGAGGTGGGAGAGTTCGTGGGAAAGAGAATGGAAAGCATCCTTCCCTGAAGCAAAGTCATTCTGCCTCAAGGGGCACGAACCTCTGTGCAGGTGCCAACCTCTTTAGCCCACTGGAGATCAGAGGTGGGCGTCATTTCATTTAGACGTAAGAGCGAGGAGTGATGTGTGGCAGCGTTCTGCCATTTTCCTTTGAGGGGAGATCTCAGAGACAGAGAAGGTGCAGAACCTGAGCTTGCTTTCTTGGGGCTCAGACGGTGGTGGTGTGGTGGTTGCTGCTAGTTTTAGAAGTCAGATATAGAGAACCGAGTTCCTCCCACTCCTTAGCTCATGGATGTCAGCGTCGATGGTCCCTGGGAAACCCCCTCCTGAATTATTTCCTTCCTTATTCCTTTTTCTCCCCATCCTGCAATTCCATTTCCTTCTCTCACTGCAGATAATTCCTAGGTGTATCATGTGTATCTTTTTGTTCGCGTATTTTCACACAAATAGCATTTGCAGTATTTTAAATTTATGTACACATTCTATCTCATTCTTTCTAATCTTTTTCATGCTTTTCCCCCATTTTTCACTGTTCTTAAGATCCGTCTATGCTGCTATGTGTCCATTTATGATTTTGCCTCAGTCCTGCTGCATTGTACTCCCTGGTGTGCATTCACTGTATTTTATTTCTCCATCTCAGTGATGGAAACTCAGGTAGTCTCCAGCTCCCACCACTAATTCCTGTGCAGGCAACGTTTGCATACACCTGTCCTTACAGAATTGTGTAAGAGCGGCCTGGGATGTATACCTCGTGGCAGCACTGCTAACATGTTCTACTGAATGTGACTAACGATGCCTGCGTGTGCCCCAGAACACTGCCAGTGCTGACTCTGCTCAATCTGTCCTCTCGCCAGCAGGGTACAGGGTTGGCTATGTCCCACATCCCTGCCAATACTTGGCATTACCTGTATTTCTATATTTTGCCAATATAAAAGGCATACAGTGACATCCTGCTGTTGTTTTAATTTTCATTTTTTATGTTACTAAAACTTTTGAATCTTTCTTCATGGTAGATGCATGGTATACCGCTCTGGTTCCTGCCCCGGGACTAAAACCTGTGCCTCCCCTCATCCCTCCCGGCCCCTTCCTGCCAAAGTGCTGGCTGTAAATGGCTCACAGGTGAGACCCTCCCCAGGAATCGCCCTCAGCCCCAGGAAGCAGCTTCACCCACGCTTATGAGCTCTGTGGGGGCAGCTTCCATCAGAGGCTAGTCATTGCAGGGGTACAAAGCCCCAGTCCCTTGCCTAGATTCAGGACATCTCTTAAAAGACATGCCAGCATCAGCATTCCCCCGTGGGATCAGCCAGGGCTTGTGCTGTACCCACATCACAGTTCACATCCTCGCTCTGCCCAGCTGTATGCTGATTTCCTCACTCCCTCACCGCGTTGCTGCTGAGACCGCTCCCAAGTAGACCTCCTGCTCACGACTCCCCAGCTCAGAGTCTGCTTCAGCACAACTGACCTATGCCGCCTTGTTAGCTTTTTGGAATTTCATCTTCTGTATAATGTCTGTTTATATCCTTTCCATATATATATATATATATATATATATATATATATTTTTTTTTTTTTTTTTTTGAGATGGAGACGTGCTCTGTCACCCAGGCTGCAGTATAGTGGCACGATCTTGGCTCACTGCAACCTCCACCTCCCAGGTTCAAGTGATTCTCCTGCCTCAGCCTCCTGAGTAGCTGGGACTACAGGCAAACGCCACCACACTCGGCCAATTTTTGTATTTTTAGTAAAGTCATGTTTCACCATATTGGTCAGGCTGGTCCTGAACTCCTGACCTCATGAACTGCCTGCCTCGGCCTCCCAAAGTGCTGGAATTACAGGCGTGAGCCGCGCCCAGCCCCTTTCCTCATTTTTAATTACAGTCATAAATGTGCAAGATCCTTCCATATTCTTCATATCAATCTCTCATTGATTTAGATGTTATAAATATCTACCTCTGTTCTGTTAACAGTCTATTAACTTTGTCCATAGGGACTTTTGTTGATTAGAAACCCCTCATTTTAATTTAATCATATCTGTAAAAATTTGCCTTATGCTTCTGAAATTTTGTTTTGAGGAGGATCGATCACAAAGATATGTTCCTGCACCCTCTTCTACCCATTTTATTTCCACTATTTTTCTTTAACCTTTTATACTTAGGTCTTTAAAACACGCAGAGTCCTCTTTTGTATTTAGTATTAAGTAGGGTCCAGTTTTATTTTTCTCTATACAATGAGCCTGTTTCCCAAATGCCATTTACTAAATAATCTGTCCTTCCCCGAGTGATGCGTGGGACCACCTTCATCCTATATTAAGTTCTGACTTAAACAAGGGTCTGACTCTGAGAGCTCTGTTCTGTTCTGGTGATCTATTCGTATGGTTTTGACTGTTTTTATTATGATGGCTTCATAATATGTCTTTTGTTGTTGTTATTGAGACAGGGGCCTCCTCTGTCACCCAGGCTAGGGAGTGCAGTGGCACAGTCACAGTTCACTGCAGCCCCAACCTTCTGGGCTCAAGAAATCCTCCCGTCTAAGTCTTCTGAGTTGCTTGGACTACAGGCATGCGCCACCATGACCAGCTAATTTTTTTTCTATTTTTTGTAGAGACAGGGTCTCGCTATGTTGCCCAGGCTGGTCTTGAACTCCTGGCCTCAAGTAGTCCTCCTGCCTCAGCCTCCCCAAGTGTTGGGATTACAGGCGTGAGCCACTGTACCTGTGGCTATAATATGTCTTTATATCAGATAGAGTAAAAGCCCCTCTTCACTCTCTTATTTTATTTTATTTTATTTTATTTTTTTGAGACAGATTTCACTCCTGTCCCCCAAGCTGGAGTGCAATGGCACGAGAAGCTCACTGCAACCTCAGTACCCCTGGCTCAAGCGATTCTCCTGCCTTAGCCTCCCAAGTAGCTGCAACCACAGGTGCATGCCACCAGGCCTGGCTAATATGTGTATATATATAGGTAGAGATGGAGTTTTGCCATGTTGCCCAAGATGGTCTCGAACTCCTGAGCTCAAGTGATCTACCCACCTTGGCTCCCCCAAATGCTGGGATTACAGGTGTAAGCCACTGCGCCCGGCCCACTCTCCTTTTTCAAAGGTTGCCTTAGCTGTGGTTCTTTGTGTCTAACCCGAGTGTCTGTCTGTGTCCTGTACTGCCGTAGTTTTTAGAGTAAGTTTAGCTCAAGTGCTTTGGACTTTTTACGCGGGCTTTGTTTGGGTCAGAAGCCCCTGTTCGAGCTGGCAGCCGTGGGCCTGAATGCTGACTTGTGTTCTTGGCAGCAAACACACAGAAGCACAGGGAGAAACTTCAGGAAGAAGTGAAGCCAAGAGATGCTATCTGGTCTGCACTGGACACTTCGAAGCCCTGGCAATTCTCTGCACGGTAGAATTCAATCTGATCCAAGGGAAACAGTGAATGGCACACAGATTTTAATGAGCCTGGGAACCTAATCGGAGGCTGTAATGAATGAGATTACATGCGGCCCTGCCAAGGAGAGCACTCACTCTATCTGGATCCGTGGTTGCTTGGCCCCTGCTCCCGAGGACTGAGAGGGCCTGTCGAAAGCTTAGCTCGTTGCCACCCTGCATTTCCATATTCCTTCCACAGCTCTTCTCATCCTGTTCCCAAAACCTCAGCTTTCAGGCATGTTGCATTTTCATTCTGTGATAATTAGGAGACTGTGAGCAGGCCATGGTTAGTCATCCGTGGTGTGAAGATGACGGGTGCTCCTGCTCGGGAGGTGCGTGCGGGTTCAGACACGTCAGTGCTACGGCTAAAGACAGAAGCTGGTGAGGGGGAACGAGGTGACTCATCACCGAAACCTTCAGAACCAGGTTCAAGGAGAGGGCCCAGGCTTTCCAAATGCAGAATCTGCTTTCCTTGATGGTGCCGAGGCTTCACCCAGGCACGGTGTGTGCCATTAACTTCTGTTCTGTCCTCACTGAGGACCTTAAGGCCAAGACAATCAGATCTCGTGCAGTCCAAACAGCTCTCTGAGCACCGGCCAGTTCTGCTGCGGGCTTTTGACTGCTAGCGCCTCCCCCTTCTCCATGCCATTCTCATCCTCTCCTGCCGTGGCATGCTCAGGCCCCTTCTTTCTGTTTCTTCAAGGCTCTTACTTCTTTATCAGTTAGTAGTCTTTAAAAATAGACTTTTTTTTCTTTTTTTTTTTTTTGAGATGGAGTTTCACTCTTGTGGCCCAGGCTGGAGTGCGGTGGTGCAACCTCAGCTCACTGCAACCTCCGCCTACCGGGTTCAAGTGATTCTTCTGCCTCAGCCTCCTGAGTAGCTGGGATTACAGGCGCTGGCCACCACACCCGGCTAATTTTTGTGTTTTCACTAGAGATGGGTTTCACCATGTTGGCCAGGTTGGCCTCGAACTCCTGACCTCAGGTGATCTGCCCATCTCGGCCTCCCAAAGTGCTGGGATTACAGGTGTGAGCCACCGCGCCCAGCCAAGAATGACATTTTTGATTGATTTGTGTGGATGGTGTTTCTTCTGCCAAGTGGCTCTACAAAATGCCAGTTATTGGCTTCCCACATTTACCTCAAGAGGGGCAAACAAGTCTGATTGCTTGGTGATGTGGTTCTCCCTGCCTATCCTGAGTGTCCGTCCCCATCCCGCACCCATACTGACTCCCACACTGGTACAAGGAGGCCCGTGTCATCTGCTCCCTTTGGAGAAGAGTCACGTCTTGATTGGGGCCCCAGTGGCCTGGGCAGTACCTTTGTTTGACCTGTCTCTCTGCTGACCCCCAGAAAGCCTTATTGCCTTGCCTCTCTGCACGTCGCAACAGGCCACATAGAATCACGCCAGGGGAAAAGCCTTAATCTCAGCATCATTCTCCTCTTTCTTTTGCTCCAGGCAAATGTCAGAGATCAAGGAAGTGCATCAACTATCCTTCTGTTTCCTTTAGCTCATCTTTAAATGTACTGGCCGGCAGTCAGAGCCTCTAGAGGCTGCTTCAGAGTCCAGTCACTGTGTCTTAAACAAGAGCAGGCTTGGCAGAAGGCCTTGGAGTGGACTTTTGGGATTTTTGTGCTGAAGGATATAAGGGGGCTTTATCCAGTGTTATCCTGCCTGGAGTCGGGGTGGATACGAAAGGGATGGGGAGCGGCTCCTTTTTTCAGAATCGGTGAGGAAAGGAAGCAGGCTGTGCTGTGCTAAGATGTGCAGGGTGGTTGTCTGGGAAGAGTCCCTTCAGAAACCTTGAAATCTAGCAGGTGGGTCGGTAAAATATTCACAAAAGGAGCTATGTCAGTGGTGGGGATCAAGTTGTTGACTAATCCAATACTCCCTTGGAAAATTAGATCATCCATTGTTGACCCCCCCCCCCATTTCCTTATGAATTCCAGACTTTCAAAGGAAACAAGGATTACAGTGCAGCCCTCGGTCAGGCCGCCGCACAGGATGCTGGGCTGATTGAGAGGGTCAATCACAGAGAGTGTTCTGATGCCAGTCAGATGCCGACCAAATCTAGCAGGATGCCAATGACTTGTTTAGGGCTGTTGATTCTGGAATGTTCCTCTGACTCTTAAACCCTCTGCTTGTTCACATGTCTAATTATAAGACTAGAGAATCCATAGTCCAACTCTTAGAGGGCTAACAGTTTACCAAACACATAGGCAGAGAGGCTTCTTATGAAAATATAATTGTTTCCCACAAACTGGCTTTCCTGTGTTTGGTCTCTCCCAGGGGTATTAAATATAACTTTACGTGCTGCAGGCTTCAAGGCATACCACATGACCAATAGACTTCCTCGTGTGGGCTCTAAATTTAGCCTACCAGTCCTGAGGGGATCCCTGAAAATTAGGTTACACTAAGCTACTCCAAAAGCTGTTGTATGTGGGTGAGGAAAGGTGGGCAAAGACAGAAATGGGCCTGTGAAGCTAGATATTAGGGTTCTCTCTCTGGCCTATCATTTCTGCTCCCTGAGCCACCTCTTTCTCCCAGGAGCTTCCGAGGAGCTCAGTTCAGCTATTGGCAACTTGGCAGATCAAACTCCCAGAAAGGGCTGTTTTCCTGGGACACTTGGGAGCCGCCTAGCTTTCCCTTCTTATAAGCCATGGGGCCCTGAATGAGGCAAAACTAGTGTGGCAGGTACCTACACCCTTTTGTGATTCAGGGGCTCTGACTTTTGCTTGCAAAGCAGAGAAAAGAGACCTTATGACAAGGAATCCAAGCTAATGCGCAAAAGAACTACACATAGTAAACTATCCCAAATGCACTGAAGATGGTAAACTATCCCAAATGCACTGAAGATAGTAAACTATCCCAAATGCACTACAGATGGTAAACTATCCCAAATGTGCTTAAGATAGTAAACTATCCCAAATGCACTACAGATAGTAAACTATCCCAAATGCACTACAGATGGTAAATTATCCCAAATGCACTGAAGATGGTAAACTATCCCAAATGCACTGAAGATGGTAAACTATCCCAAATGCACTGAAGATAGTAAACTATCCCAAATGCACTGAAGATGGTAAACTATCCCCAATGTGCTGCGGGTAGTAAACTATCCTAAGTACAGAGGCAAGAAGGAAAGAAACACCAAGCTAGAAACAGGTCATGAACTTCGCCACGTATTTGTGAAGCTGGTGTCCACCCTGACCCTGAATTTCCAGCCCGGGCCAGCCAACCACACGCCTTGGACAGATAGTCGTTAACAATGAACCCCATTCCCTTGGCTCGTTAACAATGAACCCCATTCCCTTGGCTCGTTAACAGTGAACCCCATTCCCTTGGCTCGTTAACAGTGAACCCCATTCCCTTGGCTCGTTAACAGTGAACCCCATTCCCTTGGCTCGTTAACAGTGAACCCCATTCCCTTGGCTCGTTAACAGTGAACCCCATTCCCTTGGCTCGTTAACAGTGAACCCCATTCCCTTGGCTCGTTAACAGTGAACCCCATTCCCTTGGCTCCACTTGGAGCATGTTTCACAGCCTCTGCTCACTTCTGCTTCTCGGCTTCATCTCACAGATCCTCTCCCCTGATACACGTCCTTCACTCCTAACTCTTTCAACCTTCCCGGTTTGACATGGCAAAGATCAATACAAATGACAAAACTCAGTGGTAACACAGTTCTATGCGGTGGGACATGATACATTTAAATGGAGCCAGCTGGGCACAGTGGCTCACACCTGTAATTCCAGCCCTTTGGGAGTCCGAGGCAGAAGGATTGCTTGAGCCCAGGGGTTTGAGACAAGCCTCGTCAACAAGGTGAGACCCCATCTCTACAAAAATAAAAACATTAGCCAGCCATGGTGGCATGAACCTGTAGTTCCTGCTACTCGGGAGGCTGAGGCAGGAGGATGGCTTGAGCCCAGAAGCTTGAGGCTGCAGTGAGCCATGATCACGCCACTGCACCCCAGCCTAGGTGACAGAGTGAGATCCTGTCTCCAAAAATAAATAAATACATAAATAAATAAATGGTACGGAGATCCTACAAATTGGTTGCATCTTTCTGGAGAATAGCCTGGCAAGGCAATAGCAAGAACTGAGACCTCACCATGATTGAATCATTCTACCTACAGATACAGAAGCACACCCTGAATAAATAAACCCAAAGGGATAAAGGAGCTATGGATACAAAAATAATCATGTTGGTATTATTAATACTAATAAATTAGAAATACTTCAGATATTCAACCTGAGGCAAACTGGAAAGCAAATTACGATGCACTCACATAATGAATACAGTATTATAATTAAAACTCACAGGCCAGGCACAGTGGCTCATGCCTGGAATCCCAGCACTTTCGGAGGCTGATGTGGGAGGATCACCTGAGATCAGGAGTTCAAGACCAGCCTGGCCAACATGGTGAAACCCCATCTCTACTAAAAATACAAAAATTAGCCAGACATGGTGGCAGGCACCTGTAATCCCAGCTACTTGGGAGGCTGAGGCAGGAGAATTGCTTGAACCGGGGAGGCGGAGGTTGCGGTGAACCAAGATCACACCACTGCATTCCAGCCTGGGTGACAGAGCAAGACTGTGTCTCAGAAACAAACAACCTCACAAAAATGAGGACTATATTCACACAGCAATTTCTGAATATGAAATGATATTAAAGAAAACGTAGCTGGAAAGTATTCACACTGGTTATACAACATGAAAACTTGAGAAGCTTCAAAAAGGAACAGAAGGCCGGGTGTGGTGGCTCACGCCTGTAATCCCAGCACTTTGGGAGGCTGAGGTGGGCAGATCATGAGGTCAGGAGTTCGAGACCAGCCTGGCTAACATAGTGAAACCCTGTTTCTACTAAAAATACAAAAATTAGCCGGACGTGGTGGCAGGGACCTGTAATCCCAGCTACTCAGGAGGCTGAGACAGGAGAATCGCTTGAACCTGGCATGCAGAGTTTGCAGTGAGCCAAGATCGCACCACTGCACTCCAGCCTGGGTGACAGAGTGAAACTCTGTCAAATAAAAAAAAAAAAAGGAACAAAAACAGAGACATTTACTCTATAAGGGGTTTTCCTCTGGAAAAGTTGTGTCCACTCATAAGAAATGTGTTTACTAAATAAAATCAAAAGGTAGGGAGGCGAAGGTGTTCTCCTTATAGCTGTTCACATGCTGGCGTGGGGGAAGGACTGGATTCCTTTTCCTTTCTGAGTTTCTGTCCTGTGGATCTTCTCACATCGAGGAGAAGACGGGAGGAGACTTTCTGAGGTCTCTCACCCTGGTGGCACTGCCCTCTGCTCTGCTGCCCAACAGGCGGGTCTGCAGAACACCCGTGGCTTCCTTTTACTTCTCCTAATTCATTTTTCAAAAATCAGCCAAAGCACTGTTGCAAACCTGGAGAACACAGGCAGCAATTGGTAGGTGAGACGGCACAAACCAGGGGTCAGAGGACCATGGTTCTAGGCCTGGCTCTGTCACCACCTTGCTGGCAGCCTTGGGCAGGTCACTTCCAGACTTCGAGCATGTCTGGCCCTCAGTTTCTCCATCGGTAATGTGGCAATATAGGGCCAGTTGATTTCTAAAGTTCTTGAAATTCCGACTTTGTATGGCTCTATCTTTCTTGATCCAGGACTAGGGAAAGAGCCCTGGACTGGAATTCTTACCACTCTGAGGCTAAGAATCAGTTCCACCATCCAAAGTCCATGAGGCCAGTGCAGTGCTGCAGTCTGTGGGGCCAGAGGCCAGTGCTGCAGTCTGTGGGGCCAGGGCAGTGCTGCAGTCTGTCGGGCCAGGGCAGTGTTGCAGTCCGCGGGGTCAGAGGGCAGTGTTGCAGTCCACGGGGTCAGAGGGGAGTGCTGCAGTCCGCGGGGTCAGAGGGCAGTGTTGCAGTCCGCAGGGTCAGAGGGCAGTGCTGCAGTCCGCGGGGTCAGAGGGCAGTGCTGCAGTCCACAGGGCCAGGGCAGTGCTGCAGTCCACGAGGTCAGAGGGCAGTGCTGCAGTCCGTGGGGTCAGAGGGCAGTGCTGCAGTCCGCGGGGTCAGAGGGCAGTGCTGCAGTCCGCGGGGTCAGAGGGCAGTGCTGCAGTCCGCGGGGTCAGAGGGCAGTGCTGCAGTCCGTGAGGCTGGGGTGGTGCTGAGGATGGTGCTGAGGGCGGTGCTGAGGGCAGTTCTAAGGGCGGTGCTGCAGCCACTTTGCAGGTGAAAGGGACCCTCAAGGGCTGAATAGAGGAAGAAAAAGAAACATTCTGGCCGGGTGTGGTGGCTCACACCTGTAATCCCAGGACTTTGGGAGGCCGAGGCAAGCGGATCACCTGAGGTTGGGAGTTCAAGACCAGCCTGACCAACATGAAGAAACCCCGTCTCTACTAAAAATACAAAATTAGCCAGGTGTGGTGGCGCAGGCCTGTAATCCCAGCTACTCAGGAGACTGAGGCAAGAGAATTGCTTGAACCTGGGAGGCGGAGGTTGCAGTGAGCCGAGATTGCACCATTGCACTCCAGCCTGGGCGACAAGAGTGAAACTCAGTCTCAAAAAAAAAAAGGAAAAAGAAACATTCTGCATATTTTGTGCCCTCATTATCAAAAAATAAAATAAAATAACAGTTCAGTGTTTCTTGAAAGGGTTAAAAGCTGGAACTTTCCAGTAGAAAGCAGATCTCCTTTGGAAGAGGACTGCTGAGACTCTTGCTTGACTTCAAGCTTCCCGAGCAAGACTCTGAAAAGCTCCGAATCAGACACAGAGGCTACAGCGATCAGGCTCCTGTGTCAAAACAGTTCATCTCCGTCACAACTGTGCAGGGAACCATGCAGGCTGAACAGAAGAATTGTCACAGAAACTTCGGCCAACTGTGAAAAGAACATTTCAAGCAAGTCAGAAATTCTCCTAGGTGTCTTGTAATCAAGAAGAAAAAGAGAGGCGAGAGAAAAATAGAACCTGTCAGAAAGAGTGGCTGGCGATGGTACGCAGAACGGGCTCTTACTGCCATTTCAGCCCCTCAATCTAATGAGCTCATCTCTCTTTGTTCAGTAAAAAGTGGATAATGAGGGAAGGACAAAGAGCTTGGAAGAGAGGAATGATTTTGTCTGCTTTTGGCAGAGATAGTGAATGGTCTCTTGGCTGCTTCAGTGGCCAGGCTGTTTTAAAAAAGTAGGTAAAGATTTTCTCATGAAGAATGATTGAATAGGACTATGGTGGGGCAGGGTAATCCTGTCTATACAAAGATCTTATGGGGACAATGACCACAGTATCTTTTATGTGGACCTGTATGAGTAACACATCATTCCAAAACATAGTGACTTACAACAACAAGTCATTTATTTAGATCTCAGTTCTGTGGGCTGGCTGGGCAGGTCTTCTGGTCTGGGCCAGCTTGGCTGAGTTCTGCTGGGCTCTCACGCACCTGCGGTCAGCTGGCAGGTCGGTCGGCAGCTGAATGATTGAGGATGGCCCCATTCACGTCTGGCCACTAGCAGGCTGTTAGCAAGAGTTATGGGCTGGCCGGTCACACGTCTCTCCACAGCCAGCAGAGGCTAGCACAGGTTTGTTCACGCAGCAGCAGATTCCCGAGAGCAGCAAGGGAGGAAGCTTCAAGGCCCCTTGAGGCCTCGGCTGGGAACCTGTACACTGTCACTTCTAATGCACTCTGTTGATCGAGGAAGGCACAGGCCAACTGGGTGATCAACTATCCCAGTTTTCCCAGAACTGAGGGGTTTCCCAAGATGCAAGAGTTTCAATACAAAAACCGATAAAGCTCTGGACAAACCAGGATGGTTGGTCACTCTAGTGGCTCAGATTCCCCAAGGAGTGGGGAACTTATAAAACTCCCAAGAAGGTATATAAATGGCCACTAGCACATGAAAGTCTCAACATCACTAATTGTTAGGGAAATGCAAATCAAAATCTCACTCACTAGGATAACTATTATAAACAACAACAGGCCGGGCGCAGTGGCTCATGCCTGTAATCCCAGCACTTGGGGAGGCCGAGGCAGGTGGATCATGAGGTCAGGAGCTCGAGACCAGCCTGGCCAACATGGTGAAACCCCGTCTCTACTAAAAATACAAAAATTAGCCAGGCGTGGTGGCGGGCACCTGTAATCCCAGCTACTCAGGAGGCTGAAGCAGGAGAATGCTTGAACCTGGGAGGCGGAGGCTGCAGTGAGATCATGCCACTGCGCTCCAGCCTGGGCGGCAGAGCGAGAACTCTGTCTCAGGAAAAAATAAAACTAAAATAAAAAATCAACAACAACAGACAGAAAATAAGTGTTGGCAGGGATGTGGAAAACTTGGAATGCTTATTGGTGGGAAATGTGACATGGTGCAGCCGCTGTGGAAAATGGTATGGTGAATCCTCGAGAGATTCAACATAGAATTACCATATGATCCAGCAATTCGAGTTCTGGAAGTGTACCCCAGGGACGAAGGCAGGGACCCAGGTATTTGACATACACATTCCCAGTAGCATTATTCACTATCACCAAAAGGTGGACTCAATCGACGTGTCCATTGACAGATAAATGGTTAAACAAAAGATGGTGTATACAAACAGCAGAATATTATTCAACCTTAAAAGAAAAGAAATTCTAATACATGTTACAACATAGATGGACCTTGAGATACTACGCTAAGTGAAATAGGCCAGACACCAAAGGACAAATATTGTATTTTTCCATTTATATAAGGTACCTCATCTAAAGAGTAGTTAAATTCCTGGAGACAGGAATTAGAATAGTGGTTGCCAGGGGCAGAGGGGAGGGGGAAGTGGAGAGGCCGTTTAATGTGTGCAGACTTTCAGTTTCACAAGATGAGAAAGTTCTGGAGACGGATGGTGGTGACGATAGCACAACAATGTGAACGTACTAAATACCACAAAACGGTACATGCTAAAATGGTTAAGATGGTAAATGTTATGGTATGTATATCTTATCACAATTTTAAAAAAGGCAGTGGGGAAATAGGCTCCCCTATTGATGAGATGAGCTGAAACTATTGTGGCTATTTTTGCCGTCTGCCACAGGGGCAAACAGGAATTTAATGAAATAAAGCCAAGCTGTTGCCGTGGCACACAGAATCTGAGTAAGTGTGCTCGGAGCCGGCAGGTGGCATCCAGAGAGTGACGATTTTGATACTCTTTCCTTTGGGAGCCACTCATTATTATTACTGGCTTATAAGCCATTACTGGAGAGCTTACGATGATTCAGTCAGGTGGGAAAAAGAGGAACTAAAGAAGGACCATGGACCGGGTGTGGTGGCTCACGCCTGTAATCCCAGCCCTTTGGGAGGCTGAGGAGGGTGGATCACGAGGTCAGGAGTTCCAGACCAGCCTGGCCAACATGGGGAAACCCCATCTCTACTAAAAATACAAAAATTAGCCAGGCGTGGTAGCGGGTGCCTATAATCCCAGCTACTCGGGAGGCTGAGGCAGGAGAATTGCTTGAACCCGGGAGGCAGAGGTTGCTGTGAGCTGAGATCATGCCACTGCACTCCAGCCTGGACGACAGAGCAGAACTCCATCTCAAGAAAAAAAAAAGAGAAGGGCCATGTCGATGAGTGAATGAGGTGGTGAGGATGTGTGGTAAGACTTTGGAACTGGCTGGAAAAATAGAATGAAAACAACTCAGAGCCCTAAAGAAATTACTGAAATGAACGGAGGAACCCGAGCCACCTTTCCCTGACTTCCCTACACCCCGGCACAGGGCTGGGCTCACAGCAGGTGCCAGTAAATAACAGGCCTGAGAGGCAGCGACAGAGCCTGGCTCACAGCGACCTGGCCCTGTGCTGCCTCTGCCTCCAGGCCCTCTCTGTTTGCTGTTCATGGGATTCTGTGTTTATGGCAAACTCTGAGTGTGCTTGAATGTCTAATTCAACGACAGGAGGAGCAGACGGCTGGGAGGAGTGAGGAGTCATCGGAAAGTGTGGATAGCAAGGCTGGGGTAAAGGCAGAGAGCTACTGAAGGAAACCATGAAGCAGATGACCATGGAAAAGCACCAGCCTCCCAGAATGTTGCAGCTGCAAAGGGCTCGGAGAACACGTCATCCCCTCCTCCCACTAGGACGATGAGGAGAACGAGCCAGGAAGCTTCAGGGACTTGCTTATGGCCACTCAGGAAGCAGGAAGTGCAGAGCTGCTACTTGGGACATGGTTTTCTCACTTCTGAGTTGATGCTCTGTCCTCTACATCCAATGACTTCCTTTTTTTTTTTTTTGAGATGGAGTCTCGCTCTGTCGCCCAGGCTGGAGTGCAGTGGTGTGATCTCAGCTCATGGCAACCTCCACCTCCCAGGTTGAAGCAATTCTCCTGCCTCAGCCTCCTGAATAGCTGGGATTACAGGCATGTGCCACCACGCCTAGGCAATTTTTGTGTTTTTAGTACAGACAGGATTTCTCCATGTTGGCCAGGCTGGTCTCAAACTCCTGACCTCAGGTGATCCACCTGCCTTGGCCTCCCAAAGTGCTGGGATTACAGGCATAAGCCACTGCGCCCGGCCTGTATCCAATGACTTCTGAGTCTCTGTTGCATCTTCTCCACACTAGTCACCGGAAGAGGGGGTGGTAAAGTCCCACCCAAACATGTCTCCTTTCCCCAGATGTGATGCCACAGGTGAACCCATGCCCTCCGGTACACAGGAGCAAGGCTTGTTGCCCTAGAAAGTCTAGCACAGCGGGTGTACCTGTCCTCTCATCAGCTGCTTAATTAAGGGGCTCCATTGTCTTTCCCAGTCAATTTTCCCACTCAGCTCCCCAGGAGAAGTGATTTTTAAGTGTTGCCGGAATTACAGTGCTAACCAAGTCTTTCTTCTCGGATCAGTGATTAACCTGCTCTGGGTGTGTGCTACTTAACACGTCGAGGTCGTAGGCGGGCACAGCGCATCTCAGGGAAGCTGAGGTGCCTGGCACTGAGTAGGACTGGATGCCATAACGCTCCCCATTTCACTGGAGAGAAAAACTTCTTGGAAGAGCCCCAGTTCGGAAGTATTTGGCAAGTTGATGTATTGATCCAATTGCGCTTTCCAGCTGGATAGGCTTCAATAACTGGGAAAAGCTAGTAATGAGCCCACAGCATTTGGCACCATTCAGGGCTCATTGCGGAGCTCTAGGAATCCCGGGATGGGAATCTATACACCTGATTAAGGGCCTGCTATGAGTAAGCTACCGAGAGACCAAGCTGACGGGATGAGGGCTCAGGAGACGCAAAGTGCTTGGTGTCTAATACCCAAGGAGCAAGCGTGGAGCCAAAAGCGAACAGAATCTGGAAATGCCAGCCTGAGCCCCAGTACTCTTCCCCTGCCATGCCTGCCTGTTGGGGCAGTGCCAGAGAAGCCTCTCAGAAGGTCGGGTCAGGCCAAGGCAGGAGGGACAAGCCAAGAAGCTAGGAGCTAAGGCAGTGGGCCGGAGGGTAGAGAGGCGCAGAGAGAGGGAAGCCCATGGAGGCCAAGCGTAAAGTGCGGTGGGACACTGTATTCGTTAGGATACAGGCCCAGCTACGTGGCACAGAGACCCAGAGTAACTGTGGTTTTAAAAAGATAGACATGGGCTGGGTGCGGTGGCTCACACCTGTAATCCCAGTACTTTGGGAGGCCAAGGCGGGCAGATCACAAGTTCAGGAGTTTGAGACCAGCCTGACCAACGTGGTGAAGCCCCATCTCTACTAAAAATACAAAAATTAGCCGGGAGTGATGGCACACGCCTGTAGTTCCAGCTACTTGGGAGGCTGAGGCAGGAGAATCGCTTAAACCCGGGAGGTGGAGGTTGCAGTGAGCCGAGATCATGCCACTGCACTCCAGCCTGGGCGACAGAGCAAGATTCCATCTCAAAAAAAAAAAAAAAAAAAAGACATGTGTTTCTTAAGTGAAGTCTGATAAAATGACCCTGCTCAGTGAGGTCATTGGAGGCTCAAACTTCTTTTCTTGTTCCGACATGTCTGGATGGTCGCCCTCACGTGCCTTGTTCAGCATAGCTCACCACCACATCCACATTCCACCCGTGGACAGGCAGAAGGGAGCCTGGTTGGACAAGCCCCTTCCCCTTGTGGGCACATTTCTCCTCACATCCCGCTGGCCAGAACTTGGTCACATGGCCACACCTAGCTGGGAAGGCTGGGATTCCTATTTTCTTTGAGTGACCTTGTGGTCTGCTAAAATATCTACTGCTGTGGAAAGAGGGAAGAATGGATGTTGGGTAGGCCACAGACAGAGACTAGCTGGAAGTGGGACAAAATAGGGCCACATGAGGCAAGTTCCAATACCAAGTGTGACGCTCCTCTGTGAACACAGTCAGGATGGTGGAGCTTGCAAATGATGGCTCTGCCCAGACAGAAGAGAGAAACAGAGAAGACAGAGATTACAGTCGTCGGAAGAACTCAGGAAGGCGTCATGTAGGTGTGCATTTGGGGGTTTCTTGTTTTGAGACAGGGTCTTGCTCTGTTGCCCTGCTTGGAGTGCAGTGGTGCAATCTTGGCTTACTGCAGCCTTGGCCTCCCAGGCTCCTATTATCCTGGATTCCATTCCTGCCACAATCGTCACACAACTGACCTGTCTTCTTGGTGTGCCCTTCCTCTTATCTATTGTCAGAATCCCGCCGCTACTTCGGGCCCAGGTTCAAATGCATTTGCAGGTATTTAAATGAGGGAAGAGATGGGGATATACTTCCCCCGCTCTCTCATGGGTCAGTAAAACAATGCTTTGATGCCGAGATAAGCAACGGAAAAGAACACAGGGTAAGATGAAGCTTGGGGCTCCAGACTGAGTTTATGCCTCCCCAGAAGGAGTTGAATCTCACAGGTTTTACATAAGCAGGTGATGTTTCCCACTGTGCGCTGTAAAGGCCAAAATCCTTGCCTTCTCCTCTCATGTATTTGTGGGTGAGACAGCTGTGCCCTCTAAGGTCCCACAGACACATCCTCCCTGTCTCCCTGAGCCCAGATGCTTAACACGGAGCCTTAACCCGATGCTCTCGTTCCCTGTAGGCATCTCTATGGGGACGGGGAGAGAGGATGGGAGCCAGGCTGGCATCGTTACGCATATGTAATAGAGCTGGAAGAGTTGTGAAACCCAGGAGGTTCTGCTAAGCCGTTCCACAGTCAATAGTTGTTATAAAAATAAACTGATTCCGCTATTCAACAACAGTGAGCAATACCCTAGGGTTGCCAGCACTGGAAGTACTCATACGTCTCTGGGCACACGGCTATGGGTGCTGTCCAGCCCACGCAGCACGTACACAGGCTCACCTCCCTCGTGTTTTCAACTGATGAATCTGTAGCACTACAACCAGGTATAGAGAAATATAAAGTCCCACATGTGAGTCAACAAAATAAAACGAAACAATCACCAACATAAGGGAAGCAGAGCTTGAGTGTGGCTGGTGTAAAAAAAAAAAGATTGAAAGGTTTTTGTGGACTTCACATTTACTATGAGTCAATGGTATAGAGTAAGTATGAACTTGCTAATGGAGTTCTTAACTGTATTCAAACCAGTAGCGTTTTACTGGCCAGAACGCTACTGATGCTCCTGGCTTGAGTATAGTTAAGGACTCCATTAGCAAGTTCATATGTCACTATGGTCTGAAACAGGATTCTGTAACATATGAAGAACACGCAGATAGGATGGGTGTGGTAGCTCACGCCTGTAATCCCAGCACTTTGGGAGGCCGAGGCAGGTGGATCACTTGAGGTCAAGAGTTCAAGATCAGCCTGGCCAACATAGTGAAACCCCATCTCTACTAAAAATCCAAAAATACAGGCATCATGGTGGGTGCCTGTAATCCCAGTTACTTGGGAGAATGAGGCAGGACAATTGCTTGAACCCAGGAGGCGGAAGTTACAGTGAGACGAGATCATGCCACTGCATTCCAGCCTGGGCGACTGAGCGAGACTCTGTCTGGAAAAAAAAAAAAAAAAAAAAAAAAAGTGCATGCAGATAAAAAGACCCCAGGATGATACAAGAACTCAAAATTGTGGAGGTAAAGTCAGAGAACTGAAACCCTACAGCCTGGAGGAGACCCAGAAGGCCGTAAGGACCACCTTCACATACCCAAAGCGTTGTCACGGGGATAAGAGAGCAATGCATTCCTGTGGGCCCAAGGAGGAAGTCACAGCCTGGCCAATTTTGACTCAAAATGGAATTGCCTTAAAATGTAATGCTCTTTCTCACAAGATGGTGAATTCTCCCTTACTACAATTTGAAAAAGAGCCTGGGTGAATCTGTAGGTGAGATGCAGTCACAGAAATGCACATGTTGGATAATGACAGGGCTAAGTGACCTCTTGAGTTTCTTTCAACTTTGAGGTTTTATAATTCCATGCATCTTTTTCTAATGGAACTTTCTGAGATAATTGTAGATGCATCTGCAGTTGTAAGAAATAATCCACAGGGATCCTTTGTATTCTTTACCCAGTTTCCCTTCATGGTAAAACTTAGAGACTAATACAGACTCACAGCCAGGATACGGACCACTTCAGCGTGGTCTCATTCTTCTTGTGACTCAATAGTCCCCGCCCTTGAGGAGCTACCAGTCTAAAGGAGAAAAAAACACAGGCACAAGAAAAAATTGTGCTCATTGAGCGTCAGCCAGTTAAGTGGGACCACCAAATGCTACTGATGACCAGAAGACAGAGAGATCACGTCTGCCTAGAAATACGAGGACAGGCTTTCCAGGGGAGGTAGACGGACTCTGAAGGACAAACAGGAACTCTACCGACAGAGATAAGCGTACTCAGTTAAGGATCTGTGGCCATCCAGGCTCATTATTCATTAAGAGCTAGAGAAAAGATACATTTCCTTGTGAATGGCTTTCTCTTGTTAGACATTTTTTTTTTTTTTTTTTTTTTTTTTTTGAGCCAGGGTTTCACTCTGTCACCCAGGTTGGAGTGCAGTGGTGCAATCACAGCTCACTACAGCCTCGATACCCACCCGACCCCACGCTCAGGTGATCCTCCCACCTCAGCCTCCTGAGTAGCTGGGGCTACAGGCACGTGCCACCACACTTAGCTAATTTTTTAAAGATTTTTTTTTTTTCTTTTTTTAATTTTACAGATGGGATTTCGTCATGTTGCCCAGGCTGGTCTCAAACTCCTGGGCTAAAGCGATCCTCCTGCCTCAGCCTCTTCAAGTGCTGGGATTACAGGTATGAACCACTGTGCCCAGCCTCTTGTTACAGATCTAATACATAACCTGAAAGTGTCAAAGAAGCGAAGCTCAGAGACCCATTGGCAGCCTCTGCGCATGCTTCATCCAGTTCCTGTGCATCCCTAGGGCCTGTGTATGTAGGTGGTTAGCACCTGCTGAGTGAATGCATGAGCGGAGAAACGAATGAGCAGGTTACTGCCCCTGTTGCCCCAGTTCTGCTCTCCTACCCCCGAAGAAGAAGAGCATGCAATAGTGTGGAAAGCAATGGCATTGCTTTTGATTGCCTAAACCCTGGTGGTTTTCTTGTGCTACTGAGGAGCATGTGATGCTGGTTAAGGCTGAGCTCACGGGTGCCCCAAACATCCCTGACCTAGGCCAGTTAATTTTGCTCTCCTCTGTGGCCACAGGTTCTACACTGTATCCAAGGTGTACCACACTGTTCAAAGAAATCTCAGAATCCACAGTTGTTTACCTTTTCCTTAAACGTGTTGGTAATGGAGCCTGCAGAGCAAGTTTCTGTGCCTAGTTACCTTTGCCCCTGCCTGACCTCCCTCACCTCCGGGTTTGCGGTGTGAGAAAGGCATGTGTTTCCTACAAGCAAAGAATGGCAGAGCTGAGGGGTCTGGGGAGGAGGACTTCAAAATACGGAAGCCATCTGGCTCCACTCCCTTCCTTTACAGACTAGAAAATGAAGGCCAGGAGGGGGCATGTCCTGAGCCCAGTGTCATCTTGGGAGCCACTGGGAACAGAGTTCAGAGCTCCAGCCTCCTGGCCCCTCTGTTGATGCTCACTCTGAGGCGTTTGGCTGTTTCCTCCTTCACGAAAGCCGGCCCCTCTCAAACCTCTTCCTGATGGCTGTGTGCCAAGAGTCTCTAATTCTTATGACAACACAGCATAGGAATTGGGTGTACTTGGTTTTCCTTATGTACAGAAGCATAAAAAAGATCAAAGCACTTACAGTTTGATGATGTTCCTAAATGCAAGTTCAAATTGCTGAGTTAAACAGCCAGCAATTCTTTTAGAGGCCTTTCCGGAGCAATTGCTCAAGATGGAATTAAATCGTATTTGCCTTTGGTTCCTTCTCATCCCTCCCTCTGCCTGAAAGGGGGAGGAGTGGGGACGCAACAAAGAACATCTTGAGAGACAGTTGTTAATTGCCGATTTTTACCTGCCTGATGTTCTTTGGCTTTGCACATTAATTAAATCAAGACCAGGTGTCTTGCGACGGGTTAGCTGCTGGCTATGGTATGAGGTTAATAGATCCCAGCAAATGGGTAAGGGAAAAAGCTCTTGAGTTTTATGGGTCATTGATGCTGCTTCTCTCAGCAGAAATTACCGCAGAGAGAGAAAGAGCTCCTCGAGCTTGAGTGGCCTCGTTCATTAGAGAAGTGACCTCGTTCATTAGCGAGCTTCCACAGCTGCTCACGTGTTCATTACCTCCAGAGCCCGGAGAGCAGGCGGATCCCCTCTACAGTAGACCTGACTAAGCCATCAGCTCTGCAGGAAGTCAGACCCTCAAATGATTGATTATTCTAAAGGAAATTGGTTCAGGATTTGAAGGTTTGTGACCTGGGCCAGAGGCTGCCGACAGAACCCTAAGCAGCAGCTGGTAGTCGGTGGCGTGACCAGATGCTAGTCCCCTGTCTGCCTACCCTTCCTCTGCTGGCTCAGATAACTTTTCTACCACTGCCAAAGCTGAGAAAGGGGTGATAGAAACAGAACCAGGCTTTTTTTGAGACAGAGTTTTGCTCTTGTTGCCCAGGCGGGAATGCAACGGCGCGATCTCAGCTCACTGCAACCTCCACCTCCCAGGTTCAAGCGATTCTCCTACATCAGCCTCCTGAGTAGCTGGGATTACAGGCACACACCACCACGCCCAGCTAATTTTTTTGTATTTTTAGTAGAGAAGGGGTTTCTCCATGTTGGTCAGGCTGGTCTTGAACTCCCGACCTCAAGTGATCTGCCCACCTCAGCCTCCCAGAGTGCTGGGATTCCAGGCGTGAGCCACTGTGCCCGGCCAGAACCGGGCTTTAAAAGGTGCTCCGGCAGTTTAGAACACAGTTCTGCTCCTAAAGGCCAGGGCCCCTTGCTCTGATCCCAGTAAGAAGGACTTTGTATTTGAACACAAAGTGATGCCCCCATCCCAGCTCTCTCGTGGCTTGGGGTGTCCAATTTCATTGGCAAGGCCAGGTCAGGCTTCCGTCTGGGGGATCCAGGGTCAGCGCTGAGGCCGGGATGAAGCAGGGGTAGGGGGATGCTGGGGCAGAGGGAAACAAAGGTCACTTCTTATTTACAAAGGACACATTTGTTCTAGCGTGTCAAGCCCTGAGCTTCTGCACAGTACTGGATCTTTCACTGGAGCCCTGAGCTCACACTAACAAACTGAGCGGTTCCAAATGCTTCTCAAAGATCTGCCT
This sequence comes from Chlorocebus sabaeus, assembly GCF_047675955.1. Taxonomy (NCBI): domain Eukaryota; kingdom Metazoa; phylum Chordata; class Mammalia; order Primates; family Cercopithecidae; genus Chlorocebus; species Chlorocebus sabaeus. The sequence goes on from NC_132918.1 coordinate 90,783,033, forward strand.
TCCATGGTGACAATTCTGATTTGCCACGGCTGGGACAGATTTCTGGACGGACAGACGATGAGTAACCAGGAGCCACGCAAGGCCCCCCTGAGTCTCACCCACACACTGTTTGGAGGCAGGCACACACGCCCTTTCTTTGAGGCTATAACAGATCATGAACACACATTGGTTTGTGTAACTTGAATTCCTTTCTAAAGAACCCTGGACCTAGTCCACCCTCCCCTACAGTCAGTAAACCAAAATGTCGTGGCTTTGGAGAGCTGGTAGAAATGACGAAGCTGCATCTGGCAGCTAATAGTCATGCCATGTCATTCTCATCTCAGAAACCAGCAAAGCATCTAAGGTAGTAATTTAATCTGTTCATTTTTTCGTTTTCTACTGACTCTTTTCCCAAACTAATTCCCCAATTGGTCCCTTGGCCCCACGACACTTTCATCTATACTCTTCAGGTGCCTTCCAAAGTAGAGGGACTCGTAGCTGGGGTTACCTCTAAAAATTGGGCCCAGGGGCCAGGCACAGTGGCTCATACCTTTAATACTAGCACTTTGGGAGGCCAAGGCGGGCAGATGCCTTGAGCCCAGGAGTTTGAGACCAGCCTAAGCAACATGGTGAAACCCCATCTCTACAAAAAATAAAAAATTAGCTGGGCACATTGGTGCATACCTGTGATGCCAAATACCCAGAGGCTGGGTGGGAAGATCACCTGAGCCCAGGAGGTCAAGGCTGCAGTGAGCTGGGATCGTGCCACTGCACTTCGGCATGTGCGACAGAGTGAGACCCTGTCAGAAAGAAAGAAAAAGGAAGGGAAGGGTGGATGGGGAAGGGGGAGGGGAAGGGAAGGGGAAAGGAAGGAAAGGGAAGGGAAGGAAAAGAAAGAAAAAGGAAAAAAAGAAAAAAAAGAAAAAAGAAAAAAAAAGAAAAATTGGGCCCAGGGAAGGGATCTACCTGGAGCGGAGAGTGGAGCAGGCCAGGGCTGGATGAAGCAGTGAGGCACCTGAAACTCAAAGGCAAGGAGGTGATCTCAAGGTCCCGTGACCACAACGCTTACATGACCTTGACAGTAAGTGCATCTGTAAATTTTGCATCCTAGGTGCCTCACTTCCCTCACCTTCATCCTCGCCCTGGTGTGGAGGATATTTCTTTTTCTTTTTTTTTCTTTTTTTTTTTTTTTGAGATGGAGTCTCGCTCTGTCGCCCAGGCTGGAGTGAGTGGCGTGATCTCGGCTCACTGCAAGCTCCGCCTCCCGGATTCATGTCATTCTCCTGCCTCAGCCTCCCGAGTAGCTGGGACTACAGGCGCGGCCACCACGCCCAGCTAATTTTTTGTATTTTTACTAGAGACGGGGTTTCACCGTGTTAGCCAGGATGGTCTCCATCTCCTGACCTCGTGATCCGCCCGCCTTGGCCTCCCAAAGTGCTGGGATTACAGGCGTGAGCCACCGCGCCTGGCCCGTGTGGAGGATATTTCTATTCCTGAAGGAAGTAGTTCACTCCACTGGTGTGTAAGCCCTGGACAGCTTTTTTAAAACATACCAGTGCCAGGCCAATTCCATCCAAACCTTTGGGCGTGGAGCCTGGGCATCTGGGACTCATCCGCAGGGGAGTCAGCTGTGCAGCCCCGGTTACCAGCTGCTGGCCCGAGGGCTCGCTCTGGGCCACAGGTAATAGATGTTCTGCTGCCCTCTGACCCGGACTCAGTTGTCTCTGACTTGTCTCCTTCAGGATTTTCTCTGGGTCCCACAAGTCCTGAGATCTGGCTGAACTTCCGGAGAGACGTACTCAGGCCGTCTGCTCTTGGCTACAATACCAGGCACAAACCTCTCTCCCAACTCCCAAGATGCCAGCCGGGCTTTCAGCTAAGTTCCTTACCAGCCTCTAGAGCATGTAGAGACCCCCCGGTATATGCTGCATTCTCTTTGACGTGGCCACAGATACCCCCAAATACCTTGGCAAATAGACCAAACACCCTTTGCAAATAATACCCCAAATACCCGAGGTCAAAGTGCTCCCCTCAGCGCATTGAACACATCTCCTCCCAGACTGGAACCCAGGAAGACCCGTGCTTATCTGACTGCCCACCTCCCCCTTTCCCACCATCCTTGGAAATAAAAGAGCTGGCTCCCCCTCCCCCTCCCCTCTTCCTGCCTGGCAGGGATCTCCCATACGCAAAACTCTGTGATCTAATCCTCCAGGCTTCTAGAAAATCCCCTCTCCTTAGCACTTGGCTTTTGAGCGTATTGTCAGGTTTGGGACTCACAAATATGTAATCTGACAGTGAAACCTCAGCAATGGCAGATTGAGCTCCTCCCCTGAAGCACTGAAACCCCCTGAGTGGGAAGCCCCAGAGCAACAAGGTTTATCGGAGAGAGAAACCCTCCTGAGACTTCCCAGCATCATCTCCACGCTACATGTTTCGTGCCAAAGCTCAGCATTTGACACAGAGCCTTGGAACACACGGACTGCGTTCTGGGTCTCTACCCATCACTCTGTCAGCATTTGGAGGGGAAGGGAGAAGGCAGACGTTTTTATCCCATCTCATATCTGTATAATGAGTCAGAGGAGAGAACGAAGTGAGACCAGGGGCCCTCAGAGGGCAGGCGGTGGAGTGAAGGAGATAGAAAGTGAGAGACGAGGGTTCGGAAGTGGATCTGGAGTTTCCGTGTGTGGATTCAACTTACTAGGCTCTTGAGCAGGTCCTCATGTATTTTATTGAGAAAATTGAAGTCTTTGGCCCAGTTATGAAAAGCTGAAAAATGCATAACCCATCTCTTTCTAGACCTGGGTGCACAGTCTGGACTGGCCTCATGCATATTGATTTACCTGACTCTGCCCCTGCCCCCACCCCACCCCCACCCAGGCTCTGTCTCTCTGTCAGTCTCTCTGCAAACACTCCCTTTGCAGGTTGGTGCGGCTCACTTCTCCCTCTCCAGGGAACTCATCCTGCATCTCACTCCTCTCTGCTGTCCTGCCCCACTGTCCTACCCTCTGGTCTGTGGCTCAGCAGGGCTTCACGCCAGCCCACAGGCCCTACTTCTGTAGCTGCGCAAACATCGCTAAGCCCTCCAGGCTCCCAGGAGCTGGGCCTGCCCTCCACAGGAGATTAAGAGCCATAGTTAGTCAGCAGCCCAGCTGGGCCTCTGTCAGCTGGGGCATTCCTCATCTCCTCTCCCCTCTGGACCCCTTCTCCCCATTCTGCCAGCCCTTAAGACAGCATCGGCCCCACACTGGGCCAGCAGAGTCCCAGCGTGGCCCCTCCGTGCCCCGATCCCAGCTCTGGAACTGTCCCGCCAAATGCATTGGTCTTGATGGTTGACCGTGTCTACAAGGCAGAGCAGCCCGCAGCTGTGTGGTCACAGTGGCGTTCTGGAAGACTGAGGGAATGGGGTGTGGACGCCTCCTCTCGGAGGCTGTGACCCTCTGGGTTCAAGGAGTGAGAACTAAGCAGTTGCCAAGGCTCATCTGTAGGCCCTGGGTGCCCACACTCTGAATCACAGCTACTGTACCGTACTGAGTCACCACTAGGAACCTGAGGAGACAATAAGGGACTAATTTTAAAAGATTTGCCAGCATACTTGGGCTTTTACAAATGCTTGATGATTATTGCCAAAAATAGGTATTGGTTTAGGGTCTCCAGTGCTGTCCCGGCAGCTCTTTTGATGAGGGGCCTGCACCATGTATGCAGTCCAAACCTCGCCACAGAGGGACCCTGGATGTCAGCAAGCTGGACATCCTTAGACTCCACAGGGCGGGCATTGTGGACCACGCCTTTGCTGCTCAAGGGGAGGCAGGGGAACCGCAGGAGGAGCTCTTAGTGCCAACTTTGAAGAACAGAGATTGTGTCTTTGTGCCAACTACTCTGAGTCACTTAATGCCATTCCCATTCACGAGAAGAGAAAAATCTGGTACACAGGACTAAGTTTGAATTTCCAATTTCTTGGCAATCCAAGAATTTCAGGCTTCTATAAATAACAAGTCCTCCAGTGCTCCCGCCTCTGACGAGGGCTGCCCCCTTTCCAACCTTGTGTTCACTCAGTGAGCATTTAGCGAGCTACAGACCAGAGGTCTCAGAGCCGCCCTGCACCTTAGAGATTCTGTCATGCAACTCCTCACTTAACTGACGAGCAGGGGTGGGACTGGTCCAGGACACAGAACTAAATACCAGGTGCCCAGCCCTGGGGTGAACCCTACAGAGAGAAAGATGGATGAGACACAACCTCTTCTCTCAGAGTCCCAGATTACCATGAGAAGCAGTCACTTGCTCATAGAGCAATGATTCAAGGGAAAATGTAATTCTATTCATAAAAAGTTGAAATGGCCAGGCACGGTGGCTCACACCTGTAATCCCAGCAATTTGGGAGGCCAAGGCAGGTGGATCACTTGAGGTCAGGAGTTTGAGACCAGCTTGGCCAACATAGAGAAACCCCATCTCTATAAAAATCCAAAAATTAGCCAGGTGTTGTGGCACGTGCCTGTAATCCCAGCTACTGGAGAGGCTGAGGCAAGAGAATTGCTTGAACCCATGAGGTAGAGGTTGCAGTGAGTTGAGATCACACCACTGCACTCCAGCTTGGGTGACAGAGCAGGACTTTGTCTCAAAAAAAAAAAAAAAAAAAAAAAAAGTTGAAGAATCGTGGGAGAGCAAAGACACAAGGTCATTCCTGCACAAGGAAGCTGGAAGGATATCACGGGGAAGAGCATTAGAGTTGACGCTCCAGAGATCGGTTGGATTTAGACACTCAGGGGTAGAAGAAAGGCGAAAGGATATACAGATAAAAGAAACAGCTTAAGACGGCAGAGATGGGATGCCTAAGGAACGCAGGCCAGTTTGGCTGTTATATAGGATGCTGAAACTGAATGATGGGGGTGGGAAGGGGAGTCTGTTAGGGGGCTGGATGATGGAAGGTATGGAATGACAGGATGAGGAATTTGAACTTCACCATCATTAACATCTAAAAGCACCAGATGGCAAGGTGCCAGACGTTTTACTGAGCACGATTACTCATGTATTGCAGAGTCTGCACTTTGTAGGAACTTGGAATTTAAGAAAGAATAAAATTATGGACAGATATTGAAGCTATATATTATACATAAATCAAAGCATTTAACACATAAGTATTTAAGTATAAGTAAAGGAGCAAGTGCATTTAATGGACTAGTGAGGGAAGAAGGCATCTGGGAATTTGTTCCTGGAAGGGATCCCTCTATCCTCAGCCTCCCCTATGTTCTCCAGCTCTGGGGAAGGCCCAGAAAAGCAGAGATAGCAGTCTTAATATTAGACACTGACTTAGTGGGGCTTTGTGTCTTCTAGATGGCTGATTTCTGAGATGGAACAATTCCTGGAGCCTCCCATCCATTCTTATTCATTGCTCTAGCTCTCCTTTAAGTCCAGTCCTGTGATTGTAGCCCATAGAGGAACACAGATTGGAGAGGACAGGGGATGGTGGGCAAGGTCCACTGAGTACAGTTGTGCAGGTTATCTACTGCACAAGAAGTGGCAAGTAAGTATTGAAATCCAGACCTCCTCCTCTCATTGAGTCAAAATGAGCTGTGTCCATATGGCAGTGAGAAGGGTGCTTTTTCTAGTCCATGCAGAGGCACTTTGTGGGATTGTGGTCCTGACAGAGATGTGACCAAACAACTTCTCTAGATAACGCTTTCCAGTCTTACCCTCCCACTACTTCCCACTATGGGACATGGGAAACACTTCCAGCCTGACACCCCGGGCCAGGTGCCAGCATGGAGACGACTCTCAGCCACCCAGCTCTCTACCCTCACCACTAGCTTGTTTATACTCCGTTAGGCTGGAGATCTGAGAAAGGGCAGAGGGAAATGTTCACTAAACTAGATCAAAGACTAAGAAGAATCCACACACATACTCTAAGCAGCTATTGAGTCTGGCCCTGCCGTCAAACTGTCAAACAGACCTCTGACTATCCTGTCAGACTGTGTCCAACACAGCACTCAAAACTCCAACGTGTCTGGGCATGGTGGCTCCTGCCTGTAATCCCAACACATTGGGAGGCTGAGGCAGGAGGATCGCTTGAGCCCCGGAGTTCTAGATCAGCTTGGGCAAGACAGTGGGACCCCGTCTCTACAAAAAAATAAAAAAATAAAAATTGACCTGGCATGGGAGCACGTGCCTATGGTACCAGCTACTTGGCAGGCTGAGGTGGGAGGAGTACTTGAGCCTGGGAGGTCGAGGCTGCAGTGAGCCTTGATCTCGTGACCGCACTCCCGCCTGGATGACAGAGCAAGACTGTGTCTCAAACAAACAAACAAAAACCCACTTCAATGCAGTGTAAGAGTTGGAAGCCCCTCAGAGCCCGTGGACAGCGGCCCCCCTGCTGCCCCAGCTCATGCCATCCCTGACGGGAGCTACCCAGCTGCTGTGTGCGCACTTTAAATGAATGGCAGAGCTGACGAACCCCGATAGCCTCCTCGTTGTGAGAGAGCTCTGGTTGTTCTAGCAATCTCCTCTTTTCGTGTAGCTGCAATTAGACCCCTGTAACTTCCGCTATTGATTCAGCTTCTGTCCCCTGTTGCCCTACAGATTTGCAGGTAAGAAAAATAGCCCCTCCACAATAAGCTGTTCCTTTCTTGCCTCACTCATTTGTCTGCACCACGAGGTCAAACCGCGTAAGAAACGCCCTCAATACTCCCAGCTCAACATTCCCCTATTGCCCATGTTATCACATTCTTTGCCTTCTTCCTGTTCCCAGCTTCTGACTCTTGGGCTGGTTTTCTGACCACAGGTTGGCGAGAGTCACTTGGATCTGATTCCCCTCAAGCACTGGCTCCTGACTTCCCTCCTCATAGCCCCCCACCACTTTGATCCTGCTCCTCCAGGCAGCTCAGGGTAAATGCGTCGCATACGTCAGCACCAGGGTCTTTATGAACAGTTGCGCGGGTTGTGCATTTTCCTTCTGCATTTCAGCCCCAAGACCGTACCTTTGTTCCCTTAGGTTCCTGCTGTGGCAGTCACTGTCCCTGCTGAGTTCACTGTGTCCCTTTTGATGGGGCAAGATAGAGGTAGAAGAAAATGAGGCCTCCTTCTCTGGGGTGCCCTGGTCTCCCAACAACACACCTACCTTTCCCAAATGATTATTTGCTCTGAGAGGGCAGGATACACCTCTTACTTATCTCTGGGTCCTTATGACTGAGTCCAGCCCAGGGCCCTCGGCCAGGTGGAGGCTCAGGAAGTGTTACCTGAGTGAATGCATGAATAAATGTTAGGAGAGGAGGGTTTGACTTCTAGGGGTGAGAGGAGAGCTGCTGAGCAGCAGGGAAGGATGAGAAGACCCCAGGGGGTCTCGCTCTCCCTGGCAACTGCTCAGATGACTTGCTCTCAGAAAAGACCTCCTGGTCATGAAGTCACTCTCCTGTGTCTGGCTTCCTCGCAGATGCCCTATTTCCTTCTCTACAAGGCCAATCTTTCCCAGACTGGTCCTTGGAAAAAAAACAAAAACAAAAACAGGCCTTTCCAAGCTCCATCCCTTCTTTTCCACTAAATCTTTAACAAAGCCAGACACCCGCAAGGCCTCTCCTGCAACAGTAACGATGAGGCCCTGTCCTGCAGTAAAGTGCTGGCGGGGGAGGTGGAGAGAACAGGAATGAAAAGTAGTCTGAAGGCTAAATCAGGAGAACTTGACCCGGAGTGAGTGGTCAGTAGAGACACAAGGTGGAGAAGGGAGAGAGGAGTCAAAGAGAAGTTCTCCAAGAGAGGGTGGCGGTCCCATGGATGAAATACAGATGTAGGCTGGGCGCGGTTACAGGCTCACCCCTATAATCCCAGCACTTTGGGAGGCCAAGGTGGGTGGATCACTTGAGGCCAGGAGTTCAAGACCAGCCTGGCCAACATGGTGAAACCCCATCTCTATCAAAAATACAAAAATTAGCCGGGCATAGTAGTGGGCACCTGTAATCCCAGCTACTTAGGAGGCTGAGGCAGGAGAATTGCTTGAACCCGGGTGGTGGAGGTTGCAGTGAGCTGCGATTGTGCCACCGCACTCCAGCCTGGGCAACAAGAGGGAAACTCCATCTCAAAAAACAACAACAACAACAACAACAAAATAAAAATAAAAATAAAAATAAAGAAATACAGATGTTGAAAGGATGTGCCAACTGGAGCAGACAATTAGTTTGAGTTTGATTTTGTGTATTTTTGAGGTGTCATCTGGACGAACAGTCAGGATTGTACAACTGGTTATTGGAGGTATAAGACTCAGTCTTTGATAAGACTATTGTAATAGAAACGTAGAAATCTGAGATGATGGTGAGCAAGTGAGGGTGGGAAAGTTTGCCCTAAGACTAGTTTCTGTGTCTTTCAGCTGTTTATATCAGGACAAAGGCCCAGCTGCCCCGTCCCAGAACTGCGAGGAAGCAGAAAGAAAGAGAACTTAGTATGTTCTAGGAACTGTGCCTAATGTTCTACACAAGCCACATATTCAATTCTTACTAGATATCGAGACTAACACTATCCAATAGAAGTTGCTGTGATGATGAAAATGTTCTCCATATATGCTAATACTGCAACTACTAGCCCCATTTGGCTACTGAACACTTGAAATGTGGCTAGTACAACTAGGAAACTGAATATTTCATTTTATTTACATTTAATTAATTTAGGTATAAATGTAAATAGCCATGTACAGCTAGTAGCTGTCATATTAGAAGAGTAGATCTATTTCAGCCTCCTCAATTCATAGGTGAAGAAACAAACAAAGTGACTTTCTCAGCAAAATTATTTTCATTAAAATATGAACTAATTTGCCAACATTCCATTTTCATGTACCTCTTTTTGTATAACTGAGGCTCTATGTGCTTAATATGAACCCTGACATAGTTAAAATTTAAAGCCTGAATAGCAAAAAAGATCTTTTGATGAATGGAGGGTTTCGGTAAACTTTTACATTTGTTTTTAATGTTAGGGCCAATTGGATTTTTTTAGTAATTTAGATATTCATTAATACTAACACAGATAAAATAGGTAACCTTGATTGAGTACTTATTATATGCTAGGTACTGGTAGTAGTCATCTATTGCTGTATAACAAGATACTCCCAAACTTAGCAGCTTTAAAATAATAAACATGCTGTATTAGTTCATTTTCATGCTGCTGATAAAGACATACCTGAGACTGGGCAATTTACCAAAGAAAGAGGTTTAACTGGACTTACAGTTCCACGTGGCTAGAGAAGCCTCACAATCATGGTGGAAGGCAAGGAGGAGCAAGTCACATCTTACATGGATGGTGGCAGGCAAAGAGAGAGTGCTTGTACAGGGAAACTCCCGTTTTTTTAAAACCATCAGATCTTGTGAGCCTCATTCACTATCACGAACAGTGCAGGAAAGACCTGCCCCCATAACTCAGTCACCTCCCACTGGGTTTCCCCCACAACACGTGGAAGTTGTGGGGGGTCACAATTCAAGATGAGATTTGGGTGGGGACACAGCAAACTACATCATTCCTCCCTGGCCCCTCCCAAATCTCATGTCCTCACATTTCAAAACCAATCATGCCTTCCCAGTGGTCCCCCAAAGTCTTAACTCATTTCAGCATTAACCCAAAAGTCCAGAGTCCAACAGCTCATCTGAGACAAGGCAAGTCCCTTCCACCTATGAGTCTGTAAAATTAAAAGCAAGTTAGTTACTTCCTAGACACAATGGGGGTATAGGCATTGGGTAAATACAGCCATTCCAAATGGGAGAAATTGCCCAAAACAAAGGGACTACAGGCCCCATGCAAGTCCAAAATCCAGCAAGGCAGTGAAATCTTAAAGCTCCAGAATGATCTCACTTGACTCCATGTCTCGCATCTGGGTCACATTGATACAAGAGGTGGGTTCCCATGGTCTTGGGCAGCTCCGCCCCTGTGACTCTGCAGGGTACAGACTCCCTCCTGGCTGCTTTCACAGACTGTTGTTGAGTGTCTGTGGCTTTCCCAGGCACATGTTGCCAGCTGTTGGTGGATCTACCATTTTGGGGTCTGGAGGACGGTGACTCTCTTTTCACAGCTCCACTAGGTGGTGGCCCAGTAGAGACTCTGTGTGGGACCTCTGACCCCACATTTCCCTTCCACACTGCCCTAGCAGAGGTTCTTCATGAGGGCTCCACCCCTGAAGCAAACTCCTGCCTGGGCATCCAGGTGTTTCCATACCTCCTCTGAAATCCAGGCAGAGGTTCCCAAACCTCTGTGCACTCACAGGCCCAACACCATGTGGAAGCTGCCAAGACTTGAGACTTGTACCCTCTGAAGCCATGGCCCAAGCTGTACTTTGGCCCCTTTTAGTCACAGTCCCTAGGCTGCACACAGCACAGAGACCCTGGGCCTGGCTTATGAAACCATTTTTTCTTCGTAGGCCTCTGGGCTTCTGATGGGAGGGCTGCCATGAAAACCTCTGACATGCCCTGGAGACATTTTCCCCATTGTCTTGGGGATTAATATTCAGCTCCTCATTACTTTCTGCAGCTGGCTTGAATTTCTCCTCAGAAAATGGGTTTTTCTTTTCTATCACATTGTCAGGCTGCAAATTTTCCGAACGTTTATGCTCTGCTTCCCTTATAAAACAATGCATTTAACAGCACCCAGGTCACATCTTGAACGCTTTGCTGCTTAGAGATTTCTTCTGCCACACACCCTTAATCCTCTCTCTCAAGTACAAGTTTCCACAAATCTCTAGGGCAGGGGCAAAATGCCACCAGTCACTTTGTTAAAACGTAGCAAGAGTCATATTTACTCCAGTTCCCAACAAGCTCCTCATCTCCTTCTGAGACCACCTCAGCCTGGACCTTACGGTTCATATCACCATCAGCATTTTTGTCAAAGCCATTCAACAAGTCTCTCTAGGAAGTGCCGAACTTTCCCACATTTTCCTCTCTTCTGAGCCCTCCAAACTGTTCCAACCTCTGCCTGTTAACCAGTTCCAAAGTCACTTCCACATTTCTGGGTATCTTTTCAGCAGCCCCCTACTCTTGGTATCAATTTACTGTATTAGTCTGTTTTCACACTGCTGATAAAGACATATCCAAGACTGGGCAATTTACAAAAGAAAGAGGTGAAATTGGACTCACAGTTCCACGTGGCTGGGGAAGCCTCACAATCATGGCAGAAGGCAAGGAGGAGCCAGTGACATCTTATGTGGATGTCAGCAGGCAAAAAGAGAACTTGCACACCAAAACTCCCATTTTAAAAAAAAACATCAGATCTCGTCCCCATAATTCAATCGCCTCCCACGGAGTTCCTCCCACAACACGTGGGAATTGTAGGAGTTACAATTCAAGATGAGATTTAGGTGGGGACACAGCCAGACCATATCACATGTATTATGTCACACAGTTTCTGAAGGTCAGGAGTGACTTAGCTAGGCGGTTCTGGCTTAGGGTCTCTGAGGTTGCAGTCAAAGTGTCATCTGAGGCTTCAGTCTTCTGAAGACCTGATGGGTGGAGGATCCACTTCCGAAATGGCTCACACATGGCTGTTGGCAGGAGGCCTCAGTTCCTTACCACATGAACCTCTCCGCAGGACTGCTTGCAACACGTGATCCAAATGATCCCCATGAACAAATGATTCAAAAAAGAGAGTGACCAAACAGGAAGCCTCAATGCCATTTTTATGACCTAGCCTTGGAAGTGACATATCATCACAGTTGCTGGATTCTATTGGTTACATAGACCAATCCTAATACCATACAGGAGGAGATCCCATTAGGGTGTAAATACAGGAGGCAGAGACTGTTGAGGACCATCTTGGAGACTGGCTGTCTCAGTACTTCACATATACAACCTCACTTTATCCTCACAAAACTAGCAAGTACAGGCCCTGCTTCTGTAGATGAGGTGATTATGGCTCAGAGAGGCGAAGTGAATTCCCGAAGTCTCTCCGGTAATAAACAGCAGAGCTGTGCCTCCCCCAGGTCTCTCACACAAAGGCTGCCAAATCTACATGTTTGCACTAACAACCACTCTACTACATCACTCCAACAGGAATCCTTCTTGATCCATTCCCCTGACTCAATGCATTTGGCAGCTGCTAAATCTTTATCAGAAAATGTTCATTCCTGATGTGTTAAAGAAAGTTTAAACTGGGAACAGAAACATTTTTCCTTACCACAATCAAATGCAACTCATGATAGTAACAAATATAATACTTAGTTAGAAAATATTAGACATGGCCAGGCACAGTGACTCATGCCTGTAATCCCAGCACTTTGGGAGGCCGAGGCAGGTGGACCATGAGGTCAGGAGATCGAGACCATCCTGGCTAACACGGTGAAACCCCGTCTCTACTAAAAATACAAAAAACTAGCTGGGCATGGTGGCGTGCGCCTGTAGTCCCAGCTATTTGGGAGGCTGAGGCAGGAGGATCATTGGAACCCGGGAGGCGGAACTTGCAGTGAGCCAAGATCGTGCCACTGCACTCCAGCCTGGATGACAGAGTGAGATTCCATCTCAAAAAACAAAAAAAAAAAAAAAAAAAAAAGAAAATATTAGACATATGGTCACACCACCCTGAAGGTGCCCAATCTTGTCTGACCTCAGAAACTGAAACATTAGACAGTCTCTTTAAAATCAGGAACAAAAATCTCTACCATTACTACTATTATTTAATATTGGGAAGATCTGGTTCATGCAATAAAATAGAAATAAGAAGTAGAATTATTCAAAAGGAGAAAAAATTATCATTAGAAATTCCCAGATACTCAGCTGAAAACACGTGCTGGTATTAATGAAATTTCATCAAAGGACTGTATCTAAGACACACGGTGTGGAGCAGGTGCTTCCTGTAGATCAGCAATGACCAGCAACAAGACAACAAATCCCTCCTCCCCAGCTCCCCTGTGCCACCCCGAGCCTGTGCTGTGGTCACACTCATTCTGTGGTTGGGCATTTGCACCTTGTCTTAGTCCCTTTGAGCTGCTGTAACAAAATGCACTAAACGGAGTAGCTTGTAAACAACAGATATTTATTTCTCATTGTTTCAAAGGCTGGGAAGTCCAAGATCTAGGTTCCTGCAGAGTCAGTGTCCGATGAGGACCCACTTCCTTCTCACTGAAACCTCACATGGTCGAAGGGGCTAACTTGCACTCTGGGGTCTCTTCTATAAGGGACTCATCTCATCCATGAGGGCTCCCCTCATGACCTACTCACCTCTCAAAGATCCCACGTTCTAACACCATCACCTTGCTCATTAGGTTCCCCTGTGAATTTTGGGGAGACATACAGTTCAGATCATAGCATGGCTTGTGTGTGGAGCAGGTGACCTGAATGTATGCGGCTGAAGAGCTGGGAGGTGCAGTAGCTACATGAAGAACCCTCATGCTGGAAGTAAGTGTTCTAGGTCATCCTGGGACTGTCCAACCCCCTGAGGCATAACACACAAGACCTTGCCTGCTGCTTTGGGTTTTCGTTTTCAGAGGAAAATAAAGGATGGGAGATAGGATTCTGGCTGGAACCGGTCAGTGTCTCACCTGTAGAAGCTGAGTCGAGTAGAAAGTGCCCCTGATTTTTTAATCCGGAAGATCTAGGTTGGGGTCCTGGCTCTGGCACTATTCACCCTGTGTCCTTGAAGAGGCTACCCACCTCTGTATTCTTCACTTTCTTTCCCTGTGCGGGGAAAGTTGAATTGCTCATCTCCTAAGGGTCGTGGGGAGAGTGGAGTACGATGATGAGGAGGAAAGAGCTTTGCAAATGAAAGTACGATGAAAACAGAAAGTGAGACTGTTAGCATCAAGGAGGGCTCCATGCCAACCTGCTGACAAAGCCACATTCAGTGCCAGCTCTCTGACTGGTCCCGCACTCTGCATTTGATCCAGCTGTAACACTACACCCTGGTTCCACACAGGGCTTCCACTTACGTGAACTGACCGCAGTGAGCTGCTTCAGACCCCTGATGAGTCTTTTTTTTTTTTATACAGAGTCTTACTCTTGTTGCTCAGGCTGGAGTGCTGTGGTGTGATCTTAGCTCACTGCAACCTCCACCTCCCAGATTCAAGTGATTCTCCTGCCTCAGCCTCCTGAGTAGCTGGAATTATAGGCATCTGCCACTACACCTGGCTAATTTTTTTTTTTTTTTTTTGGTATTTTTAGTAGAGACGGGGTTTTACCATGTTGGCCAGGCTGGTCTCGAACTCTTGACCTCAGGTGATCTGCCCGTCTCAGCCTCCCAAAGTGCTGAGATTGCAGGCGTGAGCCACCATGCCCAGCCCCGTGTTGATTCTTGTGGGCAGGGAGGACAGGCACAGGAATGCAATTATCTTGCAAGATTATCCAGAGCCAGTTTCCTTATCCAAGGATGAGCTTTGATTTCTCCAATGGCTTTGTTGATACTGTGATGTCTGCTGTGAGGTCCCAGGTCGAAAGGACAGCATTTTTTAGGTATCGCCTCCCTTTTCAACAGGGAGATGGTGGTACATCCCATCTCAGGGCAATGCTTGATGCCCCTCTTGGGCCTTAGGTCTGGCCGGCAAGAGAGCTGGTGACCCACGGTGGGTCCCAGGGGCAATGACAGGGACAAGCTCCTGAAACGTCTTGGGGTTTAAGTGGGCAAATGCCGTGAGCGATGCAGAGCAGGGATGGAGGAAGGGCAGCCTTAGCAGTCGTCAGAACACAGAGAGCAATGGGCAGGAGCTCAGAGAACACAGAACAGGCCGGAGAGCAGGAGGAGCCAGGAGCGAGGTAGAGGCTTCGGGCTCAGGGCCCCTCGAATCTTAGGAGTTTGAGGTTGACTCTCCTGCTTACAACCCCCACCTCAGTGGGCCTTTAGAAGTACCATGCTGGACCCCAGATAGGGTTTCCCAGGTGAACGTCTCTCCACCTGACTTTTTTCTTGCGTGTTGGGAAACACAGGTGTTCGACGATGGCTGACTCGTTACTGAGCCCTCTCTGCTTAAGAGGAGCCGTTCCCCCAGCAGAGAAGAAAGTGCATGTGTGTATGTGGCATGCAAGTAGCGGGGACGGGGGTGTTGCTTAGGAAATGGGGTTGGCTGCTCCCCATATTCCTGAAATGACAGCAGACGCCTACATCCACAGGCAAGGCTGTGTGGACTGCTGTGGAGTGCAGACCCCAGGACCCCTGCAGGCTGAGTATCTGCACTCGGATACTCCTCCCCCTCCACTGGGTCCGCCCTGGCCACAGGACACCGCGGGGTCCCTATTGTGGTCCTGGTGGGAGCTACCAGGGGAGCCTCTGGCGCTCCCCAGCTGGCCTGCGGGCCTGACCCATGGATTAAAGGGCTGGCCGCTGTAAACCACAGCTGAAGCCCAGCTGTCCCTGTGAGTCTGCCCGGCCCGCTTCCCGAAGCGTGTCGTCTGGAGACGGTCCTCAGCTGTCTGCCGAGAGCTAAGAAATCACTTGAGCGTGAAGACTCCTGGTGCAAACGGTGCGTGTCCCCAGCTGGGCCACTGCTTTGTCCTGTCTCCCCCTAAGTCCAGCATTTCTCTTTAGCCTCATCTCCCCCGAAACTCTGTTTTCTCTCTCTCTCCGAATGTGTCTCGTCTCTCCGTCTATAGCTCTGCCTCTGTGTGATTTCGTCTCCATTTCTCTGCATGCCTGTGTATTCCCCCATATTTACATCTCTGTCCTGTCTGTGTGTCTGTTTCTGTCTCACTGTGTGTTTCTGTTTTTCTCTCTCTCTCTGCCTTCGGTCTCTCTGTTTCTTTCTGTTCCTTTAACACTCTCTGCTCTCTGTGTCTTGCTTGCTGTCTCTCCCCCCCATGTCTGTCGGTCCCCCTGTCTGTGTGTCTCTTTCAGTCCCAGTCTCCCTGTCTCTGTCTCCTTGTCTCTCAGACTGTCTGTTAGTTTCTCTCTGTACCGCTGTCTCTTTCTGTCTCTGTGCATGTCTCTTTCAGTCTTTGTCTCTTTGATTGTCTCTGCCTCTCAGGCTCAGCTCTCTGTCTCTGTCTCTCGTTCCTTCATTCTTGAGTAAAAGTGCCCAGGGAAAATGTCCAGCAAGAACAAGACCCTCCCCGGGCTCCGCAGAACAGAGCAGGGTGGACTGCTAGGCTGGGTCCGTGGTCCAGGTCGGCTCAACAGTTTTGCTGGGGATTCCCCTCTGGCCACACGAAGCCAGGGCCAGGGAGGGAAAGTGTCCAGTGGTGGATACTGGGCATGCGAAGCCAGGCTCCATCTAAGCTCACTTAAGAGGCAACAGTAACACACATCCCCCCTCGCCTTAGGGCGCAGCAGAAAGGTGATGACATGCTGTGTCAGCTAATCCCGTGAAACCCTGTGTCTCCCTCCAAGAGTCAAACATGCTCGATCCTTGTATTCCTCCGTTCTTCCAAGTGGCAGGAAAGACCTTCAGAAACCAGTGTCTGAACAAAATGACAGCAGGAAAACCACAGGTCTCTGCTCTAAGTGAGTGGGAAGAAGGGCTGAGGGATGGATCAAGAAGTAATGAGGATACAGTAAGTAGAACAATGTAGGACTCCGTAACCTGAAAGCTTTGGAAAGGACAGCTGGAACCATGTGCTTCTGGTTGTACATACCTGTGATCAATTACACCCTCTCCCCACAAAATAGCCGACTAGCCACTGATACAATATGAATCAGAGTAATAATCACGGCCATTTCTCTTGAATCGGGGTCCTGCCAGCCACTCTTCATGTGTCTGCTTAGTCCATCCTACCAAAAACCCTAGGTAAATAGTCACCTCCCCATTTTACAGATGAAGAAACTGAGGCTCATAGAGGTTAAGTAACTTGCTCAAAGTTACACAGTTACTGAGGTGAAGAGCTAAGATGAGAACTTAGGACTGCCAGGCTCCCAGCCAGCCTGCACGCCTCACTGTCACTGTCACCTCATTGTCAGTCACTGTTCCCTGTCACTGTAAACCTCACTCTCACTGTCACCTCACTGTCACTGTTGCCTCATTGTCACTGTCACATCACTGTCACTGTTGCCTCATTGTCACTGTCACCTCAGTGTCACTGTCACCTCAGTGTCACTGTCACCATCACTGTCACCTCACTGTCACTATCACCTCACTGTCACTGGCACCTCACTGTCACTGTCACTGTCACCATCACTGTCACCTCACTGTCACCATCACCTCACTGTCACTGTCATCTCACTGTCACCATCACCTCACTGTCACCATCACCTCACTGTCACCTCACTGTCACTGTCACTGTCACCATCACTGTCACCTCACTGTCACCATCACCTCACTGTCACTGTCACCTCAGTGTCACTGTCACCTCAGTGTCACTGTCATCTCACTGTCACTGCACCTCACTGTCACCCTCCCCATCACCTCACTGTCACTCTCACCATCACCTCACTGTCACCATCACCTGTCACCATCACTTCACTGTCACCATCACCTCAGTGTCACTGTCACCTCAGAGTCACTGTCACCACAGTGTCACTGTCACCTCACTGCCACTGTCACTGTCACCTCACTGTCACTGTTGCCTGTTACTGTCATCTCACTGTCACTGTCACCTCACTGTCACTGTTGCCTGTTACTGTCACCTCACTGTCACTGTCACTGTCACCTCACTGTCACCATCACCTCACTGTCACTGTCATCTCACTGTCACCATCACCTCACTGTCACCATCACCTCACTGTCACCTCACTGTCACTGTCACTGTCACCATCACTGTCACCTCACTGTCACCATCACCTCACTGTCACTGTCACCTCAGTGTCACTGTCACCTCAGTGTCACTGTCATCTCACTGTCACTGCACCTCACTGTCACCCTCCCCATCACCTCACTGTCACTCTCACCATCACCTCACTGTCACCATCACCTGTCACCATCACTTCACTGTCACCATCACCTCAGTGTCACTGTCACCTCAGAGTCACTGTCACCACAGTGTCACTGTCACCTCACTGCCACTGTCACTGTCACCTCACTGTCACTGTTGCCTGTTACTGTCATCTCACTGTCACTGTCACCTCACTGTCACTGTTGCCTGTTACTGTCACCTCACTGTCACTGTCACTGTCACCTCACTGTCACTGTCACCTCACTGTCACTGTCACCTCACTGTCACTATTGCCTCACTGTTACTGTCACCTCACTGTCACTGTCACTCTGAAGAAACATTTTGAGTCAAGTGGAGATGTTCTTTTCACATCTGAGTGTCCTTTTCTGTAGGTGGATCAGAGTATAGAGACATCTGGACACAATTAAGCAGCAGGTCAAGCTGACCTCCCTTCCCTGCCTTCCAGGCAGCAGGTGGCTTCTGAGCATGACCAGGAGCAATGCTGTTCCAATTAGTGCAGGTTAGCACAGGCCCACAGTGATGTCTCGGGAGCTTTGGCAAAATAGTTCACTTGCTGTGCCTTCATCTCACCTGTGGTCAAAAGAAAGCCATTAAGAGCTTAAGAAAAACATGTGAGAGAAAAATTTACAGTTGAGAAAATTCTATTATGCTGTGTTTCCTTTGAATTGGGATAAAAGTGACATTCTACACATCGTCATGGCAGAGCGCTTTTCCACTAGACTTGACCTCAAGGCCTGAGAATGGAGGGAAGAGTCCACCAAAGACTCCTCGTCCGGGGCAGCAGCGATTAGGAGGCGTGCACGTGCCTTTCAGGTCTCAGGTCAGAGAAAATTTCAGAAACAAGAAGGTAAAAGGAAAAGGGAAGAAAGGCATTCAGTCCATTTCTCTGTGAATGCCCCACTCCTTCCTTCGGTGGCGAAAGAGGTCTCATCCCCAGTCACTGCTCCTGCAGACGGAGCGGGGGCAGGGCAGCGTGCCGCCGCGCTCAGATAGTTAAACCTGCCGAGGCTCTCCGAGTTAATCTCCCCCAGCCATGACCTCATGGGGACAAGATGTGTGTGTTTCGTGCCAGGGTGAGACTGTGGCCTCACACAAATAAAAGTTTATGAGGTTTAAAATAATTCACTGCTCTGAATGTACAACAGTGACGCAGGGAGTACACACCCAGAGAGGATTCCGGCCGAATTGCCAAGTTGACGGTCTTTATGGAGGACATAAACAGGATTCCGTTCCGTTCCTCAAATACTTCCCAAGTTCCTACTGTGTGCCAGTGCTGAGCTAGACACCGAGGATACGAAAATAAATCTGCCATGCCCTCTGACCTGAAAGAGCCGATAACTCTAGGCAGGGAGATCAAACAGAAACTCAAACATCTACCTTCAGCAGATTTTTTTTTTTTTTGAGACACAGTCTCAGTGCTACAGTGCAGTGGCGTGATCTTGGCTCGCTGCAGCCTCCACCTCCTGGGTTCAAGCGATTCTCCTGCCTCAGCCTCCTGAGTAGCTGGGATTACAGGCAGGCGCCACCACGCCCAGCTAATTTTTGTGTTTTTAGTAGAGACAGGGTTTCACCGTGTTAGCCAGGCTGGTCTCGAACTCCTGACCTCGTGATCCACCCGCCTTGGCCTCCCAAAGTGCTGGGATTACAGACGTGAGCCACCGCGCCTGGCCCCAGCAGGTATTTTCTGAGGGCCTACTACGTGGCAGACATTCAGAACTAGGGATTACTAAAATGGTAGTCTAAGGGCAAATTAGACTCTCTTTTTTGATCAGGTAAACCAGATTCAATTCTGTTTCATGGGCAAGTCCCTATCATTTAGAAACTTTTTAAAAAGATTTTTAATGCTGTCCTTCCTGCTAGACTGTAAGCTTCATGGGGGCTGGGGCTACACATGTGCCTTGTTCACAGTGTGTCTTCAGTGCTGAGATGGTGTCCGGTCTGGTGAGTGGTCAAGAAATGCGTGAACCTGGGGAAGTACCTAGGCTATGGGGGGAGCATAAGATGGAGAAGGGATGAAGAACAAAGGGTTCACTCACAAGTTATCCTCTCTCTCTCACACACACACCACACACAGGCACACACACACAGGCACAGAGCCAATTAAGGACACAGAGTGAACTGTAGGCCTCAAGCTCCCATGGCTCACCGAACTTGTCATGGTTCCCAGGCTCTGAGCCATCGCGTGGCCGACAGCTTGGTTAGTTCTCTCAACACCCACTTCAGCCCCTTGCCCTTGCCATCACTACCACAGAGTCTAGAAGGCTGAAGTACTTAATTTCCCAGCCTCCCTGGCAGCTAGGGATGGCCATGTGACGTAGCTCTGGCCAGTGAGATGTTGACGATGTCTCTGGGCTGGGCTGTTCTTCGAGAATAAAGAGGTGACATCATAAGAAGAGGGTGTTTGCCCTTTGGATCTTCCTGCTGCTCCTCCTTGCTGCCCAGAACCTGGGTCCTGGGAGAAGCTGGTGAGTTGTCACACCAGCCCTGGACTGCTCCCCGCTGGGCTTCTTGTTGTGGGAGGGGAAAGATTCCCTTCATTGTCCAGGCCGCTCTAGTGTTTCTGTTACTTGTATCTGAACACAAACCATATATATAAAAACTATTGTTAGCGAGTTTCCATGTGCCAGAGGCATTACACCCATCAGCCACCATGCAGAGAAGAACCAAGAGCTAACATTTGTTGAGCATTCACTTTGTGCCAGGCATTGTTGCAAGTTATTTACTTACATGGATCTACTCTTTACTACTCACCTTATTATCAACCCCATTTTACAGATGAAGAGATGGGTTTAGCTGGTAAACACCTGATGAGGGGGCAGAAATGCTCACCAGCCCTGGTGGCAGCCCACCGGATCTCTGTAATAAAGTGATTCTCAAAGGGCAACCTCCAGACTGCAGCATCGGCATCCCCTGGGAATTCTGAAAGGGGCAGATTCCCAGTCGCCACCCCAGACCTCTCGGGTCAGGTGCGCTAGGGTAGGAGCCAGCACTCCAGGCGTCTCGGTTGCGTTTGCAGGCCTGAGAGCGCTGCCTCGTGCAGGTGGGGGGCCTCTCGCGCCCTCTTCTCCCCTTGTTGCAGCTCCTGGTAGACTCCTCCTTGGGCTCCAAATCTTGGGGTACTGGTTGAACTCTGCAGCTGCCTTTATGTACCAAGAATAAAAATTCTTTGCTGTTGTGGACCCAGGTCCATGTCAGGCTGCAGGTCCCCAGAGCTGCCTGAACTCAACGGTGTCCCAAGACACCATCTGTGCGATGTCTTGAACAAATCTTTGTAACTCTGAGTTCACCCAGCCCAGCCCCTCCTCAGGCTGGATCAGTTCATTTGCCATTCCAAGCTCTCTGGCCTCTTTCTTCTTACACGGGTCACAACCTTACCTGGAGCTCCCACTTCCTTCCCATTCTTTCTTCTCCATGTTTGACCCAGGCAGCCTTGAAGGGTCTCTGACATAGGCCCTGGAGCCACACTGGTGCTTCTCATTTCCATTTTGTTACTTTTTTTTCCCCATAGACTCAGAGCTCGAAGGGGCCTGAGAGAGCACGCAGTTCAACCCCCTGATTTTATGGGAAAACCAAGGCTCAGGGAGAAGAAGGGATGGGTCCATGTCCATCAGAGAGTTTGTGACAGAATGGTCTACAGCTCCACTCTGCAGTGCAGGACACCACCTCTCTGACACCCAAGAGCACTTTCATGTCACCAGCTCAGGACACATGCCTACCGATTGCCCTGGGGACAAACAGGCACCAGACACTTCAGCTCCTGTGGGTCAGTGTTAAAGACCCAACTCTGGACTAACCCACACTCACGGGCGTTCCTCATGAGGTGTGGACAGAAATCTCAAACCAATGAGGTGGGAAGGAGAGAGGACAGGGCTACCGGCTGGCTGGGAAGAGACCAGTGAATTTCCATAGCAACGATTCCTTTTGGATGGAAGCCAGCCCAGGCTTGGGCTGTCCATGGGGAATGCTAAAGGGCCGTTCATGATGTTGATAGGGTTGAGGAAGAGAAAACTGAAGGTCATAAGGAGAAGGGCCTCTAACGAAAGCAGAGAGTGACTGGGTTTGTTTTCTCCAAGGCCACAAAGGAGATAAAGACAGGCCCTTCCAGAACGGAAGGGCCCATTTGCTGCTGTGTTCCTTTAGCACGAGGTCCCATTTCTCAAGACGATGGGGGCAAAGGGACATCATGCCTCCAAGCTGAGTCTCAGACGAGGTCCTCTGCCTGCTCTGGAGGATGGCCTGATAGAGGCTAAGCTAGTTTAATTAAATTGTGCCACATCCAGGTGCCCAGCATAATTTTCAAGTGATATGAACATCAGAACCCTTGTTCTGGATAGGATATCTAGAGATGCCTCCTGGCATTCTCAGGCAGCCAGTTTCTTCCTGAGGAATTTCCACTAATCTCTTCTCCAGGAATAGATCTTGGCTCTTAAGGCAGTGTCAGTGAGTTCAAGGTGTAGCTTGGCTCCAGCTTTCATATCACCAAGCAAAGTGCCCTAGCTGCAGGCAAAGGCTGGAGATTTGCAGAGCCTTTTCTGGGACCCTAAAACGAGGATGGTTGCAGTGGTCTGGAATCTCTGGAGTCTTCCCTGCTTCAGGAATCTGAGGACTAGGTTTGAGGGGGAAAGAGGTGGCACTGAGGGACAGCAGAAGCTCATGTCCTTGGGATAAGCCTTAGCCGCTCTCTGACCCACTTCTCCTTCCTCATCCACCCTTTCTCTCTGTGGCAGCCTCCCACCTCCTCTGCCTTCCATCTTCATGCCAAGCACATTTAAACAATTTGGGGTGGAATAGTCTTTGTTAGTTTTGGGCTCTGATTCTCCATGGGAGTGATCTTCAACCAAACAGAAAAGGTAATGGTAAAATACCTCATTCAGATGTACTTAAAAATGATATGAAATGAGGAGGTGGGTGGGGTTACCGTTGCAGCAGGATTGGCTCTGAGTTGATAATTGCTAGAGCTGGGTAACAGCATTATTCACAACAGCCAAAAGGTGGAAGCCACCCAAGTACCCATTGACAGACGAAGGGATAAACAAAACGTGGCATGCACAGCGGAACACTATTAGCCTTAGAGAGGAGCGAAATTCCAACACATGCTGCAATGTGGATGCAACTCGAGGGTATTGCGCTAAGTGAAATACGCCAGTCACAGAAGGACAAATACTGTTTGATTCCACTTACAGGAAGTAGTTAGAGTAGTCAAATTCCTAGAGACAGAAAGTAGGATGGTGGTTGCCAGGGGCTGGGGAGGGAGGAAGGCGGATGTGTTGTTTAATGGGTGTAGAGTTTCAGCTTTACAAGATAAAAATAGTTCTGGAGATGGTTACAGAACAATATGAGTGCAATTAACACTACTGAACCATATCCCTAAAATGGGTAAGATGGTAAATTTTATATCTATTTTACTTCAATTAAAAATTTTAGGCCGGGTGTGGTGGCTCACATCTGTAATCCCAGTACTTCGGGAGGACGAGGTGGGTGGATCGCTTGAGACTAGGAGTTCAGGACCAACCTGGCCAACATGGTGAAACCCCATCTCTTCTAAAAACACAAAAATTAGCCAGGTGTGATAGGCGCCTGTAATCCCAGCTACTTGGGAGGCTGAGGCAGGAGAATCGCTTGAACCCAGGAGGCAGAGGCTGCAGTGAGCCAAGAAGATCACGCCACTGCACTCCAGCCACCACTGCACTCCAGCCTGGGCGACACAGTGAGCCTCTGTCTCAAAAAACAAACGAAACAACTCTGAGGTAGTGATACAGGGACCACCTGACTCTAGAGACCAGAAAACCTGAATAGAGTGTGAAGAAACAGGGATTCTGGACAGCAGCAGCTTCATGTGTCAACCTTCCCTCCACATACCATACCACTCCGGCCGCTACCCACCGCCTCTTCCAAGCCAAGTTGTTAATGGGGCCAGCAGGTAGGCAAGAGCCTGAAGGAAATATGCTGGGTTGGCGAAGTGGGGCTTTCTCCCCTCTAAGAGAGCCTGGATGAGATTCTAAGGGAAGTATGGCTCTGGCCACGTTCACATGTTTGTCTCCCTAGCCCCCAAAAAGCTAAGGAGGAACTGAGCAGGTGAGCTGTGAGACCCAGGAGCAGCTCTTCTTGCTCAATGGGGAATGCCTACCTGTCTGCCTGCTCTTACCTGGACCCCCAGGGACCAGCAGCACCGAGGCCCCTCCACAACCTGTGGTTTTCTAGTTGCTGAGCCACGGGGGTCAGGCAAAGAAACGAAACAACATACCAAGGAGGCCGAAGGCACAAAGGGAGGAACGCACCAAAATTCCAGAACGGGCTTCCGCAGAGCTTCCGAGGAGACAGAGCACAGTGCAACAACAACAACAACAACAGCAGAAGAACTCAACAAAAATGACGGGAAACTTCAAAACATTCTTTTTTTTTTTTCTTTGTTTTGGGACGGAGTCTCGCTCTGTTGCCCAGGCTGGAGTGCAGTGACTTGCTCTTGGCTCACTGCAGCCTCTGCCTCCTGGGTTCAAGTGATTCTCCTGCCTCAGCCTCCTGAGTAGCTGGGATTACAAGCATGTGCCACCACACCCGGCTAATTTTGTATTTTTAGCAGAGACGGGGCTTCACCATGTTGGCCAGATTGGTCTTGAACTCCTGACCTCAAGTGATCCACCCCCCTCGGCCTCCCAAAGTGCTGGGATTACAGGTGTGAGCCACCGTGCCTGGCCAAAACATTCTTTTTTAACCAAAAAGCGAAATGGATAATTTAAGTGGAAAGATAGCCAGAGATGAGGCTTGAATTCGTGGCTTGACAGATGAATGTGAAGAATACTGCAAACCACAGAGCAAAATGCAGAGGGGTAGAAACTGTCAGGGAAAATGGGAGCCATTTGCAGGGCAGATTTAGGAGACCTAACAGGGGACCAATAACTGAATCGCAGAGGACAACAAGGACAAAAAGCGGCCTAACAGATACAGACTCGTGGGTTATAAAGACTGCAGCCTTGGAATTCTGTACCTAGCCAAGCCATCATTTACCCACAGGAGTGAAGCACGCGCACACACACACACAGATTCAAAAATGACATCACTCACATGCACTCTCTGAAGAAAAGAGTTTTAAAGACCTAAACCAAAATAAGCCAGGTGCAGTGGCTTATGCCCTGTAATCCCAGGACTTAGGGAGGCCAAGGCGGGTGGATCACTTAGGTCATCTCAGAAAAAAAAACTTCAGCCAAAATCCAATGAATTCTAACAGAGAAGAAAAGAGGAAACAGAAGTGAATTATCATTCATCATTCTATCACATTCATGCTTAACTATATGTGTGTGTGTGTATATATATACACACATATTTAACTATATATACCCACATATGTGTGTGTATATATATTTATGTATGTATTGATATATACACATGTATTGTTAAGTATAAATGAATAATGACAGACTGTCTGGAAATATGTAACACTGAGGATTCTTAAAATAGAAGTGAAATACTGCAAAAGAAATTCTCAACCTCCCAAGTAGCTGGGATTACAGGCCTACGCCACCACACCTGGCTGATTTTGTATTTTCAGTAGAGACGGGATTTAGAAAGAAAAGTGCTAAGCAGTTTGAGCTGCACCTGGATGTTGGCGACAGGGCATGGGGAGTAAAAGCATCCCATAGACTAATTGGGGTGACAGGAAGAAATTTTGGAAAATAACAGTATTCTGAATATCTCATTGGTGGAGGGAAGAAGCACCTGAAGGGGAGGAATAGTCAGAGAATAGTGTCTAAGTGGAGAAATCATATCTCGTATCCCTATAATACTAAAGAAATAGAGTTTGATTATGAACACCAGGAAAGGAAAGGTGATATAACCATTCATGGAATGAAAATGTCAACATTAATAAGGATGGAAAGCAGCCTGAGCAAGCCACTAAAATTAAGAAAAAAAAAATTCATGAGAAACATAAGCTGGAAGGAATAAAATGAAATACCACAGTTGCACACTAAATGTGAATGAACTGAATGATCTCTTTCAAAGTCAGAATATAGACTGGGCTAAAAAACCAAAAATGTATCTTTTTTTTTTCTGAGACGGAGTCTCTTGTTGTCACCCAGGCTGGAATGCACTGGTATGATCTCTGCTCACTGCAACCTCTGGCTCCCGGGTTCAAGCAATTCTCCTGCCTCAGCCTCCTAAGTAGCTGGGACTACAGGCGCCCGCCACCACGCCCGGCTAATTTTTGTATTTTTAGTAGAGACGACGGTTTACCATGTTGGCCAGGTTGGTCTTGAACTCTTGACCTCAGGTGATCCACCCAGCTTGGCCTCCCAAAGTGCTAGGATTACAGAGGCGAACCATCACACATAGCCACAAAAATCTATCTCAATCCTGTTTACAAGAAACAGACTTTAAATGGAGTGATAAAGGAAAGTTTAAAGTTGAGGAATAGATCCTTGTAGACGGGAAATTTTACTACATGGTAAGAGTGCTATTCACATGATCAGGGAATAGATTTGATTTCCACAAAGAATGCTGGCACAATCAGATATTCATTTGGAAAAAAGCAAATTTGGATCAAAAAGAAATCACCTGGGCCGGACGCAGTGTCTCACACCTGTAATCCCAGCACTTTGGGAGGCCGAGGCAGATGGATCACCTGAGGTCAGGAGTTCAAGACTAGCCTGGCCAACATGATAAAACTCCATCTCTACTAAAAATACAAAAATTAGCCTGGCATGGTGACGCACGCCTGTAATCCCAGCTACTCAGGAGGCTGAGACAAGAGAATCACTTGAACCCAGGAGGTGGAGGTTGCAGTGAGCCGAGGTAGCGCCACCACACTCCAGCCTGGGTAACAGAGTGAGACTCCAGCTCTAAAAAAACAAAAACAAAAATAAAGAAATCACATGAAGCAAAATAGACACACTCAAGAAAATTAAAAGACAAGCAACAGATTCAGAGAAAATGTTTCCAGCATATACTTATTAATAATAGACAAAGAAGTAATAGCTATAATTTATAAAGATATCCTACAAATCAATAAGAAAAAGGCAAGCTACCAAATACAGCAGTGGGCAAATAATATGTGCATATCACAGAAGAGAAAAGCCAAATGGCCAACAAACCCATAAAATAATATTCAGCCTCACTTGGAATAAATGGGAAAAAGCACATTAAAGTAAGGCAATGCCTTTTTTCTCTCATTGGATTGATGCAAATGTTAAAGATTTATAATATCAAGTGATGGCAAGGGTTTGGGGGAGTATAAATCCAATCTCTGTGGAAGTTAATTTAACATCTAATATAATTGTTCTGCTTAAATCTAAAACTAGCTTAAATGTGCCTTTCTTTTGACTCAGAAGTTCTACTTCTTCTCTTTATTCTAGAAGGCATGTGCAAGAAGTCATGTACAGGATGCTTAGTGCAGCACTGCTGTAAGAAAACACTGGAAAAGCTGGGCACGGTGGTTCACGCCTGTAATCCCAGCACTTTGGGAGGCCAAGCTGGGTGGATCACGAGGTCAGGAGATCGAGACCATCCTGGCTAACACGGTGAAACCCCGTCTCTACAAAAAATACAAAAATTAGTTGGCATGGTGGTGCGTGCTTGTAATCCCAGCTACTCGGGGAGGCTGAGGCAGAATTACTTGAACCAGGGAGCTGGAGGTTGCAGTGAGCTGAGATCGCTCCACTGCACTCCAGCCTGGTGACAGAGCAAGACTCCATCTAAGAAAAAAAAAAGAAAAAGAAAAGAAAAGACTGGAAAAAGCTAATGTCCACCAGTGAAGAAGTGGTTAAATAAACCTTGACACATACAGATGATGGTATCTTGCAGCTGTTACCATCAGATACTATACATCTAATACATAGAAAGATTAAAAAGGTATCTTTGACATATTGTAAAGAGAATCAAGCTGCAGAATAATTTATACCAAATACCACTTTTGTAAAAAACAAACTAACAAACCCACAAAACTATATTACACCTGGATTTTATAGGTATGTAAATGGGGAGAGGATTGGGATTGGGGCTGAGCAAAAGGAACTTTAGCTTTATTTACATTGTTTGAGTGTTTTGCAGTAAGAATGTAATCATGAATTACCTATGTGGAAATAAAAGATATGTTTAACCCATAGCAAGAAGAAAGATCTTCATGCTTTGAAGGGCAAATGCATTCATTCACAACGGGGTGTAAGTGCCCACTGTAGGCCAGTTGCTGTTGGAGAGAAAAAACACGCTTGCTGTCCAGCTGCGTCCTGGAGGCTCTGTCTGTCTAGTAGAGGAGACAAGACTTGTAAACCAGTAAGCGAAATATGTCAGCAAAATATGTTCTGCGCCATGGGAGGCACACAAACAAATGTGTGGAACTTGTGAGAGATTAGCTCCTGGGGAGAAAAAAAGGGGAGGAGAAAGAAGCAAGAAAACCTTCATAGACAAAGCAGTGTGTGGGTTTGTGTGTGTGGGGGGTGTGCGTGTGTGTGTGTGGTGTGTATGTGCAGTGTCATGTGCAGTATGTAGTGCGTGTGTCGTGTGCTGTGTGTATACAGTGTATATGTGGTATGTGCACATACGCATGTGGTCTGTCTGTTGTATGCTGTGTGCATGCGTGTGTGGTGTGTGTGCCGAGTGCATGTGACATGTGCCCGTGTGTGTGGTCTGTGTGCTGTGTGTGGTGTGTGTGCCATGTATATGTGGCATGTGCCCGTGTGTGTGGTCTGTGTGTTGTGTGTGGTGTGTGTGCCCTGTATATGTGGTATGTTCTCGTGTGTGTGGTCTGTGTGGTGTGTGTAGTGTGTGTGCCGTGTATATGTGGTATGTTCTCGTGTGTGTGGTCTGTGTGTGGTGTGTGTGCCGTGTATATGTGGTATGTTCTCGTGTGTGTGGTCTGTGTGTGGTGTGTGTGCCGTGTATATGTGGTATGTTCTCATGTGTGTGGTGTGTGTAGTGTGTGTGTCGTGTATATGTGGTATGTTCTCATGTGTGTGGTCTGTGTGTTGTGTGTGGTGTGTGTGCCGTGTATATGTGGCATGTGCCCGTGTGTGGGGTCTGTGTGTTGTGTGTGGTGTGTGTGCCATGTATATGTGGTATGTTCTCGTGTGTGTGGTGTGTGTGGTGTGTGTGCCGTGTATATGTGGCATGTGCCCGTGCGTGTGGTCTGTGTGTTGCATGTGGTGTGTGTGCCGTGTATATGTGACATGTGCATGCGTGCATGCCTGTGTTCCCACATACACCTGTGGGCAGAGGCTGGAAAGCAGTGGCGGGGGCGGAGGGAAGAAAGCCCTCAGTGTGGCACACGTGAACAGCACGGATGAGAGGTGAATGTGGGCACGCAGGTGAGCAGTGAGCACGGTGGGTTTGACTGGCCTGATTGGGGAGGGTGGGTTGGAGACACAAGTGAGTGACGAAAGTAGAAAGAGGGGCCAAGGTGAAAGTGCTCATTCACTGAGCAGGCATCTCCTGGGTGCCAATCGTGCACCAGGCCCTGTCTCCTCCTCGAGAACTTCGCTGTCTAATGGGGAGAGGGGAGAAGCTTTTTGGGGGCAAGTATGTAATTTTATATTTTAAAATAACTGCAATACAACATGCATGCCTGACTACAGAATAAAAATGGCCAGGCTGAGAAGTTTGGATTCCATTTCTAAGGTGACAGGGAGTCCCAGAAGGTGTTTGAGTGGAGGAGTGACACGCTCTGTTTTAGGAATCTCACCATGGCGTTGTGAGTGGGGTGGACTCTCAAGGCAGGGAGCTGAGCAGAGTGGCTGCAGCGGGTCTAGCCGGAGGAGGCTGAGACAATGATCTGGCCAGGAGGGGAGTAAAGAGGAGAGAGAATGGGAAACAACAGATCTGAGCACTATTGTAACGGGAAGGTTGTCAGGATTTGGGGAGTTTGGTCTTGAATAGACTGCCTTTGAAGTATTTTTGGAACACCCGAGCAGGGGTGCGTCATAGGAAGTTGGATAAAAGGATCCGAGGAAGGCCAGCTGGCTGGAGATAATGGCAGATCCAGGAGTCCTTGCTTGTGGTGGAGGAAAGAGTGTGGCAGAGATCAGTCAAGGAGAGCGTTGATGGGATGAAAAGAGGAAAGAAGGTCACTCTGGAATCTCTCAGGATCCAACAGGACAGGAACAGACCTGGGGAAAGAGGCCAGGATTTCGTTTCCCCAGGACAGTCACAGAAGAGTCCACAGAGGATTCGGCTCTGGCACCTCCACCCCAAACTTGGGCTCCTATCTTCCGAGGGTGGGAGGGCCCTCCGATTCCATTTGTGCAGCTGGCACTGGCCACGCAGAGCTGCCTCTGGGAGTTGACTGGGTGAGGCAGAAAAAAGAAAACAGGGCCTCAACTACAGCGTGGAGGTGGGTGGATGTACCTGGACACTCAGGATATCAGGGCTACTAACAGCATCAACGGACTCGTGGCAGCCTCTGATTGGCTTAGGGTGGTCATGTCCACGGTGGTGATGCTCTGCCCCTTCGCCTTCATGTTGTTGTTCGCTGGCTTCTTCCCAACAGTTTCCTTTGGGATGCAAATTTTCCAGGCCACAGAAGAGGAGAGAAGGAGCAGACGCATCCTCCTGCCTGCGTGTGAACCAAAGTTCACCTGTGGTGAGTGGCAGGCATCTTCTACAACCCTGGATTAAAGGCTCGTTCAATATAGATTTTTGTCTTTATGTCACTCAGATGTCATTTTTCCATGAATAAAGGGCAAGCTGAGTCTAACCTGCAAGGACTCCATGATTTGGCTCCACACTGCTGAGCTGTGCCTGCTGGCTGCAATATGTGCCTCCTGATCCACTCTCCACCCTCTGTCATCCTGCTCTCCACCTGAGGCTGACCTAGAGCGGCTCCCTGGCTTCTGTTGGGCTCAGCCAAAGGGAAGCTCTAGGACACCTGAGGAAGGGAGGACCGTGAGGTCATGGGATCTCAGTGTGGATCCTGGTTTTATGGCCAAAGCTTGCAATATTACCAGTCCACAATTATGAACAAAATGTTAGATACGAAAGCAGATCTCTGTTGAGAATGAGAAAAGAAATGGTGACAAATTACACTTTTTAAAAAGCTTATAAACAACACAGATATCATAAAATGTAGAAAAATAACAATATTTTTTCTTAATTGCCTAGAAAACTCTATAATACCTTTTTCCCATATCTTTCTGCTGCATATACCTTACCTCTCATACAATAACTGTGTAATAGAATTTCCCACAGAAAGAATGGAAATATAACCCAGTCTTCAGTAGGCTTGGTTGAAATTTTATTTTACTTTTTAATTTTGTTTAATTTAATTTTATTTTTTGAGATGGAGTCTTGCTCTGTCACCCAGGCTGGAGTGCAGTGGTGCGATCTCAGCTCACTGCAACCTCCATTTCCCAGGTTGAAGTGATTCTCCTGTCTCAGCCTCCTGAGTAGCTGGGATTACAGATGCCCACCACCACACCCGACTAATTTTTGTATTTTCAGTAGAGACGGAGTTTCGCCATGTTGGCCAGGCTGGTCTTGAATTCCTGACCTCAAGTGATCCACCTGCCTCAGCCTCCCAAAATACTGGGATTACAGGACTGAGCCACCACACCTGGCCTGAAATTTTATTGTTTATCATTGATCATCTAGAACTGTTTCAGTTTCACCACTCATTGTAACATCATGTGGAATTTTGAGATTATTGTCAAATGATAGAACATCAAATGATGGAACATTATCATTTTCTTCGGTATATAACTAAGATTTAGGACATTTCAAATTTCCTTGTGCAGGAAGTAATCTTAATTACTCTTTGGGCTGATGACACTTATGTCTGTTTGTCTTTGGTGTCCCCATCGTAGTGACGTATCATGAGACACGTTATCATTTGTGGAGGGAGCTGTGGCCACTGCACAGATTCCCTCTTCAGGCCAACACAGCCGTCCTTCAGCTGCTGGGGATATCAGACTGGCTGAGGCCACATTTCGGACGAGCTTCTCCCAGTCCTGCCATCCTCATTTCCTCACACGTTTGTCTCCTGAGAGCATGCCACAGTCAGCCTCGGGCCCACAACTTTTCATTTCATGGTCAGTCTCCAGGGAACCCAATCTAAGACAGCTTGAAAGATGTCAGCATTTTTTATCAAAGTAGCAAGAAATGTAAAGCTTTTCCCAGTAAGTGAATATGCTTTACTTCCCTTCAACAACAAGATTACCAACTGGTCCAAGGGCCTTTATTTCTACCTGCATTTCCTTTCTTCTTCTTAAAAAATTACTACTTTTGGTATGCTCTGAAATGGTATTATGCTTGTAGGCTACAAACATGAAGTTTAAGAATTTCTGAAGGGTGAGATTCCATTTTAAAAGAAAATAGTATGGTGTATTTAGAATTGCATGTACTACATGATATTTCTGACCATGAGAACTGAATTCTCCACTTAAAATTGTATGTCTGATGATGGGAAGAATTTTCCATAGGCTATCTTCTGGTTCCATACCTTTCAAACCTCTGTTCTCTTCCACTAACCACATTCACCTTGCAATGTGGCCTATCATTACCTTCAAGTCATGACACTAGGTGAGTTGGAGGTGAGAGTATTCCTAAAAGCCATTCTGACATCAGGACAGCTAGCAATGAATTAAGTATATTCAGACATAACTGTGGGCAGGTGCAGTGGCTCACGCCTATAATCCCAGCACTTTGGGAGGCTGAGGTGGGTGGGTTACTTGAGGTCAGGAGTTCAAGACCAGCCTGGACAACATGGTAAAACCTTGTCTCTACTAAAAGTACAAGAATTAGCTGGCTGTGGTGGCGGGGCCTAAAATCCCAGCTACTCGGGAGGCTGAGGCAAGACAATCACTTGAACCCGGGAGGTGCAGATTGCAGTGAGCTGAGATTGCGCCACTGCACTCCAGCCTGGGTGACAGAGTGAGACTCCATCCTAAAGAAAAAAAAAGAAGTGACTGTGAGCAACTTACATATACCCAACCAAACCAAAACCCATCTCCCCCTTACCCAGATCCTAAAAATGCCCACAACGACTCCAAAGTCACCCAACCACGTGATGTGTGTAGTGGAGGGAACCTGGGATTGAAACTATCTTATTTTGCAAAATTTACAAAATGTGTGACATACGAATACATTGCTAGAACTCCTCCCAGCTTTGGAAGTCACCTGTGCAAGCGTGGGATCCTGAAGCTTAAACTTCGCCAGCGTCACTACAAATCCAGCTCTGCCTGGGTCTCTCCCTGCAAGGCTGCCTCCAGCTTGCTGTGCCCTTGGACTGAAGACTTCTGCTCCGTCTAAGTCAAGTTGCTCTGCCGGACTCTCTGTTGTGGTCTTTGTCTCTTTGTGCCTAGAGGTGATAACACCTTGGCTCTTACTGAGACCAGTTAACTGCACTATTCTTTGTGGTTTCCCTATGATCACACCTTTGCAAATAAACTATCCTGGAGTGATCCCATTTTAATTGTGTCCTCTGTTTGCTGTTGGGACTCTGACTGGTCATCACTCACTCTTCCCCAACAAACACCCCTATTTCCCTCAAGCTGCCCCAACTCTCTCCCTTCCTCAACCCAACCCCAGCTTACACCATCTGCCTCCCCAGAATGTCCTAAGCAAACCCTGCCCATTCCTCCAGGCCCAGCTGACCCTGTCCTCCCCAGCCAGAGTGGTGTTCACCCTGCCGGCTGAACGCATGTTGGAACATTATCTGGGCAGTGTCTGCCTGCAGAAGCTCCAGAGAAGGAGGAGGGGTTCCTGAAGATATCGATTTCATAATTAGGCCTCAGAGAAAGAGGCTCTTGGCAGCATCTTTCCTGGAGACCAGAATCACTGCTTACCCCGCCATGGAGGGAGACCCTGTCAAAATGAGGGAGGTTCCTTCCCTCTCCTGGGTGAGGGGCTGGGATTCCCTCTGTCTGTGAGTATGGGAGTGATTAAAAGGGAGACTGGCTGAGTGCCTTACACAAATCATTTCCAGCCACAGCACCCGAGGGACACTGCAGGAACGCAGGGCGGAACACAAACGCATCCTTCCTGCTGGGCCTGGCTCAGAAGAGAAAGTCATGTCAGATCCAGAGAAGGGAGCTTCTGGGAGAACAGTGGGCAGAACGGCAGCAATCCCAGGCAAGCAGAGTCCAGGGCTCCTCCTCTCAGGCTCCATCAAGTAGCTCATTCAGGAAGAGATGGGAAACAGCCTCTGCCCAGGTTAATGGGAGCACGTCACGGCCACCTCCCAGAAAAGGAGACTGGGAGAAGAGTAGGACCCAGGCCTTTTCTTCCACAGGGCAGAGCAGTCTGGGGAGGCTTTGCTGCTGCCCAGGCAGGAGACAGCCATGGGGCCATGTACATTCCTGCGGTGAAAAAAATGGAGGCCCAATTTTGGCCACAGAGGCGATTCCTATCCCAGAGAGTGCAGGAACTCTGCTTAGCATTTGGGGTACTTTGGGAAAAGTAGAATGGAGCATGACTTTGACTTTCTGAGTCAGCTCTGACTTTCTGAGTCTTGAGCCCCAAAATGTAGGTACTTTCAAACAAGAAAAGTACCAAGAAAGAGTCTTTTGTAGTTGTAAGTGTGATGGTTAGGTTTGAGAGGTGCCTCCCGCAAACCTTTGCAGACATTGTCATCGGCACGTTACCTGCCTGATGTGAAAAAGAGAAAGAAAAAAAGGTAGCAAATATCTGGGGATTTTATTTCACTGGTTGCTTTTAAATGCTTTAAAATTAAGAGACATTTTTATCCCCTTCATGAAACTGGAAAGATATGCCGGTCTAAAGGTAAGGAAGTGGGCTGGCATGGTGGTTCATGCCTGTAATCCCAGCACTTTGGGAGGCTGAGGCAGGTGGATCACCTGATGTCAGGAGTTCAAGACCAGCCTGGCCAACATGGCGAAACCCCATCTCTACTAAAAATACAAAAATTAGCCACACGTGGGGGCGTGCGACTGTAATCCCAGCTACTCGGGAGGCTGAGGCAGGAGAATCACTTGAACCCGGGAGGCAGAGGCGGTGGTGAGTCAAGATTGTGCCACTGCACTCCGACCTGGGTGACAGAATGAGACTCTCTCAGAAATGAAAAACCAAAAATAGAAAAATAAAGGTAAGGAAGTGACTGATTACCTCTTGGTTCCCACGTGAGTGTGTGGGCGTGGGTGATGGTAGTGGTGGTCATAGTCAGTGGAACGTGTGTGTACATATAGGTATAGATGTAGGTGGAGAGAGAGATACAGATACATGTCACAGTCAGTGAAACTTAATATTAAACATTCGTGGAAAGAGCTGTCAGTGCTGACCACGGGCAGCTGATCTGTGACCTAGACCAGCCTCTACTGCTAAAATTATTGTGACCTTAAGCAAGTCAGTTTCCTATTCTGAGCCTAAGTGTTGTCGTGTATAAATGAGGTAGTTGGACTAGATGATATGACTATTGTTTCTGCCGGGCGCGGTGGCTCACACTCATAATCCCAGCACTTTGGGAGGCTGAGGCGGGCAGATCACAAGATCAGGAGTTTGAGACCAGCCTGACCAATATGGTGAAACCCATCTCTACTAAAAACACAAAAATCAGCCGGGCATGGTGGTGGGTGCTTATAATCCCAGTTACTGGGGAGGCTGAGGCAGAAGAATCATTTGAACCCGGGAGGCGGCGGTTGCAGTGAGCCAAGATTGTGCCATTTCACTCCAGCCTGGGCGACAGAGTGAGACTCCATCTAAAAAAAAAAAAAAATCGATGTTTCTAGTAAAACCAATTGCAGCCCATTAAAAGAGTAAACAGTTTTTAGTGCTCCCATTAGGTAAGTGTGTTCTGCTTTGTGCAGCTCAGTAAGAAAGCCAGGAGCCATAATACTTGGGTTCCCATGTTGACTCTGCCTGTTTCCGTCTGATGAGCTTGGATAAAGACAACATGTCTTTGAGCCTCAGTTTCGGGAAAGGATCCATCACCTCTCCAAAGCTCATGTGCTCAGATCTGGTCTCTCATTCCCCAGAGAAAGGCTTTGTGGTGCAAAAACCAAAATGTCTCGGGTCTCAGTTTGTCACTTCCAGCTAAGGAGGCAGGTATTTCTGAGCCTTTTCCCTTAGGCGCCCTATCACAAATAATAAACATTAGTCCATCCTGTATCCTGACTTAAGATGCACCTCAAAGTAGAATCCGTTGGGGCTTCATGGAGCATAAACGCACAGCAGATGAACGCGCCTCGGGGTTTTCTTCACGTAAACTCCCATTACCTTCTTAAGCCGAGTCACAGTCCCCGACCACATTCTCCTCCTGGATGGCTCAAGCCGGCCAGACTAGTTATGGGACCATTTGGGAGAGGAGAAGACCCATTTCCTTCTGGCAGTTTTCCATGATCTTGAATTCTAGAACCAAAAAGAGCACCCTACTGAGCCTCAATCCCTCAGATTGTGTCAAGGCCACCCCTCCTGCTGATTTATTGGTGACAGAACATGACACATAACTTCCCTAAACACAGGAGCTGGAAAGGGGGGTGTTTCAATGAGGCAACGGGTAGAATAGGTGAGTACGAAGGCCCTGTCTCAAAGCACTGGCTTTGGATCAGGCAAACCCAGATTTGATTCTCAATGGATTACTTTCTAGCTGTGTGAGCTTGAGTAAGTTACTTACCCTCTCTGAACCTCAGTTTTCCCCTCTCTAAACATCTACCTCTCAGCATGATCATGAGGTGTAGACATACTATCTAAAGAGCAGTAGCCTCGGTGCACGGGCTTGCATGTATCTGGGGCTCAATAAATTCTAGCTCCGCCTCCCTTCTCCTTCCTTTCACAAAATAATATTAGAAACATGACAAGTTGATGACTGTTCGTTCAGTAGCATCATGGACCCATGGTATCAGGCCTGTACCTAACTCTTCAGCCTGTTATTATCCCCCAACCCCTTATCTTGTCTGATCTAGTCATAGGTCAGAGAACCACCCACCCATTCTCAAATCACACCCTACACTGTGCCATTGTGTTCCCAATTCTTTGCCTGGACTGCCCTCCCCAATCTCCACATGCCAAGGTATTTCTCATTTTTCAAGGCCCAGTTCGTCTATTTCTGTCTCCCCATTACCCTCAATACTGGCAGCAAGGCCCTGTTCAAATGCCATGTTATGTGGGAAGCACTCGCTGAATTCTAACGGGAAGTAAACGCTGCCTCTTCTAAGTGAACACAGAGGTTCTGCTGTGTCTCTCATCACTTTTCCCTGCTATAATAAAGAAGTAAGAATATTGGCCCCTGTCCCTCCACCAGCTGACTAGGAAGCTGTTTGAGACGGATCAACATTGCCGATGCATCATCCTGGAAACCCTCGGGAGGAAACCCTGGACAGAGCAGAAACCCAGCAAATACTACTGCCTGAATCAATGAATGGAGATTAATATATTTGGAGATGCTGAGAAAGAGAAATTGTACTCTTCAGATAGGGAGTAGAAGGGAAAGAGAAGTTACACCGTCTGCGTACCTATTGTGTGAGA
This sequence comes from Chlorocebus sabaeus, assembly GCF_047675955.1. NCBI lineage: Eukaryota > Metazoa > Chordata > Mammalia > Primates > Cercopithecidae > Chlorocebus > Chlorocebus sabaeus. The sequence goes on from NC_132918.1 coordinate 90,820,169, forward strand.
TGGATATCGCAGTTCCTAGCTACAGAGGAAGACAATGAAGCTCGTAGAAGCTAAGTAATGAGGTTATGCAACCATTAATGGGCACAGCTACGTGCTGGGCACTGTTCCCAGAGAGCTGTGCACGTGTCATTTCGTTTAATGCTCACAACAACCATATGAAGCAGTCTTACTCTCATTTTGTAGATGAAGAAGCTGAGGCTCGAAGAAATTAGGTAGGTAACCCAAGTTTACAAAGTTCATGGAGTGAGGGCTGTCAGTTTATACCCAGCACATCAGATGTGGATAATTAGTGGGTACTTCGTTTTCTTTAACTGATCATTTTGTCCCCTAGAATCCCAAATCCCACGGAAGAGCAGGAAACAAACAAACAAAAACTTGTCAAGTCAAAGATCTGATTGTTTTTGGGGGGGAAGAGAGGTAAAATAATTTCTGGTTTTGTTTTTTCCATTGTCTATTTCTTTTGAACAGTGATGCGTTCCAATAATTCAAGGCTCAAACTTCCTTCCAGGCCTGTTTGTCCTTCTCTGAGCTTTCCCTCTTTCCCTCCTCCCGTAGGAAGGTTAGTCCTTGTCCTGTCCCCTGGGTTCTCGCCACCTTAGGAGGGGAAGTCCCTCGCGTGCCTGCTCCCAGTGGCCCAGTTCACACCTGCAGCTAAAGTCCATGCCAGAGGACATGTCTGTTCTCTTAGCCCTGGGCTGATCTAGGGCCTGGTGTTCACCCTCTCTCCCCCTGCTTTTTGCTGCTGGTTCTGTGGCACCCCAGCTTTTCCTAGGACAGCCGACCTGGGCCTCCACCTGGGCCTTGCGGTGCCGGCAATCTTCACAGCGTCTGCTGTGGGTCCCTTCCCCCCTGCCATAGAGGCCTGTGGCAGGCCTGCTGCCCTTAGCTGACCTCTCAGTGACCTGCTTCCCCCACTGGGCCCTCAGAGGCTTCCAGATCAGGCTGGGGAGCACAGAGGTAAGGTGTAGTCCCACCTCAGGCCAGCTCTCTCCACCCCAGGTCACTGTGAGGCCGTCCGCAGGGCAGTCTCCTCCCAGCATTTCTTTAGCAGGAGGGGGATACAAACTAGTCTTGGGAACCCCCCCTCCCTGCCCGCTGAACTCACTTCTCTTCTTCTTCCTTGTGGTTTGGCCTGGCCAGTGAGCCACGCCACAAGTATCTGGCCACTCGCCCTTCCTCCTTCCCTTCCCTCTTGCCTCCCACTCCCCACAAACCCCTTCTCCACGCCACCTTGATGTTGAAAGGGTTCCTGTCCCTTCTGCTAGTTACAGATGTGTTACCTATACCACATTCTCCTCTTTCCCGAGATGCCATTCATCATTTCCTCTTTCCTAGAGCCATCATAGCAAAATGGATGTGAGGAAAATATATTAGGAAGGTGTCTTGGGGGCCGGGCGTGGTGGCTCATGCCTGTAATCCCAGCACTTTGGGAGGCCGAGGCTGGTGGATCATCTGAGGTCAGGAGTTCAAGACCAGCCTGGCTAAAGGGTGAAACCCCATCTCTACTAAAAAATGCAAAAATTAGCTAGGCGTGGTGGCGGGCACCTGTAATCCGAGCTACTTGGGAGGTTGAGGCAGGAGAATTGCTTGACTCCGGGAGGTGGAGGTTGCAGTGAGCCGAGATCGCACCACTGCAACCCCGCCTGGGCGAAAGAGTGAGACCTTGTCTCCAAAAAAAAAGAAGGTATCTTGAAAAATACTACTCTGAGTCCACTTGTAGCAGGAGGAATTAAACCCAAATACATCCAACGCTAAAGCTTTGCTCTTAAGTACCATTTTTGACACCCCAATGCTGCAGAACTAGAGTAGGTGGATCTTAGATTTGAACCCAGGTCTAAACCAATCTCAAAATCCAAGCTTTTCCAATTAACCATTTTTCTCCTTCCTCTTTCACCCACAGACCTGCCGGCTCCAGGGTCTGCTGGGTCCCTACCATGGTCACCTCCCAGCTGAATCCACTTCTAATCTTCTCCAGGGTCTGCTTCAGGGTCAGGGTCTAATGGTGGAAGAACAAAGAAAGACTCCAGTCTTCATCTTACTAGGGTTTCCATACGTAGCAAATGAAAGTATAGAATGCTGGGGTCTGCATTCTCTAACAGCCTGAGCAAGAGTCCTTGACCCCTCACTTCAGCACCAGCTCCTACTTCCTCCCTCCCTGCAAGCAGAGTCCACAAGTATCTCCAATGCTGGCTTGAGAATGTTTTCAGAGCAGAAATGCAGAAGATCTTTCTTTCAAAGCACACACGCATTTGCTTCCCTGCTTTGGATCACTTAAGACAGGCTCGAGCAGCCTCTTAATAGGTTTGTTTTGCGGTTGGTTTATTCCTCCGTTGGGGTGAGTAGATTTCACTTAGCTGCGTAAAGGAAGAAAGGCAGTTTGTAAGCCAAGTGCAGCAGCAAATGTCAGATCAGGCTGAAGGACGCCGAAGTTGCCCACAGGCCTTAAAAACCCTCTTGAACAACTTACTCTGCTGGTTTAGGGCAAGGGTGGTTTTCTTTTTTCCCCTCAGCCAGACATGTGGGATCTGTTTTCCTCACCTGGAAAGTTGCATAATCTTGACAAGCACAAGGCAATTAAGAGATTCCTAGCTGCTGCTGCTGCTTCTGCTATACACTGGCAGGTGGAAGAAAGGACGCTGGCCTCTAGGATTAAAGACTCGGCCTTTACCGGTAAGCAGACGTAGAGAGCAGACGCGATTCCACAGATATTCTCATCAATGTGAACTAGATGTGTACAAAATATGCTGGGTCATAAATTTCAAGTAGACACAAAAATAATGCACCTCCTTGATTACCTCAGTTGTTTACAATTGACTTGGAGAAACCCAGCCTAAGGATTTAATTTAGCAAAACATGTATTGAGTTCCTGATGCATAAAAGGAAGGCCCTGGCCAGGTCAGAGCTTTGGTTACAAAAATAACTGAGACATGGTCTTAAACCTCACGTGGTTTCCAGCTGCTGGTGGTGGGCGGGGAGGGGAGAAAATGACAATATGAAGTGTCTGCTCCCCTTAAGAAAATCCTCCCTGTGTTAGAGGAGAACATCACACACTGGGGCCTGTCGGGGTGTGGAGGGCAAGGGGAGGGATAGCATTAGGAGAAATACCTAATGTAGATGATAGGTTGATGAGTGCAGCAAACCACCGTGGCACATGTGTACCTATGTAACAAACCTGCATGTTCTCCACGTGTATCCCAGAACGTAAAGTATAACGAAAGAAAGAAAGAAAGAAAGAAAGAAAGAAAGAAAGAAAGAAAGAAAGAAAGAAAGAAAGAAAGAAAGAAAGAAAGAGAGAAATTTCTCCCTGTCTTAAGCCTGTCGCCTACCCTATTGCTTCAAAGCCTAGTTTCCAGGAAGATTGACATGCATCACCTCCCAGTCCCATCCTGCATCTGCTCCCTGCAGTCCTCTGACTTAGCTTTAACCACCATATCTACCTGCAGATTTTAGTCTTTCTCTTACTAGGGTTCCAATTCTCAGCATGTCAAAGTAATAAACATACTTATACTTAAAAAGCATTCATTTTGAAGAAGGTGGGGATGGTTAATGGGTACAAAAAATAGAAAGAATGAATAAGACCTACTATTTGATAGCACAACAGGCTGACCATAGTCATAATAGCTCTACTGTACATTTTTTAATGACTATAAAAGCGTAGCTGGGTTGTTTGTAACACAAAGGATAAATGCTTGCGGGAATGGATATCCCATTCTCCATGATGTGATCATTTCACATTGCAGGCCTGCGTCAGAACATCTCATGTACCCCATAAAGATATACACCTACTGTGTACCCGCAAACATTAAAATAAAAAATGTGTTAATTAGACAGTATTTTTTAAAGTATTCATTTCTATCTGAATGCGAATTTAACTGGACATGCTGTAATTTATCTAGCAACGCTGTGTCTTACTAGACTTACCTGCTCCCTCTAACCTAGTGACTGTTCTTTCCTTCTTAAAATGATCTTCTTTAGCAGATGTAACATTGATGTGGCTCTCTCCTGATCATCCTCCCTCCCCTTGGACCACCCACTCAGTCTCTTTCACAGCCTCCCCTTCCCCTCCATGATCCTTAAATGTTGATTTCCATCAGAGGTCCAGCCTCTGTTCTATGCTGATTTCCATTAGAGCTCCAGCCTCTGTTCTTCTCCCTCCCTCAGTCTTCCAGGACATCTTCAATACCTCATCTTCAATGACCTCAGCCAAGGTGGCATCCGTTTGATGAGTCTTCCTCTAGCTCAGAGAGAATACATACTCGCGCTCCCTCCAATCTCTGTGCTTCATGGTCTCTTGGGCAACTCCAAGCAAGATGTATCACAGGTTTCCCAAGATCAGCATCTTGCAAATTTTTTTTTTTTTTTTTTTTTTTTTTTTAGTGCAATGGCATGATCTCGGCTCACTGCAACTTCTACCTCCCAGGTTCAAACAATTCTCCTGCCTCAGCCTCCTGAGTAGCAGGGATTACAGGCATGCGCCACCACGCCCAGCTAATTTTTTTGTATTTTTAGTAGAGACGGGGTTTCACCATGTTGGTCAGACTGGTCTCAAGCTCCTGACCTCATGATCTGCCTGCCTCAGCCTCCCAAAGTGCTGGAATTACAGGCGTGACCCTCCGCGCCCGGCCGCATGTTGCAAATTGTACTCATCTGTTCCCTCTTCATTTCTTCTCTTCGCAATCCCAGTGAATTTACCCCACCGTCCAACCCACTACCCAAGCCAGAAACCCTGCAGTGGCTCTTGATTTCGTCCTCTTCCTTCCCGCAGCCCCCGCATCTCATTTGTCTCCTTGCAGGTTAGATTCTGTCTTCTAAAGATTTTTCATCCGTCCCCATTTGCTCTCTGTCACTGCCCTCTTACAGACCATCATCATCTCTCAGCTAGACCGTGGCGGCAGCCTCCTAAGTTCTCTCTGCCTCCATCCCTCCTCTATAGTCCATATTCCACAACGTCCCCTGAAGGATGTTGCTCATACAAAAGTCGTATTTTAGCCTTCCCTTATTTCATGGGTTTCTCATCAACCATTGGGTAGCTTGACCTGCAGGAGTCTTCACCACTTGGTAAATGCCACTTCTCCAAGTTTATCTGCTGACACAGAACAACCCCAGCCATGCTGAAAATAGCCTCTCTTCCCCAAGCATACGATTTGGTCTCCGAGTCTGATTTTACATGTACCAGGGCTCTCTGCAGCACACTCCTACCTACACTGGAAACCATGGAAAACTACTCATCCTCCAAGCCTCAAGTCAGGCTTTGCCTCTTCGCAGAAGCCTCTCTACATTCTCCAAGGAGACGTGGAGGGGGAGTATACTCCATGCTCGGTGCTCCTGTAGCTGCTAGAGTCTAGCACCTTGTACTAACCTCTGTTAGAAAGCTCTCTAGAGGAAAGATCTGTTTGCAAGTCTTGAATTTACTGTAATTGATTACACGTGACCAGACCCTGCGCTCCTGGAACACAGAGACCATATCTTTTGTTTAGCTTTGTTTTGTTAATATTTAGAACTTTTAGAATATCTGTAAGAATGCAGAAACTAATACAACCAACACCTGTGTTTCAACTGACCAGAGTTGACCACTATTAATATTTTGTTGTATTTGCTTACAAGTCTCATCCGTTTGATCCTATTCTCTTCCCTCAGAAGCAAAATTGTAAGCAAAACAAGCAGACAAGGGATCCTGGAGTAAGGGTTTAAGAAGAGCTGGAGGGACAGGTGCGGTTGGCTTACACCTGTAATCCCAGCACTTTGGGAGGCCAAGGTGGGCGGATCATGAGGTCAGGAGATCAAGACCATCCCAGCCAACATTGCGAAACCCCGTTTCTACTGAAAATACAAAAATTAGCTGGGCGTGGTGGTGCATGCCTGTAATCCCAGCTATTCGGGGTGGGGGCTGAGGCAGGAGAATCATTTGAACCCAGGAGGCGAAGGTTGCAGTGAGCCGAGATCATGCCATTGTATTCCAGCCTGGCAACAGAGCAAGACTCCGTCTCAAAAAAATTAAAATTAAAATTTTTTAAAAAAAAAAGAAGAGCTGGAGTTGGGTGGAGGACGATCTGTGAGGTGCAGAAATTAGACAAGTGGAATCAGTCAAAGCATTCTTGTAATGGACTTTGAAGAGGCAGAAGTTCACATATTTTTCTTGAAAATGCCCATTTTCTTTGTAAGGCCAGGGCGAGCGGATCACCTGAGGTCAGGAGTCAAGACCCGCCTGACCAACATAGAGAAACCCCCTCTCTACTAAAAATACAAAATTAGACAGGTGTGGTGGTGCATGCCTGTAATCCCAACTACTTGGGAGGCTGAGGCAGGAGAATCGCTTGAACCCAGGAGGCAGAGGTCGCAATGAGCAGAGATCGCACCACTGCACTCCAGCCGGGGCAACAAGAGCAAAACTCCATCTCAAAAAAAAGCCAAAAGAATTGCCCGTTTTCCCATAGACTGATGGCCCACTTTAGCTGTATGTATACTGGCAGCAAACTGAAAACGTGAAATGAAAGAAAATCTTATTTTGTGTGGTTTTAGCTTAACAAAAATTTTTTTTAGAAGACAGCATCACTTTAAAACTCTGGCAAAACTTACTTTCAGTTTGTTTTGGTGCTTATTACCCAAAAAAACCCCAATAAAGCAAAAACAAACAAACAAAAAACCTCTCTCAAACAGCCTGGAAGACTCCGCACCAAAATGTTAATTGTGATTATCTTTGGGTGGTAGAATTCGAGACCATTTTCTTCTGTTTGCCTGTCTGCCTTTTTCAAAGCAACGAAAAACAGTAATGCAGTAGAGCAATGAGGAAGAGTAATAGCAAATGAAGCAATGAAGACGAGAATCATGCCTTTAAAATATATTCTAAGTAATATTCAGGGAAATGTGAACAGTTTGAGAATGTTTTTCAGGATAGACATGGAAGATTTGAAGAGAGAGAGAGAATTCATTGGCAGCCTAGAATTTGCAACTTGGCCTTTAGTGAGATTTCTCCCTATCAAGATTATGGATTGGCTGTACCACCCAGGGAACAAACAGCTGACCCCAAATCACATGCCGATATATTCACAGTTAAACAATCGCTGAAGAAGCTATAAAGCACAGAAAATGTGTAGTAGTTAAAAATAATAAACAAATGAAGCTTCTGTGTTTTCTCGCCTGAGAACAAGGGCCTGTTCTTCTAGTCTTTATAATGAAATAGTGAGACTCTGTGGAAAAAAAAATACAGCAGTTGGTAAATGTTCTAAACGGAGCATTGCAAATATGTCATAAATCCAAGTGCTTCTGACTTCACCTGTGACTGGGTGAGAACTCGGGTCTGGCTATGAGCAGGTGGCCAGTGAGCCTCTAGCTATTAATTTGCTACAGAAAGTGGCCATTATGAAATTTCATTTTTTTCTTTCTTAAAGTCAGATTCCTGAATTTGGTTTTTAAAACAGGAGAAGTGTTTCATAATGAGAAAGTGATTTATTTAGAGTTTTTCCCCATGTGTTACTGAAACTAGGTTGTGCTTTTTTGTTTTATTTTGTTCTGAGCCAGAGTCTCGCCCTGTCACCCAGGCTGGAGTGCAATGGCGTGATCTTGGCTCACTGCAACCTCTGCCTCCTGGGTTCAAGTAATTCTCCTGCCTCAGCCTCTCGAGTAGCTGGGATTACAGGCGCCCACCACCATGCCCGGGTAATTTTTATATTTTTAGTAGAGACAGGGTTTCACCAGGTTGGCCAGGCTGGTGTCACACTCCTGACCTCAGGTGGCCCACCTGCCTCGGCCTCCCAAAATGCTGGGATCACAGGCGTGAGCCACTGTGCCTGGCCGCCTTTTTTTTTTTTTTAAAGGTAACATCCCTGTTCAAAGACAGATTACAGTTGATTAAAAACAAACAAACAAAAAAAAACACAGCTGAGAAAGCCTTGCAAAGTCTCCATTTTGAAAGCGGAACACCCTTCTCCATTGTGTCTCCATTTTGAAAGCGGGACACCCTTCTCCATTGTGTCTCCATTTTGAAAGCGGGACACCCTTCTCCATTGTGTCTCCATTTTGAAAGCGGGACACCCTTCTCCATTGTGTCTCCATTTTGAAAGCGGGACACCCTTCTCCATTGTGTCTCCATTTTGAAAGCGGGACACCCTTCTCCATTGTGTCTCCATTTTGAAAGCGGGACACCCTTCTCCATTGTGTCTCCATTTTGAAAGCGGGACACCCTTCTCCATTGTGTCTCCATTTTGAAAGCGGGACACCCTTCTCCATTGTGTCTCCATTTTGAAAGCGGGACACCCTTCTCCATTGTGTCTCCATTTTGAAAGCGGGACACCCTTCTCCATTGTGTCTCCATTTTGAAAGCGGGACACCCTTCTCCATTGTGTCTCCATTTTGAAAGCGGGACACCCTTCTCCATTGTGTCTCCATTTTGAAAGCGGGACACCCTTCTCCATTGTGTCTCCATTTTGAAAGCGGGACACCCTTCTCCATTGTGTCTCCATTTTGAAAGCGGGACACCCTTCTCCATTGTGTCTCCATTTTGAAAGCGGGACACCCTTCTCCATTGTGTCTCCATTTTGAAAGCGGGACACCCTTCTCCATTGTGTCTCCATTTTGAAAGCGGGACACCCTTCTCCATTGTGTCTCCATTTTGAAAGCGGGACACCCTTCTCCATTGTGTCTCCATTTTGAAAGCGGGACACCCTTCTCCATTGTGTCTCCATTTTGAAAGCGGGACACCCTTCTCCATTGTGTCTCCATTTTGAAAGCGGGACACCCTTCTCCATTGTGTCTCCATTTTGAAAGCGGGACACCCTTCTCCATTGTGTCTCCATTTTGAAAGCGGGACACCCTTCTCCATTGTGTCTCCATTTTGAAAGCGGGACACCCTTCTCCATTGTGTCTCCATTTTGAAAGCGGGACACCCTTCTCCATTGTGTCTCCATTTTGAAAGCGGGACACCCTTCTCCATTGTGTCTCCATTTTGAAAGCGGGACACCCTTCTCCATTGTGTCTCCATTTTGAAAGCGGGACACCCTTCTCCATTGTGTCTCCATTTTGAAAGCGGGACACCCTTCTCCATTGTGTCTCCATTTTGAAAGCGGGACACCCTTCTCCATTGTGTCTCCATTTTGAAAGCGGGACACCCTTCTCCATTGTGTCTCCATTTTGAAAGCGGGACACCCTTCTCCATTGTGTCTCCATTTTGAAAGCGGGACACCCTTCTCCATTGTGTCTCCATTTTGAAAGCGGGACACCTCTCTCCATTGTGTCTCCATTTTGAAAGCGGGACACCTTTCTCCATTGTGTTGTTCCGGTGCATTTGGCATGGCGGGGTGAAAACCGCCATCCTGCTCCGTTCTCCTAATTCGCTGCTCACTTCGGTTTCCATGGTTTTTGTTCCTCTTGCTACCTGAAGGAGGAGGGTTGTGCTAATGCTTACATTCTGGACATCCAGATAGTGGGGATAGTGTGTGGCAACCCCTCCGCTAGGTAGTTCTGAAATACCGTGTTAGTGTGGGGTCAGGCATCCACATTTCCCTGAGGAAGCTTTCCTGGACAGCTTGCCAGGATGCCGCAGGGTGCAACCAAATACCAGAGTATGAAATGGAAGAGGCGGTGGCAGTATTTGTGCTTGATGGGCGGTGAACTGAGGATGGCAGGTCAGCCTGCTGGACTCTATTCCAACAAATGTCCTTTAGAGAGTTGACCTTCTCTTTGCTGGGCCAAACTCTACTAGATACCATGTGGAATTCTGGTGATAGGAGGGAAATAATTGGAGATGTTTATTTGTTCAGTCAGTCAGTCGACAAATCTTTATTGGGCACCTGAAATGTGTTAGGTGCTAATAAATGCAAATAATTTTACAAAGAATAGAAAGTTAGACCCATGAAAGTATTTCATAATTTACAGTGAGTTTTCGTCTGTGCTACTTCAATGAAGATAAAACAGGCATGGTCCTTGCATTCAAAAATTCATAATCTAGTAGGTGAGATAAATATGTAGATAAATAATTATATTATAGAGTAGAATACGATACAGGTCACAAAAGAAAGGGCCAGACCCTGACCAGAAAATGAACAGCTGTGCTGGAGTCACATGCCCGTGCTTGCACAGCTCAGAGCTCAAAAGAGGGAGAGGTCACATCCAGCTGTGGTTCCAGCTGTGTCTGAGTAAGACGTACATCATGGACTCTGGACATGTGAATAGAGAGAAGAGAGTGGTTGTACTTTCGTCACCTTCAAAGTACTTAAAGAGGCACACTGTTGGTTTTGATTTGTGGCTCAACATCTTCTGGAGGATGTGCACAACCACCATTTGGTTGCCTTTGCAGAACCTGTACCCTGTACTTTGTTTGTTTGTTTGTTGAGACAGAGTCTCGCCTGTCACCCAGGCTAGAGTGCAGTGGTGGATCTTGGCTCACTGCAACCTCTGCCTCCTGGGTTCAAGCCATTCTCCTGTCTTAGTCTCTCAAGTAGCTAGGATTACAGGTGTGCACTACCACGCTTGGCTAATTTTTGCATTTTTGGTAGAGACAGGGTTTCACCGTGTTGGCCAGGATGGTCTTGAACTCCTGACCTCAGGTGATCTGCCTGCCTCAGCTTCCCAGAGTGCTAGGATTACAGGCATCAGCCACCTTACCTGTCCTGAACCTGTACTTTAAAGTTTAAAAACATTTTTGGAGCCCACAAGATAATCGAATTGTAGCTGATAATTCATGTGGAATTAGGCCAGGTGCAGTGGCTCACACCCATAATCCCAGTACTTTGGGAGGCCAAGGCAGGTGGATCACTTGAGATCAGGAGTTCAAGACCAGCCTGGCCAACATGGTGAAACCCCATCTCTACTAAAAACACAAAAATTAGCCAGGTGTGGTAGTGGGCACCTGTAATCCCAACTACTTGGGAGGCTGAGGCAGGAGAATCATTTGAACCTGGGAGATGGAGTTGCAGTGAGCCGAGATCCGCCACTACACTCCAGCCTGGACGATAGAGTGAGACTCCATCTCAAAATAATAATAATAATAATTCATGTGAAATTAAATCTATTGACAGCGGTCTAAGTCTTTTAGGCCATCTTCTAAAGGATCACAATTTAGGGAATAATTTTTTTTTCAATTGAGGGGGATAATTTATAGACCTCAGTGACTTAGATTATTCACTTGGTCCTAAAATTTATAATTCTTCAATACAAGTTCATAAATATTCATCATGGTGCCTAGGGGAGACCTCTCTTGGCTAAGAGAGAGTTATTCAGTAAACCTTTTTTGTTTCAACTCTTTATTCTGATAAATATTCTAATATGGTATGGAAGGATTTATTGCCTTGATAATGAGGATTCATTATTTTTTTCTTTGGTAATTTCATATCTTGTCGTGTCTCAAATTTCTTATTCTGAGTGCCAGTTGCCATTGAACAGGACTACAGATAAGGAAGATATGGGCATTATAAACAAATGTGGACTGACATCAGAAGCTTCCTTGAAAACAAGGAACTTACTAAATTTCCTCTGATGTAAGTGTACGTGTGTGTGGTTCTTCTAAAAAGATAATCTAAAAAGAATTTTAAAAAATAGTAATTCGGTAGAGATTCTGGTTAGTCTGATATTTTGTATTTTGGGTTTTGCTTATGATTTGCTGCATTCACCTGGTTTTATGACTCTCATGTCCTGACGGTCTGTGTCCAAGAAGGTAAAGACCTGCCTTAGAAGGTCTTCCACATTCATACAGCAAGAGAAATTAGGGAATCTGCCAAGTTCTTGAGTTCAGTGTATCCTTCTTTTCCCAATTGGTTGAAATGAACAACTAATATACCTCTTAGGAACACATACAATAATCTGAATTCCTGGTTTGACTAAATAC